>NC_134535.1:155246159-155571159 GCF_050624435.1 Tenrec ecaudatus | reverse complement strand
ATTCTGACCCACGATCATTAGTGCTCCGGTGAACCTGCGACTGGCGCTCCCGTGTGTTACCGCATGTCACTTAACCAGGGTTGGAAGGGCAAGGCAAGGGCACAGCAAATGACACGCATTCAATTTCAACATAATTCAATCCCATAAAGACTTTTTAAATAGGTTTTTGGAATCAACATCTTTGCACACTCTAACTGAATGCTACTATTTTTGGATGATAAAATTGCTGCTATCGTTATTGTCTGAGTGAATTCAAGAAGCCAAGAACAGAGTGAGGTTCTTTTTGACCCTTCTATCGTATTGTCTAAAATCAAAGTGGGCATGAAGTTGGTGAAGTAGACCTACAAGTATCTCTTGAATGACACGGGTTTGAACTCATGGACTATTGTTTTCTGGTTGCCATGGGAGTGAGCTCAGTATTATAAGACTGCCTTAAATATGGCATGTGGCTCTAAAAAACTGCTCACATGAAGACAAGTAGGATCACAAGGTGTTTTAAGTGAATGTTTGCAACATCTGAGAACCCCACTAGCAGAAGATAAAAAAAATCTGTACCCACAGGTATAACTCTACAATCACTAGCTGTGATTACTACTTCTTGTGTGTACTTATACACTGTTTTTGAAATCGACTTATTCAAACAGAAAGCAAACCTTCTATTTCAGTTCCTCTCTATTAATTTGGAAAGGCATTGGTTGTGTTGGGTTCAGAGTAATACAGACTGTCTTACCACCTGATCCCCAACTCAAACTCCTGTTATTCCAGAATTGACTGTAGTCTATTGTGTGTTAAGGGTTTCACCAGATGCTACCAAGATGTCAGATATGTGTTTAACATATAATGTAGCCACTTAAAATATTCATCATGGTTATCTATCTATAATTTAAGGAATAGGTGTTTATACTGATCTGTAAATGTTAAATCCATTGTCACTCCCTTGGGCTCTTCATTGTATTCCGTCATGGAAAACTACAGACAGAAAATGATCTACAAGATCATGGTAGATACAAAGTGTATCTTGAATAAGAATTCAAATTTGGTGGATACAAACCCACCTCTATTCCTTAAAAGCCTTATTTTAAAATGTCACTATGGCAGATCGTGATTTGTCTTTGTAGACTGTCAGGAGGATTATCTGAGATAAGACACAAAGCTGGATAGGGTTAGTTGGTTTCACATACGGCAAAGGAAGGCTTTCAGAAGCTTGAACTTTGGGAATATATATTTGTTGTTTGTTTAATTTTTTCACTTCCCCATGTCTATGACATACTGATGACTCCATCAAAAATATAAGGCATAACACTGTTAAAAAAGAGCCTGGTGAGCTCATTTTATTATTTTAAATATTATTTATGGTCAATATTTTAAGGAGCAAGCCACACACCAATTTGAGGGATCAGAGAGTGTTAAAATTTTAAAGAAAAAAATGACACTGATAACAGCTGGAAACACAGGGAATCCAGGAAAGATAAACCCCTCAGGACCATAATGAGAGTAGTGATACCAGGAGGAAAAGGGGATGGTGGGGGAGAAAGGGGAAACCAATCACAATGATCTACATATAACCACCTCCGGGGGATGGATAACAGAAACAAGGGTGAAGGGAGACATCAGTCAGTGTAAAGCATGAAAAAATAATAATTTATAAATTATCAAAGTTTCTTGAGGGAAGGAGGGTCGGGAAGGGAAGGGAAAATTGAAGAGCTGATACCAAGGGTTCAAGTAGAAAGGAAATGTTTTGAAAATGAAATGATGATGGCAACAAATGTACAAATGCGCTTGACACAATGGATGGATGATTGTATTGTGATAAGGGTTGTCTAAGCACCCAATAAAATGATTTTTAAAAATAAAAAATAAACTGTAACAAGTTAAAGAAAAGAAGAAGAAAGAACGATTTCGGCATGTTCTAGCATCAAGGAGACCAACAATTTTTAAACTCTTATGAAAGGAGAGAATAAAAATAAATGAGGACAGAAAATTACATAAGAGTCAAAAGATATGCACTTTGTTCTCGGAAGCACACTGAGAAAAGTGTTTGAGTGATACAATAAACCACAACTGCTGCTGAATTTTTTCCTCCTACTGATTTATTCTTATTCTTTTTCTATGAGGATTAGCTGTGTCTCTACTTTTACCCCTCTGACCACATCCAGACTGAACTAGAAGTGTTTGGTGAATTTACTGTAAAATTGTACTTATTTTCTCCAGATTCTAGTCATGCATAATAATACTTAGTCTTAGAAAAAGGTTTAAATCTCCTACATAGTGCAGTACACTTGGTTCAACTGTTCACAACCCTGGACACTAATCCTTCTGTACCAAAAACTTAAGAATAGCTGATTTATGTTATCGCCTTTTCTAAAACATTGTGTTTCCACCCATCCGTTTTTCTTTAAGATACTCGGCTTATTTTCCTTCCTGTTATCATCGCTACAAGTCATGTTTCCTAACACATACTCCTGAAGTTTTCAAATAATTTCACACAAGGTTATACTGTCTTCCAAAGAGAGCACTAGACCTATTCTATTGAGTTCTCAATTTAAACCTTAATGATGATGATGACAGTGCTTTTATAAAACTCTAAGGTATTGAGCTGTGTTTCTGATATTACTGCTCTTAAATTTTATTGAGCCAGTTACTTCTAGTGTCTAAGGAGAGAGTTAGGCACTTTTAGAAGCTGCATTAACACTTTGAGGCTACCTTACTAGATAGCACCGTAATGAACAATAAACATTTATTGATCTTATGGACTACTTAGCCTAGTCCCTCAATATGGGTTCCTTCCCTTGAAAACCATCTACGACTGGTTTGGAAGTCAATGGTGACAAATGACTCATTTCCAATTCATGCCAGTGAACTGCAAAAGAGACTACAATATAGATAATACATCTCCCTTAACAGCAATAAGCATTAAAAATAATAAACTCACAGCTATTGTTAATTTGCTACATATATCCCATTCCAGATCATTTTGATTATTTCCAGAACTTTCTGCTGTAAATGAGTTGGAAACAAATTCTGTATTTGTTAACGAAGGTACAAAGGAATAAGTTCTTTCACTTTTTGTTTTGCTACAAAGAGCTTAACTCTTGATTAAATATACCTTCATAATTCAAAATAATGGTTTCGTTTAATGTAGAATATTAAATGTTAAAATTTAAACTAAGCATTTTGGAGGTGCCACAGTGTTATTGAAGTCGTAAGACTCTTTTACTGGAGCTATTTCATCCTTCTTAGACTGTGAGTTGAGATAGTTCTCTTTACCGTACTCCCTCAGCTCTCGTTTGCAAGAAAAGAAAGGCATCGTAACTGAGAACGTTTTAGATGCAAACTGAAAACAAATCTGGGTTTGAGTTGTGTGCCTAGGGAAAAAAAAAGAAGAAATGATGTCATCTTCTAAACCAGTAGGATGTGAAACAATCAAATACAGATTGCATTGTGGTCCTCCCCAAATGAGCTTTAAAATCCGGACCCCTATCCATGCCGACATAATAACGTTAGGGAACAGAGTTTCCTCTGTTAGGTTAACCAAGTCTTATGTAACCACGGGTAGGACATGTCTGTCCTAAGCCAAAGTACATCTGAGGTACGAAAATGACAGATGAGGCTCTAAGGCAAGCAAGCACATACTGGAGTGGACACAAATCAAGCAAGACCAAAAGAATGCAAAAAAGCCCGAAACTAATGAGAAAGAAGAAATCTATAGTGGCAGAGACCCTGTCTCACCAACATGGTGAGATCATTTCTTTATTGTTGTTTCTTTGTTTTTGTTAACTATTTATTTATTTACTTTCATAACTACCTTTACTGGGGACTCTTACAACTCTTATGAGGATCCATATATCAACTGAATGAAGCAGAAAGTTTCCTTGGAAGCCATCCACTCCTGGTATTTGTGTGCTCTCAACACAAGTGCCACCAACTCCACAAATGGTCACGACTACTGGGTGCCAGATAAATGTCACCACACACAAGCTGCTCATGGTATCATTGCAACATAGGACGTTCATCATAAAAGAAAAAATAATAATTTCACGATTATTTTCAAAGTACAATTCTGTCTGTGATAGTATTTAGGCGTCCACAAGGAAGTCCACGAAAGCAACTATGACTCAAATATAAGCAATAACATTACAGCAAATGATGAAGCAATTGGAGAATTCCATCAAATTCTTTAGTCAGATAGTTATCACACATGCAATCTAGATGCATTGATAATTAATGCAAAGGTTAGGTAAACTAGAAAGAAAGAATCGAAAATATCACTGTGGTGTGAGAAATGAAACTGGTGACACTAAGATAAAATTTTTCAAGACTAACTACTTCTTTGTTGCAATTATTTTCAGCAACATAACTATACATGTGAACTTTTCCAGATGCAAAGAAATAAAATTGATCATATACGTGACACGAGATGATGGAAAAGCTGGAGATCATTAGCCAGATAATGTAAAGGGTTAATGTGGACCAGACCATCAATTGCTCATGTGAATCTGAAGTTGAAAATTGAAACAAGTTCAAGAGAGCCAAAATACAATCTTGATTATATCCCCCCTAAATTTAGAGAACATATCAATAATTTGACACATATTATACAAATATCCAAAAACCTTGTCAGATGTGGTATTTCATCAAAACATCACACATCAAAAAATAAAAAGTCATTAAAAACACAGGTAAGAAAGCAAAGACCAATATGTGTATTAAAGGGTACTCTGAAACTTGCTCTTGAAAGTAGAGTAGCTAAAACAAATGGAGGCAATGAAGTAAAGGAACTGAACAGTAATTTTCAGAGGGCAACTCAAGAAGACAAAGCACAGCATTGTAATAAAATTTTTCATAAACCTGAGATTAGAAAGCCAAATTGGAATAACAATTTCAGCACGTCTCAGGCTAAAAGAATTGGCAGGGGTGGTGGTGGTGGTGGGGAGAACATTTAAGTCTCATGTTGAAATATTGATGGATTTCATGGAAATAATATTTAACCATGAAGGAATCCTCAAAAGAAGATGGAGAGAATCCATAGAATAATTTTATCAAAAAGAATCAGACAGCCATTTTCAAGAGGTAGCATATGATCAAGAACCAACTGTATTGAAATTTGCCCAAGCTACACTGAAGGCATTAGTGAAACAAAAACAAAACTAGGTTCCTGAGGTTTGTAGAATGCCAATTTAAATATTTCAACAAGCCAACGAAACACATAAGAATGTAACTAGTCTATGTAAAGAAATTTGGGACACAGTACTTGGACAACAGAGTGGAAGAGATACATATATGTGCCCATTTCTAAGAAAAGTGACACAAGAGCAGGTGGAAATTATTAAACAATGTCACTAATATCACATCCAATTAAAATTCTGCAGAAGATAATTTTAGAAAATGATTCCAGAAGTATATAGGCTGGGAGCATCCAGAAATTCAAGTTGGAGTCTCAGGAAAGCATGATATAAGGGAGGGATGCCAGGCAGAACTTGTTTGAAAGCACAGAATAACAGGTTTACTTGTATTTCACGGACTCATCAGTCATTTGACTGTGTGGGTTATAATGTGGTGAAGGATGGCAACAACAAAACACTTAATTGTGTCCATGTGGAACCTGTACCTGGGAAAAGAGGCATTTGTTCAAATAACACAAGAGAACACTGGATGTTTTTAAATCAGGAAAGGTGTGCCTAAAGGTTGTGTCTTTCACGATACTTATTCAGTACGGAAGCTGTGAAAATATTTAGAGAAACTGCATTATATGAAGAATAATTCGGCATCTGGATTGGTGAGAGGCTTCTGAAAGAACCACACTGATGACACAGGCTTGCTTGCTGGAAGCAAGGAGGACTTTAAGCACTTATTTAATGAGACTCAAATATTGCACCCATCAGCATGGATTCCAGCTCATTTCAAGAAAATGGATATCCTTACTAGTGGACCGATAGACAGCATGATGGTAAATGGGGAAAAAAATGGAAGTGGTCAAGTATCTCATTTTGCTTAGATCTACAGTTGATGCCTGCAATCAAATCTCAGAAACAATTTTATTTTATTGGATCACAATGAAAGCAAGAGTCAAGGAATAAAAGGGTGAATCGCATTGGGCAAATATGCTGCACTCCTCTCTAAAGGATTGAATAGCAAAGTCATACTGAGAACTAAGTGTGCCCACTCCAAGCCCATGTCATTTACAAAACACACACACACACACACACACACACACACACACACATTGTTGTTAGAAGTCATTTAGTCAATTCCAACCGAATGTGGCTCTATAAACAACAGAAGGAAACAATGACTGGTCCTGTGCCATCTTCACAGTTGTCCCTGTGCTGAGCCCATTGTTCCAGCTATGGTGCTAATCCATCTCCTTGAGAGCCTACCTCTTTCTCGCTGCCTCTCTCCTTTACTAACCATGACTTCCTCCAGCAACTGATCCCTCCAAACAGTATGTCCAAAGTACTTGAGATAAAGTGTCCCCAGTCTTGCCTCTGGAGTGCACTCTGGCCATCCTTCATCCAAGACAGCTAAGTTTGTCCATTTGGTAGTTCATGATACTCTCAGTATTCATCACTGGTGCCATAATTCAAATGCATCCATTCTTTTTTGGCCTTCTTTATTCAATGTTCACATGCATGTGAGTCTATGGTATGAAAAGATGAGGAAAGCAAGCCAGATTCACGGCCATTGGCTTGTGTTTGACCCATAGTGGTCCTGTGGGACAAGAAAGCACTACCTCTGTGGGTTTCCCAGGGTTTAACATTTAAGGCACCAGAAAGCTTTTTTCTTCTCTTAGAGAAACTGATGGGCTCAAACCACTGAGCGGCCCAGTGTATAAGCCATTGCACAACCAGCACTCCTAATGAAGAAACTGAGAGTTTAATAATTGCAATTTTAGAGTCTCACACGTAAACAAAAGGATGCAACCATTCTGTAATATTTCCCCCTCATTTTTCATAAAATACCACAGGAAGAGGCCAGGGGAGTCTGATGGCTTAAGTAGATGTGCCATAGCTGTCCAACGGCAAAGATATATAGAAGTAAACCAGTACAGATAACAACCTCGGGTCAAAGAACATCAAAGGAACAATTGAGAAAAACCAAGAAAAGTCTTTTAAAATTTAAATAACAATACAAAACTGATGGAAGGGAATCAGAAATATAATTATGTAAACCATGACTTTAAAACAAAAGGGAAGTGAAAGGCATCCTTCCCTATGGAGTGTAGCTCTACAGAATCCCAATATATAAAAGGTAAGATATAAATTGAGAATGAACATAAACTTTATGGTGTACACAAAGAAAAGCAATAAATCTAATCACTACAATAAAAAATACTCAGGAAACACCAAAACAATTACATACAATGAAAGAAAAAATCTGTATTGAACAAAGAAGATGTGTCTTATTGGCAGCAGTAAATCCATACCACTTGATAATTATATTGACTATAAATTTGATTAAATGTCTCAGTAAAGAGGAATATTGGATGGGTAAACAAAAACACGGTGAACAAACTATTTATAAGAGACACATATTAGACACAAAGACATAAAAAAATAAAGTCAAAGAATGAAAAAATATATACATCAAGTACATAGTATTCCAAAGAGAGCTTGATTGGCAACATTTTATCTGACAGCATATACTTTAAGTCTGAAATCACTATATATGACAAAGAAGTCCTGTGTATATTAAATATTTTGTAATACTTAAAGGCTAATTTACCAAGGAGACATAATTATAAATACTTACGTACACAATACCGGAACCCCAAAATGTATAAAGCAAACCCTAAGATAATTAAAGCCAAAAATAGATCCAGAAAAATATTAGGATATTTTGAGAAAAGCAATAAACAGAAATATGGCCACTATGGAATTCAGTATGGCACCTCCCTAAAGAAATACAATCACCTTATGATTCAGCAATCTCTCTACTAAGTACATATCGTAAAGAACACAGCATGAACTGATGTATGTACCCCTATCTTTATTGCAGCAATTTCCACAAAGCAAAATCACATGACAACCAAAAACCCCAACTATATAAGAATGGATAAGCAATCTCTAGTACAGTCATACTATGGAAGTTTGCACATCAATGAAAAACAGTACATTCTAAACACCACAAGGCATGGACAAAACTAGAGCACATTATGCTTAGCAAATTCAGACAATCTTACAAAGGGAATTATTTAATATCACCATTGCTATAAGGAAAAACAAAGAAGAAACCTAGCCTATACACCAGTAGACAACTTTGATGACTACAGGGAGACCAGGACAGGGATGGTGACTGGGAGAGGGGAGTGGGAAAAGGGGAGGTGTGAGGATAGGATAGTAGTATTGATTTCATTTCTTGAGATGGCCTCATTTATATAATATATAATATATTGCAGATTTTGAGACATTTAGTATTTCCTGAAACCAAAAACCCAACTCACCGCCATCCAGACATTTCTGACTCACAGTGACCCAATAAGACAGTTTCGAACTGCCCCTACGAGTTTCCAAGACTGTAATTCTTTGTGGGGTAGAAAGCCCCATCTTCTCCCATGGAGAGACTGGTGGTTTCGAACTACTGACCTTGAAGTTAACAGCCCAACACGTAACCATGACATCACCAGAACTCCTCAGAGTATTCTCCTTGTTACCCATAAAACTTTGAAGTGTACAACACCCACCCACCCCCCTCAGGGATTACCTGTTAGGCAAACAAAAGAGCAAAGAGTATCTGTGAGGAACATCTGCCTCAGAACAACCAAACCTATGAAAGAAAAAGAGCACCATTGTCCCATAAACTGTTTACCAGGCAAGAATAGTCAGAAAATGTGGAAAAATGGAAGAGAGTAATTACATTATGGAGTTGCAACTAATATCTTGAATCAAAATGTGTTCAAATTGTTAAATACAAATGACAACTGCTCTATAAACTTTTACCCAAACCACAATAAAATGTTCAAATATAAATATAAATAAAGCTACTAAACCTAATAGAACTATTCAGCAAAGTGGCAGGGTACAAGTTCATCACATAAAATTCAGCTTAGTTCCTTTGCACTCACAAGGAGTACTCAGAAAAATAAATGAAGAAGACAGTGCCATTTAAATAATGTCCAAGAGATAAACTCACAGCCATCAAGTCAATGCTGACACATAGTGACTTCTACTATGGGTTTATGAGACTGTAACAGTTTACAAGAGTAGAACAACCATTCTTTCTCCCACAGAGCTGCTGGTGGTTTCAAACTGCTGACTATGAGGATTTCAGCCCAATGTACAACCACTACATCCACAAGGCTCCCTTCTCCAAAGGATGGAATCCCTAGTTATAAGTTTATCCAGGAATGTACTATACCTATTCAATGAAGCTAAAAGACATACGAGAAGCTTCTTTTACAAGAAGCTAAAAGACATACATATGTGAAAAATTATTCCATGTTCCTAGATTGCAAGAATTAACATTGTGTAAATGCTAATACTGCATAAAAATGATCTGCAGATATAATGCAATGGTGAGTCAAATCCTAATATAACTAATGAAATGGAAAATATATCACCAACTTTTTATGGAATTCAAAGAACCCTTATAAAGACAAAGTAATGGGCAAGAACGAATTGGCATGCCTCCTACTTCCTTATCTGAAACCATACTACACAGCCACAGTAGTTAAATTAGCCTGGTACTTACTGATTCTGTGACAGACTAATAGAACAATGGAATAGAAATGGGAACCAAAATGTGATTCATCTATGGACAGATGATTTTCAACTACTGGTCAAAGTCTATTCAACGGGGAATAAATAATATCTAACAAATCTTGTTATCAAAAATGGATCCCAGCTTGAAGAAAAATGAAACAGCATCCAGGCCTATTTCAAACTTAAAAACTATCTTACATGGATCAAAGCTTAAAAGTTATGCTAAAGCTTTAAAATTACTGAAAGATAATGTAGGGACAAACTATGGGACCTAATTTTTCTCAGTCAAAGAATACCAAACACAACTTCAAATGCACCACAACAGAAGACAAATTAAGTAACTAGGACTTATTAAAAAGTAAGTAATTATACTCATCAAAAGACTTCATCAAAAGAATGATGAGAGAAACTACAGAGGGGGGAAATCTTCTGGGAACTAAGTATCTGATTAGGGTGTAATCTCTAAAGTATTTATAAAACGTCAACAAAAATGCAGGTGATTCGATCAAAAAGTGAGCAAAGTACATTAAACAGACATTTTACCAGAGAGGATATTTCAATGACTAACAAGCACATGAAAAGATGCTTCTGATCACTAGTCATTAGATAGATGCAGTTCAAACCTTCAAGGACATTGGTGTAGCGAGACCGTGTATATCCACTTACCAACAGTTCAACAATTTTGGCACAGTGTTCTTCTGCTTCCTCAGGCACCATGCATTTCCCATCGTAAGTCCTCAAGTTATAAGTGGGTCTGAGGTAGAGTTCTTCAATTTACCTAGTGGATTTTACACATCGAATGTCATTGACGCATCCTCTGGAGCACGCCTTGTGCCTTGAATATCCAGGATTCAATGCCCCAGCACTCCATGACACCTGTCCTGGCTCCCCAGGATGTGCCCAGAAGCCTGGGTCAGTGCATCAATACCTATAATAATATATGTATCGTTCCAGCCAACCTGTGACTTACATTCTCATTGAATATTATTGTAAATTTTCCCTGACAATTAACCGCCATTGTTTGTGTAAATAGCATGCAAGCACCGATGGACTGATTCTGTACAAGTGAATAATTCAGGAACTGTGACATGGAGTTCACTTATGGTGACCCAATATCTCTCTCTCAATAGGATAAAAAAATGTCTCTCTCTCAATAGGATAAAAAAAATTAGTACCAGGGGTTAAACAAAGACAATATTAAAGGACGATATATTGTTATGCCCCAGGGGGATGAGCCATAAGACTCTTTACCATAAATTAACATAGAGTTTTGAAAGGGAGCCAACGCAGATAAGACAACAATAACAACAACATAGATCCGGGAATGGATTTGGGGATTGCACTAATCCTAATTACAATTTAAGAACTATTAGTTCTTATGTTGTGGCCCTGCTCTGTACTCAGCCGTAGGAAGAGGACACAGAAGATACGGGTGCAACACGTGGTACAGAAATTAGATGGCTACTAGATAAAAGGACATCAGGCATCTTAAAGGCTTGTTTTCAAATATGCAGCCATCGAAGTCCCCATGGAAAAAGAAAACCACCATCAGTCACCAAAGGATGGCAGATCATATAAGGTGAAGTCAAAGGCGGAAACAGTTTCAGAGCCGAAGTTGTGAGAATCAGGTTTGCAGAAATCTATGGATGACAGTGGGAGTCCAAGCTACATTTTGGAGATCTGTATTGTAAATAAGCCTCCAGTGATTTCCCTGTGCCCATAATAGAGGGATGAGAGGAAAGTGGTTATTAAGCAGAGTGCATCAGAGAGATGACTAGAAGATTAAAAGGATAAATGTGATTAAAAGGATTAAAAGGATAAATAGCTCTTTAGAGAGCTATTCCTCTTCATTTCTCCTCCATCCCTGCTGACCACTCAAAGCTTCATCTCTGTATGTATACCTATTGTTTTTAGTCAACAAAATATCATACAATGAGATAGTTTATTGTGCCAGGCTGGCTGATAAACACAAGTGGGGTTAATTGAAGGGTGGAGAGATAAATGGCTCAGTGAGCCTTGCCTTTCTTGTCTCTCACTCTTTGATCATCGGACCAGTGTGTGGCTGCCTTGCTTGTTCTGTGCCTCAATTTGCAAGCTACTCTACCTGTGGGACACCTAACCGTGGACTGTGTCACTGTAATTTGAGGTCTCTTTACGACCACACGATTGGAATTTACATCTCTTGAGCTGGGGTCTGGCTGTTGGTGACCTGCCTTGCTGTTTGCTGCCTGTGCTGGGCTAGCCTAGCTTTCTCTCTCTACAGAGGCCTGTCGGCCCTCAAGACTTGAAGGACTGTCAGTGTCTCACAACTCGCTCACGGGAGTGAGTTGCACTGAGCCATTTGTACTGCTTTATAATTTAACTGTTCCTTTCTTGTATTATATATCTATCTGTTTATAATTTAACAGTTCATTTTTGTGTTACATATCTATCTTTATAAATATATCTATATCTATCTATCTATCTATCTATAATTATTAGCAATCTGGTTTTGTCTCTCTAGAGAACCCTGTCTAACACATGCAATATTTGACTCCTGTGCTTGGCTTATTCCACGCAGCAGGTCATCTAGATGAACTTCTAGACTCACTCATATTATGTTTCTTACACGTCATCAGCTTTTGCTATCGTTCCGTAGTATTCGATTGCATGCATACTTCACATTCTGTCTGTCCATTTGTGTGTAAACATTTGTTATTTTTGCTGCTTGGAAATAAAATATCAAATGTAGGCAAAATGTGTACAATTGAGCCTAGTGTTAAATGAAAATTAAAAATGTACAAGATAAAGGGGCCTTATTAAAGGGCAAAAAATTAAGGGTAAATGCCATAACTTATACAATTTGACAATAACAATAGTTTAAAAAGATACATGCATTGTTAGATTAGTATATGAGTTTACATAGAAGAAGCATGTCAGCCTTATAGTCCAAGGGTTGTATATAATAAAATGTAAAGCCAAAGGAGGGAATGGTATCCGAGCCAGTTTGCAGAAGGCTCTGGATAACAGTGGAATTCCATTTGCAGGGTCCACACATGGATCAAGCCTGCAGTGAACCTCTTTGCCCACAGTCCAGGGATGGGAAGAGTCTGCTCACAGACAGAGAGCGCTGCAAAGAGATTGTAGCAGACATAGCTAGGTCCAAAGGTAATGCCCTAGCATTTGATCACTCTTTGAAGCCATCTGAAAGATGTTTCTGTTTTTAATATTTTATACTTTTGCTTTTATTGAGGTTTTTCTATATTTTGTCTAGTTGTTGTTGGATTTGGTTTTGAATGTTTGCATTTTATATGATTTTTCTGTGTATGAAATCCAGAATAGGTAGATCTACAGAAACAGTAACTGGATTAATAATTGCCTACAGGATGGGAAAGAAATGGGGAGCAAACAACAACGGGTATGGGAAGAAAATATTCTGAAACTGTGGTGATGATTGAACAAATCATAATATGATTGAAGGATTAAATTGTATAATACGTGAGGTATATGCCAATAAAACTATTAAAATTATTAAAAACAGAAAAATCACTGACCTTTCTCACTTGAATATAACTGGCCCGGCAAATACAACACGGGAATACTGCATGGTTTAAAATCAGGAAAGCTGTGCAATAGGGTTGTGTCCTTTCAATCTGACCAATCGGTATGTGAGTAAATCATCAGAGAAGCTGGATTATATGAAGAAGAATGTGGCATCAGGTTTAGAAGAATAACCACCTCTGATATACAGATGACACAACTTTGCTTGCTGAACGTGAAGGGGACTTGAATCATTTGCTGAAAAAAATATCTAGGATTGCAGCCTTCACTATAGATTATAACTCAATGCAAAAAAAAGACCTAAATCCTCACCACTTGGCCAAACGGTTAAATCATGATAACTGGAGAAAAGGTTGAACTGTCAAGGATATGATTGTGCTTCGATCAACAGCAAGGCTCATGGATGGAGTACACAAGTCATGAAAAATACACCTCTTTAGAGGAGTAAAAAGGAAGGAGATCACTCTGAGGACTAATGTGTGCTTGATCCAAACCAGGGTATTTTCCATTGTCTTATATGCATGGGGAATTTGATCACTGACTACAGATCAAAGAAAATGTGATGCAGTTGAATTGCGGTTTTGCAGAAGAATTTTGTATGTACCATGTGCTGCTCAAAAAACAAACCAATTTAGCTAAACCAAATATGGCCAGAGTGTTCCTTAGAGGTAAGCCTGGCAAGGATTCACCTTACATACTTTGAACACACAAAGGGATACCTGCCTCCACAAATGGGAATATTTTTCCCAAAGCTATGCATTTAATTTTTTTTTTACAAAAAAAAACTTATCACCTTCAAAGTCCTCTTCATTACACTAGAGGACGGAGTAGAACTGCAAGTTTGGATTTTTGAGGCTGTAACTCAGTATAGGACAGACAGCCTCATCTTTCTGCAATTGCGAAGCCAGTGGTTCTGAACTAAATCAGAAATGAATTTATTCAACTTTATTTTCAATTATCAAAAATGAAGTGGCCAATGTTTCTATCAACAATATTGGACAAGCAAAAATTGTAAAAATGTAAATGACACATTCCATGGAGGCAAAACAATGAACTACTGCTTCAACTAATAACAAACTAAATAGAGTAGACAGACTAGTTGATAAATTCACAGATAAACAATGAATTAGAAGGATGTATTTGTAGTCCATATAACAGTTCCAAAATGACAATTGTTACTCAAATCACTGAAGATGCAGGGAATGGATTGATGATTATATCAGGACCTGCTCACTATGTAACAGAGGGATACTCATCTACTATGGGTCAGGACAACAGGTAGCCTTGGCACTATCTGTATGGTCTCTTTTTTCCCTTTATTTCTTTTATTTTGGTGTCTATATAAGATAGTCAGGGTAAGCAAACCTAAGTAAATGGCAGTGGGACTGATGGTTACGGGGGGCCATGGGAGAGGAAGTGGCTGGGGGAGGGTAGTGATGAGCCAACAATGACAGGGATAGGGGTACAGCAAGAGATCTAAAATTCAGGGATGAGGAGGGCATAGTGTTCCTGGTTGTGTTGCATCAATTGAAATGTATTTGAGAGGAATTAGAGAGATAAACAATGGGTAAACATGATAGTGGGGCAGGGGGCAAGAAAAAGAGGAAAGAACAAGACAGTAAAAATTATCGATATATAGATATGTGCAAATGTAAATATATAAATATATTTTGATAAGTACATTTGTCTATGTGTGTTTGTATAATTATATATACACACACACACACACAACAAGGAAGCAGATGGACTTTCATCCACTACTTAAATCTTACCTCAGTACAAAATTGGTTGGTTCTAATAATGTGACAGTGTATGATACTCACCTTCCCAACATGACTACTGAAGACAAAATGGGTGCATAAACAAATATGATAAATAAAGCTAAAGGTGCCCAGCTATTAAAATATATAGCATCTTGGGTCTTAAAGGATTGAAGTTAAACAAACAGCCATTTATCAGGGAAGCAACAAAGCCCACATAGACGAAACATACCAGCTTGTGTGATCATGGGAATATGTATCAGAATTTCAAAGCAATCAAATTGACATGAAGGCATATAGGCAGAGTAGAGACCTAAAGCCCATCTGTAAGATAACTGTACAGTGTCTCACAGAATAGCCATACAGAAGGGATGGTAAATCCAGGGTGCAGTATAGCACTGATGGAACACATACCATAACCATCCTCTACTTCTTTAATATTTCCTCCCTTTACTATTATGGTCTTAGTTTTACCGCATTAACCTTGTGAGACCAGTATATGTTCATTTGTATAATTAAAATCATCCGATGGATGAAATCAAAGATCGATAAACCCTTTAGAAATAGTAACAGGAGTAATGATTCCCTGAGGGTAAGAAAAGGGGGGTGGAGCAGGCTGATAGTTATGGATGGTGTAAGATATGGCAAAATAATAATTAGTTATAATAATAATAATACCTAGGGTTCCTGGGGTTTGAGTGGGAGAGGAAGGGAATAAATGGGAACCGATACCAAAGAGATAAAGAAGAAAGAAAATGTTTTGAAAATGATGATGGCAGCAATTGTACAATCATGCTTGATCTAATTGAATTATGGATTATTACAATATCTGTAAGGGCTCCCCCTAAAATATAAAGAAAAATGAAATAAATAAATATAAACCTCAATAAATAAGTTGAATAAATAAAAATGCAATTCATAAAGGTGAAATAATCAGTGTACAAATAAGATTGAATTATCATGATCCATAGAGAAAATATGAAATCAAGACAAGTATTGATAACAGTTTGAGTCTTTCTATTGGATGAACAAACTTGAAAATAATTAACAAATTTATTTTGCACCATAATAAAAAGAGTGAACTTAGTCAACAATATTTTTATGTGAGTAAATAAAGTCGCAAAATTACAGGTACTATCCTTTGATGGTGTGAGTAGTTTGCAATCAACCAGCTAGAAACTGAAAAGTTGTTTGTTCGAAGTGCCGGTGAAAAAAAGATGTACATATTACAGCCAAAAAAAAACAACCCTACTTTATAACACCTGGGTCTTTGTGAGTTGGAATTGACTTTATGGAAAGGGTTTGGGTTTTCTATTTGGTTTTTTTTGCTTTATATCATGAATATACATTAAATATGTGAAAATCAAAGGTATGTAAGGCCTCTTTATTGGCATAGAGTGCATAGTCCTTGAGAAAGAAGAGAAATAAAATTCCTTAGTTATAGTTTGTCTTAAAAATAAAAACTCTAAACCAATACTGCCAGATAGTTACCACGGCCAGTTCTGAGAATAAGCTACAGGTCCATGCATTAAATTACATTTTCAGGTCTGCACATTACTTTTGCAAAAAAAATAAAATATTAATTTGCAATTTCATTAAGAGTATATCAATTTGTTAAGTAAATTTACAGAAAGAATATCTATGTAAAGTGAACATTTTCAGTTAACTCTCAACTTATAATGCTACCTATTCAGGTCATAATACATATAAAACCAAACCCATTACCAGCAAGTTGATTCTGACTAAATAGAAACCTATATGAGTTTTCCTTAAGAAAGCAGATGGCCTCCTCTTTCTGCCTCTGAGTGGCTAGTGGGCCACTAGACCTAGGTTGATTCACTCTATATATGATTATAAAAATGTTTACCCTCTTCCATAATTGAGGGCTAGAATAAATCATAGAAAATATGTGGTTGAAATGGAAAATAGAAAATATATATACAGATATGTCAATAAGCAAATGAAGTATATGTAAACTATTCTAATTTAAAGGATAATCTTGTTGGGTTATATTAAAAGCAGCAATAAGAACAGCAAATTTTATAGCAACTTCAATATAAAAACTTTATTTTCAAAAGAGACATGTTAAATATAAAGACAAGGAAAATTGAAAGTAAAGGAAAAGATTAGAGACACAGATCAAAATTCTTAACTAAAATCAGTAAATTAAAAAACATTCTAATTGTAAAACAGGAGGCATAGTAGTTTTCAAGACAAAATACTCTGGAAATAAAAAGTTATACTTAATAAGAAGGAATAAATCTCAGACAAATCATCATAGGACATGGCCCTACTGCATACTCACCCTCAAGGCAAGATCACTGAAGAAATGGGTGCGATTGCAAAATATGGAGAAGAAGCTAGTTGACGCCCAGCCCACCTAAAGGATAGTATCTGGGGTCTTAAATTAAATGCTTGTTTTATAATAAGTAGTCATCTAAGTGAGAATTAACTAGATCTAGCTGGAAGAAGCACTCTGGCCTGTGTCATCCAATGATTGAAGATAATAAAATCAAAATGCAATGGAAGGAAGAGTATCAGAGCTTAAATTCTGAACACCCAGTTTGCAGAAGGCTATGGATACAGTAGTAGCCCCAATCCATCTGCAGAGTGCCACGTGGATTAAACCTCTGGTGAATTCTGACTGTAGTGTACACATGTGAAAAATATTACTGTTATCCAACAGAGAGCATAGTAAACCTGACTATGGAATATTTTATTGTTGTTAGGTGCTGTGAAATTGTTTCGACCTATCATGACCCTATCCACATCAGAACAAAGCACGGCATCCTCACAATTGTTCTTAAGCTTGAATGCGTTGTTGCAACCCAAGTCTGTCAGTTTATCACAGTGGGTGGCTTATGCTTGCTGGGACTCTGGAAGGTATGCCACTGCAATTTCAAATGTCAGCAGGGTCATTTGATATGAATAGGTTCCAGACTGAGAGCAGACTAGGAAAGAATTAGCTGCTCAGTTCAGTGGAAGTGGCTGCTGAAACCTTACGCGTGGTAGATGCAGTGAGGTTAAAATGTAACCCCTTATTATTTAATTCCCCCTTTAAATGTACTTTCAGTTTTAATATTTTCTGCTTCCTTTTTAATTGAGGTTTTTCTTATTATATGTTTTGTCTCTTTTTTTTAACTTCCTTTTTGTGTTTCTATGATTTTCTGTTTAGGTAATCTATAAACACATTAAGTCGATTAATTCCTACCTAGGGGCATAGAAAGAGAAGTTGGGGGTAAAAGGGGAGCAACAACAATAAGTATGAGAAGGAAATGCTCTGAAATAGATTGCGGTGATGATCCCACAGCTCATAGTAAATATGATTGAATGATTAAATTGTATGATATGTGAATTATATGCCAATAATTTTTTTCAATAGCTCATCATAGGACATAGTTCCCAATATTAATAGCAAATAATTTCATTTTCAAGTGAGGTGGAGTAATGAGGACCAGACTTACCACCTGAAAAACAATAAACAGACAAAATAAGAAATCCCTTTTCATCTAGACATCTGAAAATATACAATCATCCCCAACAGGCCGAAAATAGATGTTCTACACTACACAGCTGCCCCAGTTTATTACCATGAGAGACCCTGCAGGCCCACCACAATAAAGGTCAACCTAGATAGGTTTCAGCAGGTTCCAGGAGTAAAGAAACCAAAGCTGATAGTGAAGAGATACTGAGATAGTTAAGGTTTTTTGTGCCAACTTGGCTAATAAACATGTGGGATTAACTGAAGGGTGGAGAGATAAATGGCTCAGCGAGCCTTGCCTTTCTAGTTCTTGGTCTCTTGCTTTCTGGTGGTAGGACCAGGGTGCAGCCAGTTCCCTGCTTCAGCTGGCAAGGCTCCCTTCCTGAAGGACATCCCTGAGGAGAAGCCACATTTACCTACCCTGATGTATCCCTGGCTGCTAGAGCAACCATGTGGAGACCCCTGCCAGCACTGAGATACTTACGTACTCACTGATTCAGATTTCCTCCTGCATTTGGCATCATTGAGTGTGTTTTGTGAGATGGAGAGAACTTTGTAGATTGATGTCAGACATATGGGCTAATGTTGGACTTATGGGTTTGGGCAGCATTGGATTGGGATGCTTTCTTAATGTACACGTAACCTTTATATAAAACTCTCTCTTATACATAGGAATTTCTGTGGATTTCTTTCCCTAGTTTACCCAGACTAAAACAGACACTGTCCTGGACAGAATAATGACAACCCCACTCATGAAGTTGTTCAGATCCCTTCTTTGGAACGTGTAAATATGTTAACTTACATTGTAAAAAGGACTTTGAGATGAGATTGAATTTAAGGACCTCAAACTCAGGTAATCTTGGATTAGCTCCGTGGGTACTATATCATCACACTGGTTCCAAACAGCAGAGACTGTTTCTGAGGGCAGACAAAGAGAACCAGAGAGATGGCAGTACAAGATGATCTCAAACCACCATCACCGGTTTTGAACATCGAGCCAGGGCATGTGGTTAACATTTAGAAACTAGAAAACATAGAAAAATGGATTCTTCTTAGAGCCTCCAGGGAAGGATTCAGTCCCACCAACATCTGGATTTTAAGGCAGTGGGACTACATATAGACTCTGGTTGACAAAGATGTAATGCAATGCATTGAGAACCTGCTGGGTCAGTAGTTAGGCACTCTACTGACTACTGAAACATGAGAGAGTCATCAATTGCTCAACTCAGCAGTCACGTCATGGAGAGAGATGCTGCAATCTATGTATATTGTTAAGATTTACAACCTTTGAGACCCTATGGGGCAGTCTTACTTTGCTGTATAGGATCGTGGTTACTATGAGTTAGAATTCAACTCAATAGCAATTAGTTCTGGTTTTGTGGATTGTTATGCCAATATATTTCTGCTAATCTGTGCATGGTGGCAATGAAAACACAGATATAAAGGTAGCTAGAGGTTGCAAGACAGGTTTCTCAAAACAAAAGGTGACACAGATCGAACTCTAGAGAGTTTTCAGATGAATATAGGTTAATATCTACATGTATGGAAACCACCCTTGTCCAAGGGCAGAATCATATAAAGGTCTAAGTTTAATGATGTTGCTATGGGTTGAAATGTGTCCCATACAAAATACAAGCTGGGAATCCTAACCTCTACACCACAGCCTTGGTGGTGCTGTGGGTTAGGCATTGGAGTACAACCACAAGGTGGGTAGTTCCAACCCATCAGCCAGATGTTACTCTGGAGAAAGATGATGCTGTCAACTCCCATAAAGATTTGTAGGATTAGATTCCATCCATGAGTTGGAATCACTTTGAGTTGGCAGTGGAATGAGAGTAGTTATAAACCCATTGTATAACAGATTGCCTTTGTTATATAAGTGAGATAAGATTAGTGTAGGGCGTGCAATAGCACCCAAGAGCCCAAAGATAAATTGCATTAGGTACATTTGCTGCACAAGACCTCATTTTTTAGTTAATAAATCATTTTATTGGGGACTCTTACAGCTCTTATTACCATCCATACATCAACTGTATCAAGCACATTTGTACATATGTTGCCATCATCATTTTCAAAACCTTTTCTTTCTGTTTGAGCTCTTGGTATCAGCTCCTCCTTTTTCCTCCCTCCTCCATGCTCCCACCCTAATTTGCCCCTGATAAATTATAAATTATTATTATCATTTTAGCATATTAAAAATCAAAGGTGTTACTTTGAGGACAAAGGGGCGCCTGACCCAATTTTACATTGTCTTGAATACATATGAAAGTTGGCCACTGAAATGAGGAAAACCAAACAGACATCAATGCATTTGAATTGTGCTGGTGAAGAATATTGATTGTAACATAGATGACTAAAAGTATAACTATAGCTGTATTGAAAGAAGTAGGGCCAGGCTGCTCCTTAGAGGCAAGGATGGCAAGAGTTCGCCTTAAATATGTCTCATATGTTGTCAGGAGAGACCAGTCCTTGGAGAACGACATCATGCTTGGTAAAGTTGAAGGGCAGCGAAAAGAGGAAGGCTTTCAACACAATGGGTTGGTTCAGTGGCCACAAAACAGTCTTAGACATGAGAACAATTAGGAAGAGGGCACAGAACTGGGCAGGGCTTCTTTCTACTGTGCATAGACTTTCTATGAGTTGTAATCAACTAGATGGCACATAACAACCACACAATGTGTTTGAGTCAGTCAATCTCTTTTGCGATATAAAAGAAGTTAAATAGGCGAAGGAAAGAAGCAACGATGAGAGCAACATGAAGATTGCCAGCAGATAATTCCTCCAGAATTGACAGAAATAAACCTTCCCTCACAGATGGCACATGCTGAAATCAGACGTGTTGCCTCCTACACTCTGAGAGTATCTGCTTCTTAAATCTAGTCCCTGTTGTAGCAGCATCGCATAGCTAAGGCAGATACCCAGCACTCTCAGAAAGCCAGAAATGAAGCCAGACACCACCAAGATCGGAAATGAATATGAAAATATCATTGTATCAGCTGTGGTTGATGATGACTTATAGTGACACAATGAGACAAAGTGCCCCCTTGGGTGCTTTAGGTTATACTCTTCAGGGACACGGATGGGCAGGTTTTCTCTCATACTGTCCTTGATGGGTTGGAACAGCAGACCTTTAATGCAGTAGGCCGCAGCTTAACTGTTGTACCACTGAGGTTCACTCTTGCTTTGATCATGAGACATACCTAGACTTAGACTGAGTACTACTTCAATTCCATATATAAAACAATAAAAGTAATGTTCATAAAATCAAATATTTCCAAGTTTCTGAAATGCATATACAAATAATGTATTTATGGAAACACAAAATATCCAGCACAAAACAATTCATAATGAATAGAATTCAATTGAAGTTTCTTTTCATTTATATGAACTAGAAAACAACTAATGATGATTAGGATTTTCCTCAATATTATTTCATTTATGATTTACTTGTAAGCATTTAAAATCAATAAGTAAATATTTAGGATGTTATTTTTGAATTAGTAAAACGTTGATGACATGGCAGTTACATAATTTATCAACTTGAAAAGGGCTGGAGTCTAGCCTGTCAATCAGGTCATAGCCAATGAGTCGTTTGTGTAAGCATGACTTCCTCTTAAGGATTCTGGGGACTTCTGACTTCCTCCCTACAGATGGGGGACACCCTCTTTCTCTGCTTTGTTGTCCTGTTGAGAAGCACATGGAGCTATACTGATGGAATGAGAGCCCTGGAGATAGAAGAGGAACATGGACATCCCTACCAGCTCTAAGTTGCTTCCACTACCACTGGATCCACAAGACTTCCCACCACTGGCCTGTAATCTTCCTGCATTCAGCATCATTGCATGTGTTATGTGAGTCTAAAGAAGAATTTATGGCCTAATATCAGACAGATGGGTTAATATCAGACTTTATGGACTTGATCTGGACTGGGCTGGGATGTCTGTCAATAAACAATTGCTCTTTTATCTCTTTCTTATACACATATGAGTCTCCCTAGATTTGTTTCACTAGTTAACCTGGACTAACACAGATGAACAGATGGTAATCATTTTGGGAGGGTCTATGTCAGCAGTTCTAAACCACTAGCCCCTCCTCTGGAGAAAGATGAGAATTTCTAGTTCCGTGAAGAGTTACAGCCTCGGAATCCCACCAGGGTAATTCTACCCTGTCCCATAGGGTGGTTATGAGTCAGAATCCCTTCGATGGCAATGAGCTGAGATGTTGAGTTAAGATCTTTCTTTGATTAATTCATTGACCTCAGGAATACCATGTAATCCTAAGAAACATTATGTGATAAATCATTGAAAAGAAGTTTCTACAGATTTGTGGCATTGTCACCATACATGTTGGTCACTTTGAATACAATTATTTTAAAATTATTGTACTTATGTTTAAAATTTGAGCACAAAGATTGTTTCAGATTTGGTTAGCTCATCATTTTAATAAAAAATAATTTTAAATTGTAAAGAATGCTTTTTTAACGACATAATCAATTCTGCAAAGTTGTACTAAACTTGGTGAAGAATTATTTTTTCACGAGTAATGATTACCCTTACATTATTATCTCATGAGATATTTATGAAATACTTCTGGTTGTGATTATTGTAGAGAAAATTAATGAACACGTTTATATTTTCACTGCTGCATTTTTATATCCACATTATTCTGGAGAATACCAAATGAGTGATTTAAATCACTGACAAAGAGGCTTGATTGGACAGGTGTTTTGGTTCATTAACCTCATGATACATTTATGTTATCTCCATAACTATGTACCCAATGTGTTTGAATTTCAGAGTCACTCTCTCACATCAAGGGGACAGATTGCCTTGTTCCAAATGAAAGTAGAACACGTAATTGTGCTCTTACAGAAACTGAGCAGATACCAGGAGACAGTTGTTCAAAGAGAACAGGGGTCTTTGTATGATTTAAAATCAGGAAAGGTGTGAAACAGGGTTATTAGCAAATAATTTGAGAAATACCATCATAAGAAGAAAAGTTAAGCCTCAGAATAGAGGGGAGGCTCATTAAAACCTTGTGAAATGCAGATGGCACCTAATTGTCTTCTGAAATGGACTTGAAACATTTATTGATTAAGGTCAAAGACTAAAAACTTCAGTATGGATTACACCTTAACATAAAGAAAGTCAATATATACAGAGCTGGGCCAATAAGTATTATTATGCTAAAGAGAGAACACATTGAAGTCATCAGAGATTTCAGTTTATTTGGATCCAATATTACACCCATGGGGCAGAAGTCAAGATATCAATTTTTTTCCATTGGGCAAATATACTTCAAAAGATCTCTTTACATTCGTATAAAGCAAAAATGCCACATTAGAGCCTAAGGTGTGCCTTGACCATTGTAATTAATCGCCTTCTTTGCATTCAAAAGCATAAGAAAGACTACAGGAGAATGTATGTCTTTCATTAAGGTGTTGATGAAGAATACTAAATACCTATATTATGGGCTGCCAGGAGACCTGGTAGTATAGTGGATAACATGTTGGATAACCAGAGATCAGCAGTTTGAACCTACCCTGAGCTCCATAAGAAAAGGAGAGGCTTTCTGCTTACACTATGATTTGCAGTCTCAGAAACCCAAAAGGGCAGTTCTATTGGCCCTATAGAGTCACATTGAGTCACAATGGCACAAATGGCAGTGAATGGGTGGGTGAGTGAGTGAGTGAGTGAGTGAGTGAGTGAGTGAGTGAGTGAGTGAATGGGTGAATGAGTGAGTGAGTGAGTGAGTGAATGGGTGAATGAGTGAGTGAGTGAGTGAATGGGTGAATGAGTGAGACAGTGAGTGAGTGAGGGAGGGAGGAAGGGGGGGAGGGAGGGAGACAATGAGTGAGTGAGTGAGTGAGTGAGTGAGACAGTGAGTGTGTGAGTGAGACAGTGAGTGAGTGAGTGAGACAGTGAGTGTGTGAGTGAGACAGTGAGTGAGTGAGTGAGTGAGTAAGTGAGTGAATGAGAGAGTGCCAGTAGAAAGAACAAATCTTTCTTGGAAGAAGTAGAGTCAGGAGAGTATTCCTTAGAAGTGAGGATAAGATTTCATCTCAAGTACTTGGGACAGGTTAACAAGAGGGACCAATGATTCATGTTTGGTGAAGGGTCTTAAAAATGTTAAGACAAGGATTTCATTTGTAAAACTATGGTGCATCTGACCCAAGCCATGACATTTTCATTTGCCTCGTATGCATGTGACAATTGGACAATGAATAAGCACTATTGAAGAACAGATACCTTTAGGTTCCGGTGTTGCTAAAGCATGTTAAATATACTATGGGCTACCAGGAAACAAACAAACAAACAAACAGAAACCTGTCTTGGGAAAAATAAAGCCAGAGATGAGAATGGTGAAACATAGTCTCTAGTAATTTGGATTTTACCTCAAAGGACCTCATGCTTGGTAGAGAAGACACACACACACACACACACTCTCACAACACACATCACACTCACAATGCTGACTCTCATGACACACTGTGGATCTTTGAGACTGTCACTGGAGCAGGAGCAGAAAGCCCAGTCTGTCTCAGGCAGTGCTGTCACTGGTTTTGGATCACAGCCCAGCGTGTAACCATGGCACCACCAAGGCTGCTCGTTCAAGTAGAAGATCAGTGAAAATGTGGAAGACCCTCACCCAAGTTGAGTGACACATTGACTGCAATATAGGGTTGCTATGAGTCAGAACTTGCTCTATGGCACCTTACAGCTATAAATAATAACTTTGTTAAAAATTAAATGGATAACTTTAGAATATAGAATATGATGGAGTAGTTATATATATTTTTTGTTGATAATACCAAAGCCTTAATATGCCACCTATCAGATATTGATTTATAGTTAATTGACAACAACAAAGTTTGAAGCAAAAGCTTCTGATTACAATGGCCAAATTTTAATGTGAAATATTCTATTGACAATACCGCTGCCATGTAGAGAGATATGCAAAAATTTAACCTAACTGCTTCACATTAAATATTTGTTTTATTAAATTCAATGGAAACTTAATTAAACTCAAATGTTGGAGTGGTCAATTAATGATATTTCCTGTCTCTATAGTATTTAATAATTTCTTTAGGCCGAAGGATTTTTTTTTTAATTTAATCATTTTATTGAGGGCTCGATCCTTTGTGTCAAGCACATTTGTACATTTGTTGCCCTCATTATTCTCAAAACATTTGCTTTCTACTTGAGCCCTTGATATCAGCTCCTCATTTTCTTCCCTCCCTCCCTGCTCTCCCTCCCTCATGAACCCTTGATCACTTTAAAATTATTGTTATTTTGTTGTATCTTACACTGTTCAAGGTCTCCTTTCACCCATTTTTCTGTTGTCCATTCCCCAGGGAGGAGATTATATGTACATCCTTGTAATCAGTTCACCCTACCATTATCGCCAATCAGCACTGGTCCTGAAGGGATCATCTGTCCTGGATTCCCTGTGTTTCCAGTTCCTATCTGTACCAGTGTACATCCTCTGGTCTAGTCAGATTTGTAAAGTAGAATTGGGATCATAATATTGAGGGTGTGCATGGAAGAAGCATTTAAGAACTAGAGGAAAATTGTATGTTTCAGCGTTGCTACTCTGCACCCTTTCTGGCTCGTCTCCTCCCCTAGACCCTTCTGTAAGGGCATGTCCAGTTGCCTACAGATGGGCTTTGGGTCTCCAATCTTCCCTCCCCCTCATTCACAAAGATTTGATTTTTGTTATTTGATGCTTGATACCTGATTCCTTCGACACCTCATGATCACACAGGCTGGTGTGCTTCCTCCATGTGGGATTTGTTGCTGTTGAGCTAGATGACCGCTTGTTTACCTTAGGAGGAAGGATTTTCAAAGAGAATATTTATGGATTTGTTCTTTAAAAACACCTAGAGGAAAGAGATTTTTGTAATGGTTTTGAAGATCACTACCATTCTCCTTTCTTAATCCTCTGCTTCCAAATTAATTTGGCAGAAGCCTTCATTGGCTTCCAACACATACACATATCCATACACAAACATTGGTGCAATCCACAGATTTTATTTAGGTTTCATCAGGATTACATTCCTCCTTTTGTGTGCCTACTTATATCTCTATGTAATTGTACCACATAAACTGCTCACAAAATCAAGGCCCATAACTTTCATCACCCCCCAAAATTAATTAATTAATTTTTAAAAGAACTTTCATCATGACAGAAATCCCCATTAACACCCAATGTATGGAGAGATTTCCTATTGTCCTTTGGCAGATATAAAGTTTTAGAAATATCGCTGGGCATAGCATGGTGGATTTTGATGTAATGTGATAAATGCTTCTGAATAAAGTGTTACAAATTACTTGATACTTGAACCACCACCAATAATCAGGATCACAGAGTGGCCAGAACACATGTATATTTATCCATAAGGACTTGGTGATGAAAGTGGAATGTGCTAAAGACTAATCATCCTTAGAAAAGCTGATTGCTAGGTCAGGATGTGTAGTGTCCTGGGCCAGTGAAACAGAGCTGTAAATACAGAAGCCAGAGCCTTGACAGAGAAATTAGGAAAAAGCCTGAAAATAAGACAGGAGAAAAAGTGAGGTAAATCTAATGCCATAGAATCTAGTTCAAGGTTACAAAAGGGATCCAGGTTTAAAGTTACAGGGCCAATAGAGATAAAAGCAAGAACCTCTAACTCTTCTTAAAAATAAAACAAAACAAGATACTCAGGAAGAAAATTGTTATCTGATATATCAGAGGTTACTAGTATTGCTGCTGATAAACGCAGAGGTCTTGGCTATTTGGAAACCTGATTTATTAAATGAGTAGTTATGTATCCATCTGGCATGAGTCTTTAATACAGGCAATATAGTAGATTTTCTTTCTAAACTGCTGCTCAATTAGAATATGTTTTCAGTAATAGTCTTTCCATTACCACAATCTCAAAAATAATTCCTCTAACATGCATGGTAACATATAGTTGAAGAGACTATTATATATTTTAATGCAGCTATTTGTTTCACGGATCAGACTGAATGAGCCACCTTTATATGTGGGAATCTGTCAGTGATAAAGCAGAACATCATGACACAACTTCAGGGAATATGTATAAATGAGGACAAAAATCTAGTAAATGTAGCAACAGAGTGTACCAGTGTCTAGAATATCAGGATCAGCATGAAGTATATTAATATTTAATACAGTAATATTTAATACATAGAGTGTATTAAAATACTTCCACCCTTATTGAAAGCTTCAAGTACAGTGACAGGGGACTTGGTGCCACTGCTGAGGTGAGCGTTTGACTATTCACCTCCAGCTGAGCAGCCAGAGGATGAGGCTGTCTGTTCCCATGAAGATTTACAGCTTTCGGAGCTGCAGAATTAATTGAATGGCAATGAAGTAGGTATTTTTTAATACAATAAAATTATTTGAAACATTATTTAATATGCCACTTATGACATACATATATTCCAATGGAATAATGTTAAGTGAGTCAAAGAAAGAATCTATGCACGTCACAAAGAAACTCTAGAATCCTTAAGGAATACAGAAATGAGTTAGTGTGATTCTTGATCACAACACATAAATAGTCTCTATTTTCAATGCTTCATTTTCTTATGTGAGACCTTCAAGTGTCTTAACAAATATTAAAAAAGCTAGGACAGTTGCTGAAAGAACCCCACAAAACTGTTGATATGACCTAAACTGTATTTGTAAGTATTTAAATCATTACTACAAATTTGAGACAAAAAAGCACGAAAGTAAAAGGCAGTAACCCAAACACAAAATAGCTAAGTCTGACAAATGTCCATTAAAAGGACTGTCTTGTTTTCCGAGTTCTCTCAAATTGTATGGTTTTGAAAGTGTGCGCCTCACTGTTTGCCTGTAGCATTATGAGTTGAAAATATTTGTCTTCCTTTTCTAATGGGCTTACACCTTGTCCTGTTTCACACATTATTTTTTATGATTATTGGATAATGCAAAACACTGAACATTTTAAGTTTAATTTTCCTCTATAAAAATATTTCTTCTAGACATGTCAATATGCATTAAAATGTTGATATATAGATTTTATATATAAGCAAACAAATGTTGTCCTAACAAAAATCCCAGGGATCCTTGGGGATACTGTAATTCAGGCACTGGACGATTAATTTCAAGTTTGTCAGTTCAAACCCACCAATAGCTGATTCTGAGAAAAATGAGGCTGGTTGCTCTCATAAAGATTGACTGTCTCAAAATCCTAGAGAGGGTTATGAGTCAGAAGCTACTCAATGGAACTTTGTTTGTTTTGGGTTTAACTAAATATCCCAAAAGGAAGGAACAAAAATATTAAAGTGATCAGATAAACCAAAATATATTTTATAAGAACATTTTCATATATAAAAATAGATTTCACTATTTACTTGAGGAGACACTTTAAGTATTTAACAGAGCAAACACAGGGAAAATATAATAAAGGAAACTGCCTTGCTAAAAACCAGATCTCTTGCCATCAAGGTGATTCTGGCTCAGTAACCATTTAGACCTGGATATAACTGTCCAGGCAGTTTTCAAGACTGTAATCTTTATGAAAGCAAATCCCCAGTTTTTCCTTGTGAAGCAGTTGGTCATTTTGACCTTTGACCTTTCCACAGCAGCTGGTTGCTTAACCACTGGGTCACCAGGGCCCCTGTATGCCTTGCCAATCTCAATAAAAAAGAGAGAGCATTAGCAATGCTCCTGGACATGAAGTTTAACACAAGAGAAATGACAACCATGTTTGCTTCAGATGTTTTACTTCATACGCAAGGTGGCTTTTGAGGTGTAAGTTATTCTGAACCATTAACTGTAAGATCCCCAACATTACCATTTAACTGTGACCCAAAACAGGTTATAGACTCCATAGGAACAGTGGTGAGGGTGAGAGAACAAACCACTAAGAAGACAGGCTAAATTAGTAGTTCACGACAGAGTTGCTGCTCATAAAATTTAGAATAAAGAATTAATTTAAACAAAAAGGAGAGGCACAATATTAAAAATATTAAACAAAGAACTATATATACATATATATTTGAATTAGTTATTATAACTAAGGAAGCCGGGCAAAAAAGTTTAAAAAATATGCCAGGGTCTTCATTTGTTAAAATATTAATTATTTTTCTTATCCTGTAAATACCGCAACTCAGAGTGCTTCATTTAATTTATTTTTGAGGGTGTCACAGGCTTGACAATTATTTATTTGTTTGTTTGCTTGCTTGTTTATTGGCAGTAATCAGTATATTATAGTTACCAGTGGGAATCCTAAAGCAGGATCCAAGTCATGATTGGGGAACATGCATTATATTAGACACAGGAGCTAATACTATTGGTCCGGGGCTTCCACAAGGCAGCCAAGACATGCCTCATCCCTAGGAGACAGCCAGCACAGTGATCCACATCAAGGACACACCCTGTTCAGTCCCTAAGGGAGATTGCCTCTCCCAGAGGTGGTTGGAGTGATAGAGATATTCCACTTTCCAATGACTCCTCATGTATTCGGGACATATTATCAGGAGAGATCTGTCCCTTCAAAAGGACACCCTGCTTAGTAAAGTAGCAGGGCAATGAAAAAAAACCTCCACAAGATGGATGGACCCAGTGAATACAAAAATGGACTTGAACATGAGCTCCAAGCAGGGGTTTGTTCTGTTGTACATTATTAGTGAGAACCAACTTGATGGCTCCTAACAATAGCAACACAGATCTAAATCTACAAACAGATATATAATCTGTACTGAATATAGAACTTGGCCTGATACATATTCTTTGGTTGGATTCTCATTTTTTCTACTGCCTGTATAATTTCCAAAGCAATTCCTTGTGTTAATATCACAAGCAGAATTTACCAAGAACCAAATATTTAGGCATCTGAATCTAGAGAAAAAAACTTTAATAGAAAGATTAGAGAACTAGCTATTTACTCTGTCCTTTGATAAACACTCAAGGGAACATTTGAAAAAGCAACAGGATACAGGCTTCAGAATTTTGAGTCTGAACTGCTGAACAATAATTTCACTACAAATACAAATTCACATAGACCCAAATGAAAGATGAACATGATAGTGAGACAAGAGAAAAGTAAAGGGAAATAGAGAAAAGAAATAGGAGGCATAGGGCATTTATAGAGGTCTAAATACAGGCATGTACATATGTAAATATATTTATATATAATGATGGGGAAATATATCTATGTGCATATATAGGTTTAATATTAAGGTAGCAGATGGGCATTGGACCTCTATTCAAGTACTCCCTCAATGCAAGAATACTTTGTTCTAATAAATTGGCATTCTATGATGCTCAGCTTCCCAACACAATCACTGAAGACAAAGTGGATGCATAAGCAAATGTTGTGAAGAAAACTGTACGCTGGTACAGATAATAGCTGGAAACAGGGAATCCAGGACAGATAAACCCTCCAGGAGCAATGTCAGGTAAGGGGAAGGTGAGGTAGAAAGGAGGAACCGATCACAATGATTTACACATAACCCCTTCTCAGTGGTCAGACAACAGAGAAGTAGGTAAAGGGAGACATCAGACAGTGTAAGACAAGAAAAAAATATCAATTTATAATGTATTATAAATTATATATTAAATAATATATATTCTATAAATAATATACAATAATATATTAATAACAAATTATAAATTATTATAAATTCCTGAGGGAGGAAGGAGGGAAGGGGAAAATTGAGGAGCTGATATCAAGGGCTCAAGTAAAAAGAAAATATTTTGAGAATGATGATGGCAACAAATGTACAAATGTGCTTGACACAATGGATGGGTGTATGGATTGTGATAAGAGTTGTACGAGCCCCCAATAAAATGATTTCTTAATCATGAAAATAAATTAGCTTAATTGTATAATTGCCTATGTATAGAATGATACTCAAAAAATTAAAACTATGTCATGAAATACAATGTAGCTGTTTTTAAAAGTGATATATGTAGGATATCATTTCCCTAGACTGAAGAGCACCAAACTGCTCCATGAAAGAAAATGAGGCTATCTCTTCCCATAATGATTTACAGTCTTGGAGACCCTAAGAGATGTAATTGACTGGAGGGCAGTGTGTCTGACTTTTGGTTTGGTAAGAACCAGACATCTTGAATTATTTCTAATAAAAATTTACTTTACACAAAAAAATACCCAACATGGATTCAAATAATTATTTACCTGAAAATAGTATTTTCTAGAAGAAAAGCAAGCTCAAAATCATCTGCAATTTATTACGATCTAACTAACAAACTACGGAAGTGACTTTTATATAGAATTCAATGGCAAATATCTTGTGTTGAGTGGGAACAGAATAGGAACAGAGTAATGGACTTCCCAAGCCATTGAACATTAATCAATTATTATAGCATAGTGAGTAATTGTGGAACTCGGACCCGTCGTTTGTCAGCCTGCTGAGAAAATAACAATACTCTTTGGTGAATTGTAATAGGTTTTATGTCAGCTTGGGTGGATGAAGACTATCCTCTGATATAATCTATGAGAGTGTGGTGAACTCCATGATGGTATTTTTCGTGAAGCACCCAAGCATTTAATCTGATCACAGTCATAATAGGATTAAGGAAAGTACTGTTCAGGTGTGGCCTCCTCTTAGAATTAATTGGCATTATGAGGACACTAGCTCATTCCTACAACTGGATCAACATTCAGCACTGGGTTCATTGGCCTCCTGATATATATTGCCTACCCATCTCAGAAGACGTCAGCGGACTGCCAGCCCTGGATTCATTAGGTTGATCTTGGATTCATTCAGATTGGCATTCACCAGCCTGTGGTCTTACTGATTCACCTTCCTATTCATCAGTGCCTGCATTTAGCAGAGTCAGAAGTTTTCTGCTTACATGTGACCTGTGGACTTGAACCAGATTAGACATACCTATTTTTAGAGTTGTGGGAGTCATTGTTGCCTTTGCTTCTATAGAAAACCCTGTCTAACACAGTAATGTCCCCTAAAATTTATAAGTCTGGTCAGGTTAGATTTTCAGACTGCACAGAAATCAGTCAAGCCTACAAATATACATTACTTCTCCATCCCAACACTAAAATCTAATTAAACAACTCAATTCTAATGAGCCCTAGATATCAAAGAAAGTAAGGGCAAAAAAAATTATTTGATTACAACAAATAAATAAACACACTTAGGTGAAAAGGCTTCTAACATTTGTAATTCATAACTATTAACATTAGTGACTAAATAACTATTAACAGTTGTAGCTAGTAAGTACTAAGTTGAGCAAACCATTACATATAACCTTATTTATATGTCAAATGATGGCTCTTCCAAATGTGTACATAGTCTTACATACAGATTTATTAAAATATATTACTTTTTGAGCATTTTATAGGTAAGTGGCTTCTATCATTCTTGTGGTTTCATCTTTCAATTCTTATGATTATAATATTTTGAAAAAAGACTGCAGGAATTATAACAAATTAAATATATGATTTTCAAATATAATATATTCCAGTATTGTGAAATATTTTTTCTACATTTCTGCATCAGTGGAACAGAGGTTAGACAGATTAAGACTCTTTCATTATTGTTGAACTACCTAATTGTCACAAGAATGTGAACTTCTAGAATTCTCTGCACAATTCTAACATAAGGTAAAGCACACACATACACAAACCAGTTGTCATTTACCAGGTTAAAAGAAAATGTTACCCAAGCCAAAAAATCCAAACGCTCTCCCATGAAGAAGCAGAGGGGTTTGAAACCCTGACTTGTGGTTAGAGCCCACTGGGCCACTCACTACCCCACCATAAGTCCTTTCATGCAGTCCATAGGTGATCAAAGAAAAACTAAGATGCAGGACTGTCCAAGCTTTTAGAATGCCTTACTTTTTTCTTTTCTTTTCCCCTAACTGTAATTGTCGTCAAGGCACCCTGGTGGCCCAGTGCTTAAAGGGTTCATCTACTAACGGAAAGTTAGGTGGTTTGGATCCAGCAGCTGCTCTGTTGAAGAAAGCTGAGGCAATCTGCCTCAGGAAAATCTATGGGTTAGTTCTACCTTATCCTACAGCGTCATTACACATCTCAATCTTCTCTCGAACACTGGGTTTTGTTTCGAGATTTGGGTGTTTTTCAGGGTTGGGGAAAGAGATAGCCATCAAAAATCACATCATACCGATTTTTTCCCATATGCTCCCTGGTAGCTTCGTCGGTTATGGGCTTAGCGGCTATCCACAAGGTCAGCAATTCCAGCCCACCAGGCCCTCTATGGGAGAATTAAGAGGCTTTCTGCTCAGAGAAAGGCTTGAAGCCTTGGAAAGCCAGAGGGGTTTTCTATTTTCCTCTAGTGTCACTATAAATGACAATTGGCTTGTAGGTGGACTAGCTTGTTTCTGTTTCTTGACTAGTTGGTTTTCTGGCTTATTCTTAGGATGGTCAAGTTAATCATGCATCCTTTAAACAGAAAAAGTAACTCTTCTTGCTTATTATGTGCTGCATTGTTCATTGTCTAATTCATTGGTTTAATAATATACAAGGAAGATCCTTTGTATCCGATATTAAGTCAGCCACTGATAAATGACACTGAAGATAATTAAATGCTCAAGCCATCTACCCTTGCTGCACCATGGCTTCAGTTCCTTTTTATCCTCTTTTGTATGCATTTCCTACAGCGAGAGTCATGAAGCACCACAAACTTAGGAGCTCAAAACAAATGCCTCTCTCACAGCACTGGAGACTCTAATCAAGGTAGTAGAACCGGATCCGTTTCTGACACTTTCAGAGCTTCTGGTTGCGAGCAATATGTGTTGTTCTTTGGCTTGTACATGCTTGTCTTAAATCCCTGGCTCCATCAATTTAACGAATTCAGTCCGCGTGTCTGTATGATTCTTCTCCATCTCTTCGAAGGTCATTCATCATATTGGATTATATCCCATCCTATGATCTTGGTTTTACTTGATTCTATTTGCGAAGATTCTTTTTTTCCTAAAACAAATACAAATCCACACCTTCTATGTGTTAGGAATCCGATATACTAAGTGTTTAGGCTATAAGTTTAAAAGAAACTAATGCAGGGATCAAAAATAAGTGAGATTTCTTGATGGTTGCAAAAAATATATTAAAAACCTCATTTTATGTTTCAACTTTTTATTAGCATATAATTTACATATCGTACAATTGAATAGTTCAACATCTCCCCCCACTCCCAGCCCCTGACCACATTAAATCGCCTTTAAAATGAGCTGTGCAATCACGATCAGTTCTAGTGTTCCCCTCCCCTCTCTTAACTTCAATATTTACTCCTGAAATTCCCTTTCCCTCTCTGTGACCCACCTCACCCCTGCATTCTCTATAACACCTTGTATCAGTTATTATCATTGTGTATCCACTCCTCCTGTGCCTCACAGCTGAGAAACCCAACAGAATGCAATGGGAAAAAAATCACACTAAGGTGGTAAAAGGATGTGATCATATTAGTATCAAGACTAAAGTACAAATAATGTGTGACAGGGAGAAGTCCCTCCCCCCCCCATCAACATTCAAAAAGCCAAGGAAGAAATTTCTGTCATGGTACATCTAAGAGATACTTGCACCGAGAACAAATTCAGATCCAGTTTATAGGGAGGTCAACTGGCCAACTATCCAGTTCGAAGCAGTATAATCAAGATTATAATGATCTCTGCATGATAGTAAGGCTGTCTGAGACTCTTCTTTTAAGCTAGAATGGATCTTCCAGCAGCACCTTCTGACTAGAGAGATACTCTGAAGATGGGTTTTGGACACTCATTGTCCTTCATAGCCTTCTTCAAATTGGGTGTTCCTAATTTCAGCTCTGATACATTTTATTCACCATATTTGAATTTTGTAATTGTTATATTTGGATCACATGTGTGCTTCCTCCATGTGGGATTAGTTGCCAGCTTGCTTAGATGGCTGCTTGTTTGAATCCAAGCCTTTAGGACCCCCGACCATATTCCTATTGACGGCTGGGCCCCATCTGCGTTCTTCACTACACTTTGCTGATCATTTCATGATGGTGCATATTGAGCAGAGCCATGATTGGATACTAAATATTCTTAAGTTGGAGCTAGGATTTAGTGCGAGTCCAGAACTCGTTCCTGGATCTATGCTTTTTTTAATATAATTATTTCTGTAACTTGGGAATTCATACATATGCCATATCATTCCATAGTTCAACCACATCAAACAGAATTGTACAATTGCTTTCATAACCAAGCTCCGAGCAATATTTTTCCTTCCTGAGCTTCTTAATGTCATCTCCTTCTTATCTCCATTACCCCTCTATATCACCCCTCCCCCTAAAACCTTGTTATATTTTATTTCCCTACAGGTTGCATGTCCCTGGGTTTCACTTACTGAAAAACAGAGAATCAACACAATTCAAGAGGATGAGCCCCAATGGTAGCACACCCCAAGATACACCCTAATATACACAAGAGCAAACAAAATATAGCCGAATGGCCATCACTGGATTGCCATAACAATATGTCTCTCAGTAAGGCCCCTCCCTTCAACAGACATGCACCAAAATGACCATTCCCTTTCCCCACTTCCCATCAATAAGCCTCATCCTCTGACAGGGCTATCTGGGGGACCTCAAACCAGGTCTGAATGGTTACTACTCAGCAGAGAGGATCCTTTCTCTCTCCTCCATCTATTTGATCCCAGCTGTCGTTAGGTGCCCTCCGGCCAATTGGTCTACATTGTACTTACCTAGAGTGGATGAGGTGGATTTCATTGACACTGGTCCAGCTCTTTAATGAGTTGTCTGGTCCCTGGCCAGAAGATTGGATGCCCTGCAAGCTTGAGCTGGTGCCCATTCTTCTACTTGTTGCTACTGCAGTGAATTCATACAGTATTTGTCCTTCTGTACTTGAATAACTTCACTCATCATGACATCTATCAGATCCCTTCACGACTTGAGGTGTTTCATAGTTTCATCACTGTTTTGAGGCAGATGCATAATATTCCATTATGGTGCATGGTGAGTATGCATCCAGGGCTTTTTTTAATGGCGGGAATTGAGGCTGTTTCCAGCTTCTTGCTATTGTGAACTGTGCTGAAAGAAACACGGGGAGCAAACGTATACTCATGATCTCTTTCTTTTGGGCATATACTCAGTAATAGTATTGCTGGGTCATATAGTAGTTCAAGTTCCATCTGCTTTAGAGATCACCATATTACCTTCCCCAATGGCTGAATATTTAAAAGTCCACCAGCAGTGGGTTTGAATTCCTATCTCTCCACACCCTCTCCAACATTTGTTGTTTGCAGTTTTTTAAAACTTTGTCCACAGTAATGGGCTTTAGGTGGAATCTCATGGTTGTTTTGATTTGCATTCCCTTGATGGCTAATGACCTAAAGCATTTCCTTATGTGTTTATTAGCCATTCGAGGTCATCCTTTGTGCATTGTCTGTTGACAAGTTTTTATCCACCTTTGCAGAGAGTTATTAGTTTTTTTTCTTTCTGTTAGCTTTAAAATCCTGTAGATTTGGTAATTACTCCTTTGTCTGTTATGTCATTACTAAATAGCTTTTCCCAAGCTGTGGGCTCTCGTTTTATTCTTTTAATAAAGTCTTTCAATGAATACAACTATTTTATTTTTAATAGGTCCCATTCATCTATTTGATCTTCCACAGAGTGTGCTCCCATTGTTATTTCTGCTAGTCCATGTATTCCCTGAACTAGGCTCCTACCTTTGTCCCACTTTTCTCATTGATTATCCTGAGAGATTTGGGTTTCACATTCAGGTCTTTGATCAACCTTGAGTTTGCTTGTGTGTATGGAGTGAGATGTGAGTATTGTTCCTTCCTGCACATGGGTATCCAGATTTTCCAACAGCATACATCTGTTTCTCATTTAATGTTTTTTGGGCTTTGTCAAAAATCTGTTGCCTGCATGTGGATGTTTTTATTTCTGGATTTTCTGTCTTGATCCATTGGTCCAAATATCTATCATTGAAGGAGTACCAGGCTGTTTTCACAACTGTTCACTATATCGTAGGTTTTGAGGTCAGATAGAGCAAGGTCACATACTTTCTGTTCTTTTTGAGTAACTCCTTGCCTATCCTGGGCTTCTTCCCTCTCCACATTAATTTGGTAATTATTTATCCATTTCTTTGAAGAATGATGCTGGGATTTGGTATGGGATTGCATTGAGTCTATGCAGTGCTTTAGCTAATACTGACATTTTCACTCCTGACCCATGGACACAGAACATGCTTCCATTTGTGTAGATAGATCACTTTAGGCCTCTTGTAGTGATGTTCAGCAGTTTTCTTTGCATGGGTCTTTTTTGTGTTGGATGGTGTTTATTTTTCAGGTTTGTTCTTAGATATTGAGCTTTTGCGTGGCTATTGTTTACGGTACTGTCCTTGATATGTTTCTGTATATAGCTATCCAATTGATTTATGCTTATTAATCTTGTACCCTGCGACTCTACTAAACCCCTAGACTGTTTCCAGCAATCCTACTGTAGACCCCTTCGGATACTCAATATATAAAATTGTATCAACTGCAAATAGTGAAAGTTTCGCTTCTTCTTTACCCAGTTGTACACCATTGATAGCTGACCGTTTTTGTCCTTGGTCTGAATCCCACATGGTCATGATATTGTATTTTTGATATGCTGTTGGATTCTATTGGTCAAGATTTTGTTGAGGGTTTTTGCATCTATGTTCATGAGAGATATACACCTGGAAATCCTTGCAAGGTCTTTGCCCAGTTTTGGGATCAGGACTATGCTGGCTTCGTAGAATGAGTTTGAGAGTTTGCTGTCCTTTCTATATTCTGAAAGAGTTGGTATAGGGCTGCTGTCGACTTTTTTTCTGTGTCTTCACAGGAGACAGCTGGATTGGGACGTTTTAGTTGTGAGTTTTTGATAACCTTATCTATTTCTTCATTTGCTATGGGTCTGTTCAAGTTATTAATGTCCATGTGTGATAATTTAGGGAGAGAGCATTTTCCTAGGTAAAAACCACATTTTTTATAAAAATTATTTAAGTCTAATAATTCTTGAATATCTCATACACATTAAAAGTAGTTGAATAATTAGGCAAGATGAATAAAGTGTTTTTGAAAATCTACTTTTTAAAACTTTTAAATATAATTCTATTTACACTTCTTTTTGTTCATAAGCTATCACTACTCATAATTTACAATTGTTCTATTTGTAGCTTACACATGGCAATGGGATGAGAAATAGTAACTAATCTCATTGTCACCACTTCTGTTGATTTAACAAAGCTGGTAAGTTTTACTAGCAAAAGTCATCCCTGGAAATATGTGTTCCCCCAGGAAAGTTGGCTGCCCAACTTCCCTGCCCAAGCAGAAAAACTGAACTTACTGTCAATGAGTTGATTACAATTCATCGAGACCCTAGTCTATAGACAGAGCAGAACTACTCCCTAGGGTTCCCAATGGCGTAAATCATTAGGAGAGAGCAGAACGCTTCCTGTTCCTCCTTATGAGCTGCTCGTGCATTCAAACTGGTGACTGTGGTTAGCGAGCCAGGGGTTCCCACGACACCATCAAGGCTCCTTCTTTCCTGCCAGGTGCACCTTTTCTACTTATAAATTTCTTCTTTTGGCTTTTTAAATGTTGTGTTGCTTTGTTTTCTTGCACTTCTATTATGTACATGGAGACTACCAAATGTTTGTGGGCAATTGAATTAAAAGATCATTGAATGTCCTCACTGAATTTTTGAAGACGTTTTATGTTCTTAATTCTAAGAGCAACTTAAACAGAGTAAGATTTTGCACTCTGCAGGTCAAAAATTTGAAGAGTTTTAAAATACTTAAATACATTCCATCCTTCCTATGTTATATGCTACTCACTTTGTGTTTTCCAAAAACTACAAATTATTATATCACGGCCTTTGTATGGAACATTGATCAATATTTAAAACATATAACATCAGACTTATTAACAGGAAAGGCTTACAGTGTTATAAATGTAGCTACAAAAGATTAATATTGCTTAAGAGAAACAAATGTAAAGTTATTGTAATCATGTAGTTATCATTGTCACAGGGTATTTGCCACCATAATTACTGTGCTAAATTTGTTCATATATTTTAAATTTGTATTATATGAAAATAATAAAGCAAGTGAACTACTATATGATAGCTTATTAGCTAGTGATTAAATATTTGTATTTATCTCTAAATAAAATAGGTTACCATGACTGGAAACAATGGCATCATTAAAGTGAATCTATAATCCTTTTTTTTTAATCAATGCAGTTTCCACTTATAATTTATTTGCATTCCTTTTATGTGAAATTAATAGCAGTTTTTGGATGAAGATAGTATACCTGCTTTCAGACAGCTTCCGAACCTGAAGGTGGTGACTGAGACTCCCACTTTTCATTAAAACCACCTTCCTTCTCTTGACCAACACAGGTAACAACCACACTGAGTTCTGCTCTCATTTAAATCCATGTAATTCTCCCGGGAACATTTTTCCGATGGAAATATATTGAACAGGCAAATGCATGACAAATACGTGTGAGTACTTATTTTTCTTACTAAATTGAAAACAAGGTGATCTTTGCATTACCAAATACTATGGGGGTTCCTGCAACATTGCAGATATTTAATCATGTTTGCAGAGATAATGAAAAAGTAAGGAATATTCTTATTTCGTTTGAGCTTTCCCTTCATTGATTGATTTCTGCTAACTTCTTGATTGTTTTTACCCCCATCGCTTAAAGGAACAATATTTCCATCATTCCATAATTTCTAAATTACTTTTGTTGACACAACTGCCTTACTAGACTTTTCAATATGATTTTAATGCTTTTGCCAAATACATACATATATATATATATACACACACACACATATATATACATATATATATATATATATATATATATATATATATATTTCTCCATTGATTTCTCTCCTTAGGAAAATCATACCATGAAACTGGTGAGAGGGCTAGAGTAGAGCACTCCCTTGTTTTTCTGAATCTTGAAAGTTTTCCATCTTTGACAAAGTGGAGCCTTACTGCTTGTGGTAGTTATATAATCTGTTGTCAATTTGAAAGAATTACGAGTAAAGGGGTGAGGTCTAGCCTATCAATCATTGTATAGCCATTGAGGCCTCTGTGTGGGCATGACCTTCCCCCTGAGGATTCTGGGAACTCCTGTATTCATCCCTGGAGGCAGGAGATACTCTTTCTCTACACTCACTCCCTGAGAGACTCTCTACTGACAGGACACATGGAATTAAACTAGTGCCCCGAGCTGGAGAAGTCACATGGAGACCCCTGCCAGCGCTGAGATGCTTACAATGCCACTGAATCCAAAAGAATTTCTACTCACTGGTCTGTGATTGTCCTACATTTGGCGTCATTGCATGTGTTACCTGAGTCTGAAGAGGAATTTATAGATTGGTATCAGACATATGGGATAATATCAGACTTATGGACTTGATCTGTACTGGAGTGTTTTCTCAATATTCAATTACTCTTGTGTATGCATGTTTATGAATTTGTTTCTCTAGTCTGCTCAGACCAACACACTGCTCTTCTATCCTCCTCTGTTCAAAAACTCAAACTCACTGCCGCTGAGTCAATTCTGACATACAGCAACCTTTTAGGACAGGGTAGAAATGCCCCCATGGGTTTCTGAGACTATTTCCTTAACTGACTTGAAAGCCTTGTTTTTATTTTTTAGAAAGGTTGGTGGTTTTGAACCGCTGAACTTGGGGATATCAGCCAATGTGTTACTCACTGCTCCACTGGGGCTCCTTTCCTCAGTACTGCTGACAAATATTTGAGTTTTGCTTCTCTGACAGGTTCCCACCTTACGCAGATTTCAGCTCTCTCAGTTTGTAGTGTAATTGTGGACCTCTGTATCTACCCACCCATTTCACAAATAACTTGAATGAATAAACCCAAAATTTCCAAATAAATTAAACCAAAGTATCACATCTTCCCTACCAAAACAATGAAGCCTCTAGTGTTCTTTTAGTTAGGTGTCCTGTTCATTAACCAGCTATATAAATCAGAAACTGTGTGTCCTAAAATAGCCTTGTCACTTACATCTACTCAACATTCATTGTGCCATCAGCTTCTGTTGATCATCCCTCATAAATTGTGCTTAAATCTCACTATTCAAACATAGCGGACCACAAACCAGTATAACACATTCATCTTTCTGGTGGACACCTTCAGTTGTCGCCAATCAATGAATTACAATATACCTCGGGCTCAAACATGGCAACGCTTGTGAGGAGGATGCAGGACCAGTGACAGTTTCGTCTATTGCACATGGGGTTGCTATGAGTGGCCACCAACTTGATGGCACCTCACAACAACAATGCTTCTCCTGATGTCAGAATATGGATGACACATGGCATACTTAACAACTAGGAAGACATATATTATGAACTGATTAGAAACCAATCCAATTACAAATTGTATAACTGTATTGGCATACAAAAATTTTGACAATCATATCACTCAACTCTAGATGATACTATATTTTCCACCGGGTCCATCAATAATAAAACGTTGTTGTCAAAGCTTTTCCTCACAATATTTTCTCTAACAGGTAAAATAGGCTTTCCTGAATGAGACTGGTGGCAAGTTAGTTTGTTACTGTATCATGCTGACTTTTTAGCTGTTGAGGTTCTCCACTAAATTCTCTTTTTCAGATGGCAAAGACTCAGTCACGTGGATCATTTCAACCTCATTTCTTAAAATGGGATCTCATACCGTGTAAAGCCAGAGGAGTATTGAAGTACCAAGGCAATACCTAACTGATTGGATAAATATATAATTAATTTGGTTGAAGCAAAAACCACCCATTGTTTTTAAATGGAAGTCTAATACGATTTGCAGTGTCCACAAATCAATAATATGAATTTTGCCTGTATCTGTAGTCTCATCACCCATGTTTAAGAGTCTTACAGTTAACAGGGCTCTACGCAGTTATTGTTACTTATTCTGTATAAAGTATAACCTTCTCCGTCTGGTTGGCTAATTTCTATGGAAGCGTCACATCTCATGTTCAATGATACATTATTTTCTTGATCCAATTCAGTGGTTCCATTTCCCTACTCCTTTCTTTTGCTAGATAAACCACATGTGCATTTAAATCCCACCTGATTTTTAAATGCTTTTCAATAACTATTATCTACAAACAGTGTTCTATGAAATTACATGCATTGTCTGCTTCATCCTAAAACCACCAGCATTGTTCTTCTTACCTGTTATTAAGTTCAAGTCTGCTCCTGGGGACCCCATGTCTGTGGAGTAGAATGGGCCCACAGAGTCTTTAAGGCTGTGACCCTTCAGAAGCAGATCTCTGGCACAGAGGCACATGTAGGATATGATAGGTGTGGCTGCCTGGGGCAACAGTTGAAGAAGGAGCAAGCACCACTGAGCAGTTTCGTACCACTGAGCTGTTTCAATTACAAGCATGTTGAAAGTAATACGTTCTTATTTGTGATTTTCTGATTCAGGGCATTCTTCACCAGCTCTTTCTCTTCCTCCCACACTCCGATCCACCTGTCCCAGCCTAACTACCCACATCCCAACTCTCCTCTCTGTCCAGGTGTTCAGGCTCTCTCTCTATGAGATCTTGCGAAATCTTCCATCCCACAACTACACCGAGAACTCCTCTGTTTCCCCTGTACAATTTACAGACACCAGGGACTGTCTTCTCTTACTATAATCTTCCAGTAAACTGGGGAAGAGCCAAGATAATGGGGCAATTGGTGAGAGCCAGTTTTTGCTTATTTTATTTTTTTTTAATGCTCTGTCTTCTGTGAAAATGAACAATTGGTCCAGTGAGGCAAAGTTTTGATGGTTTGGCTAATTGTCCGAGGTTCATTATGATCTGCTAGACATTTCTTCAGAGGTGTGTCTGAATGGGTTTGAACCACCAGACTTTCAGTAGGTACTGGATTGCTCAGTCATCTGTGTCACATTGTGTTTTGTAATAAGAGGGCCTCAGTAGGTATTGGCTGAAGAATTATGAGGGGCTTACTACACTTTTTGGAAATAATGGAATTAAAAAATAATGGAATTTCCCAAGAATTTTTTGGCAGTTTGTCAATGTACTGGTACAACTGTTTTAAAATTATCTTTAGCAAAATTTTGCTGATATTTGATCCTAATGGTGTTATTAGGTAATTTCCACATGCTGTTGGGTCACTTTTCTTTGGAATGAGAACAAACATGAATGTCTTCCATTGGGTTGATCGGGTACCTGTCTTCCACAACTGCACTAGGGAAGATTTTAGAACAGTCTGCTTCTGAAAAAGATTTAGAGCCTTGGAATTTCTATAGGCAATTACTCTTTCCTATAAGACAGCTATGAGTTAGAATTTATTAGAAAGCAGCAGATTTGGTTCGGCTTGTGTGATAATGGCTAATGATTTTGAAAATCACTTCATGTATTTGTCTGTCATTTGAATATCCTGGTTGATGAAATGTCTGTTCAAGTCCTATGGTTATTGTTTGACTGGGTTGTCTCTTTGTTGTTAGATTGTAGTATTTGTTTATATATTCTGTGTATAAACTCTTATCAGATGCATATTTCCAAAAATGTTTTCTGAAATCTATAGATTGTTCTTCACATTCATGATAAAGTCCTTTGAAGAACAGAAGTGTTAAATTTGGGTGGTATCCAACTTGTCTATTTTATCTTTGGTGCTCTGCTTTCAAATTCATATCTTGTTAATAACCCAGTCTCTAAGCATTACTCTGAGGTTTTATATTAAGGGTTTATGGCTTTAGTTCTAGAATTCAGTTACTTGATCCACTTTGAGCTAGGCTTTATATACAGCATGATATATGAATCCAGTTTCATTTTTTTGCATATGGAAATTCAGTTATCTAGACAATTTATTGAGATCATGTGTTCTTCATTCTTATATAAAATGATATGACTGTAGATATAAAGGTTTATCTGAACCTGTTTACTTTTTTACTTACTATGTTAGCTCTTCTGAAAAGAATTTTCTTTAAATATATTCATTGAATTCATATACAATTTTAGATATTATTGATATTGTGGGCCCATTTCTCCTGCTAGTTTTAGTTTTTAAATTATGTAGTCAACTTTTCCTATATGGCCCTTCCTAATAGTCTTCTTTTAAAATATTTTCTTTGTTTTATAAAAATTAATATGCTTTGTTTTTAACAGATTTCATGTATAGAAAATTTGAGCAGAATGTATATAGAGCACCCCAAATATCATTTATTTATAAGTAATTTTGAATATTAATTTCAATGGTTACTTATAATGAAATATCACCATATAATGTTTCTCATTCTTTCTGAATTATTGAGGAAGTAGCAAGTATAATCTGAACCTTTGATGTGTATTTCTTCCTATGATAAACTTTCTTATTTATTCTCTGGGAAGTTGATGTGTTTGACTTTCACTCATTTATATAAAATGATGCCCTATCACTATTTTCTAGAATTCTATGATGTTAAAATATTTTAAATAAATTAAAAATATCTCTTGTTATATCTTGTCATCGTATAACTGAGTTTCTGAATTCTTGAATTGCTTTTCTCATATGTCTCACAACTTGTGATGGTTAGATTTTATGTCAACTAGATGTTACCTGTGCCGAGGTAGGAGTGAAGTCCAACCAGTCAATCAGTTGGTAGCCTGGTGATGTCTTCTTGGGGGTGTGATCTTTTAATAAGAGAAACATGATAACTTCTCTTGCTATTTCCTTTGTCTTCCTTTTTGCTTGTATGCTCTGTCTGCCTCTAGGGTGAGCCCTAAGTGGGCTTCCAATCTTGGGAGCTGATGGTGCCCCACCAAGTCACTACCAACCTCGAATTCATTTAACTCTGCACCTACCTCCTATGACCTCCCTGCTTTCAGCTTCACCTTTCTGTAGCATCCACCTGCGGCACTGTGACTCTGAGGAAGCCTTTGACGAGCATCGGATCCATGGAATTGAAATGGATTTGGCAGTGATACTTTCTTGATATAAAATGACTTCATCATAAAAAGTTCTTTGTTATATGTGTATGAGTGTCCCTGATTTTGTTTCTCTAGACAACCTAGTCTAATACACTTAATAATCTGTAATATTTATAAATTTAAAGTAGTCTGTGTTTGGTAAAGCTGAAATCTTACTTCTAGATGAGTCATTGGGTAGAATTCCTAAATTCACAAAATAAAAGTTGGAAAATGCTGTGATAGTTGTTTTTTGTGCCAATATGGCACCTGGAAGAAGATATGGATCTAGCAGCCAATTAAGTCAGAGCCTGATGGTACCTCTTGATTGGCCTGGTCTTATAAGGAGGATCCTGGGAACTTCCTCTCTCTCTCTCTGCCTTCACCTTTGTCCCTGCGAGTCGTGCTGAGACCTGTGTGATCCCTGCTCAAGTCCACTGCCATTGGATCCACAAGGCTTTGAACTCACTGGCCTGTGATCTTCCTTCATCACTGCATGTGGCTTCATGAGTCTGAAAAGGGATTTATGGACCAGAATTGCATTTATGGATGAATATCAGACTTATGGACTTCAGTTGGCCTGGGATGGCATGTTTTCCTTATATAAATTGCTTCTTGATATGCAGCTCTTTCATTCACATACATGAGGGTCACTGAATTTGTTTCTCTAGTCAACCTGGCCTAACACAGATGTTGAGTTAAAAACTCATGTCCGATTTTCTACCACAGAAAAATTGGAAATGTGCATGTTAAAAGCCTATTTGCTAAAAACACAGAATCAAACCTAAACCCTATAAAAACTGATTAATTAAATGCATCTATAAGTACTACAGTATATCTTAGTAAAATTTAACAGCTATAGAGACTTGAAATATATTTACAGTGCCTGTAAGTAGAGAAAACATTAAATATGTGCTTATATCAGGGTAATAAATTCATATATGAAAACTAATTTATTAATTTAATGAGCTGTTTATTATACAAAATAGTGTTTAAGAATGTAAAATAAGATAGAAATGAATGAATAGCATGGATGAGTTTCATTTGCAGGTTGAGAAATAATGGATCAAGTGAACATAAATCAGAATTAAATACAAATGTTGTACATTGAAAAAAAATTCTCTGTCTGTTATTTTATTCATGAATAAATGACGAGTTTTATTTTTAGAAATGTATGTCCTTTTCTAAGTTGCTCTAATAATATAAAATTTCAAATACTGCCATGATGATTTGTGTGAGCTATACAACAGTATATGGACATCAGCAGTGTGTCAAGTCATTATTCCAAATGGTCACTTAAAATAAGCAAGTATCATACAGTTTCTGTAATCCTAATATTCATTTTAGGAGCCCTGGTTGCCAGTACTTATGAATTGGGCAGCTATCTGCAAGGTCAGCAGTTCAAAACCATCAGCTGCCCCATGAGAGAAAAATGGGACTTTCTATGCCCATAGAGTAGAAAGAGTCACAGGCTCAGAAATCAACAGGGACCATTGAATGCTGCCTTATATCATTGCTATGAGTTTCCGTGGACTTAATGGCAGTGAGTTTAGTTTTTAGTTTAATATGAAAAGGTATTTATAAAAGGAGGAGGCCTGATGGTATAGTGGATTACATACTATATATAAAGTGGAATAGTATGTTTAAATGCATAAATAGTAGATATACATATAGTATCTAGTATACATATATAATAGTATATATAAATAGTATAGTACATGTCAATGGATTCTTAACAGCATATGAACTTACTATTTTCCCCTCTGATACCTTTTAAATAATTTTTCATTAGGAACTGCTTTAATAAATAAAAGACTACACTTGTATTATGATGTTGCTAAAGTACCTTAAAATGATAGCAAAAAATATATATATATCAATGGTGTTGCTAGATATTTGGCAACTGGATAAACTGACTGAATATTTAAATGGCATGTGAAATACGTTTAGCCAAGAGCAATATTACTATGCACTCCCCAGAGTGAGAAAAATGAAAAGTCTGATACCAACTGCTGGCAAAGATGTGAAACAATTCCTGACTTTCATACTTAGATGATGAGAATATAAAATGATACAACCACATTGTAGTGAGTTCTGGCAGATTTTATAAGTCAAATAATAGCCTACAATGTGAACCTAATTCAAATCCTAGGTTTTTACTCAAAATCATGAGAACGTGTTTCCAAAGGAATTTTACAATGTTTATAACAGTATATTAATAACTGACAAAATTATAAGCAATGATATAATGAACACTATGAAAAAAATGGATTTTTTTCAAAACTATGTCTTTAAATTCTTTTTTACAAAACAACCTTAACATTTTTTTTAAGTACTCTCCATTACATTGATCAAATATGCGATTCCATTCTTGGAAACATTTTTCAAACTCATTTGATTGGATGGCTGACAGCACCGACCTTGTTTTCATCTTTACTTCTACACGTTCAAATTGCTGTTCTTTCATGTCCCTCTTCATTTGCAGAAGCAAAAAGAAATCACACGGAGCGAGGTCAAGGGAGTAAGGTGCATGGGGCAAAAGAAGCGTGCTATTTTTTTGTCAAAAGCTAGTGCACTGAGATGGCTGTGTGAGCAGGTGCATTGTCATTATGGTAAAAACAGTCCTTGTCTGCCACAAATCAGGCCTTTTTTGTCCCACACTGGTACACTATTTTTTTCAGAATCTCTAAATAGAAAGCTTGATTAACAGTCTGACCTGTGGAACGAACTCCAAATGCACACTATGAGTCAACATTTTTGCCCCTTTGGGAAGCTGACTCACATCTAAAATGAGGTGTGTCATCAATCGACATTTCACTTTTTTTGAAATGAGAAAACCACTCATAGTACACTTGAGTTTTTCCCATAGTGCTGTCCTTTTAAGTTGTGTTCAACATCACAAAAGTTTCTGTGGCACTTTTCCTGAGCAGGAATTAAATTTCACAGCTGCATGCTGTTCTTTTAAATCATCCATCCCCAAAATGCGGTTCAAGTAAAACTGCTTTTATGAAAATTCACCGTGATCAGAGATAACCTTCCCAGGCTATGCCACTGGGTGCACTAACTCAGAGTTGGTTGCTGGGTGCTCGCCTCTCGGGAAAAAATGCATGCTATGAAAGCTCCACTCCACCCACTCATAGATTATTGTATTTATACCTGGATATCTTCTGTGCAATAAAAATTAACAAACTATTGATAAACAGTACAACAAGGATCACGCATATAAAAATCAGAATTACACGCTGGGTGATTTCATTCACATGAAATTCTATCTAAACTTAATTACAGAAAGCTGTTAGAAGAATGGCCACTTTGTGCTGAGATGTGAAATAGACTGAGGAAGAGGGAGTGGTGATAATATTCTATTTTCTGAAGGTTTGGGATATACCCATTTATGTATTTTTTAAAACTGAGTGATCATACATTTCTGAAGTAAGCATTCCACTGTATTAAATCTAATGTTAAAAAATAGTTGTGAAATATCACTTTTTATTTCATGATATTTAGGCTGTGGTATTTAGTATAAAGATGTCTGCATTTACATGTAATGAGTCCAAAAATGGAGATAGAAAGGTGACTGAGTTATTGTTTAGATATAATTGTTAGTGGAAAAGTACAGCTATTAGGGTTCCAATTCAGTCAAAAACTGTTTTATTCCAATCAAAATGTGCTTTACCGTGCCTGTGAAGGCAGTGTATGGCTGTACACAAGTTCTCTCAATGATAAGATTGTCTTTGTCTCCTTAAGAAAAAAAATCCGTGAAAACAGTGACTTCCAAATAAAGAAGAATTAAATTCAAGGCAGAAATGTCCAAGTAGAAGGTGAACTTGATTGTTTCTGTTCTGTTTATTTTGCTTTATTTTTGCATTTAAAAGGAGTGATTGTGATAGATTTTCTCAAAGGACGCAGGATGATCACTGGGTCGAATTATGAAGGCATTATAAGAAATGGAAAACTGCACTGGTAACAGGAAGGCCAGGAAAATTGGGGGAGAGGGGATGTTGGGAGTGAGCTTTTACATCACAATAATGAAGCTGCTCATTGTGCCAGAGTATCAAGGGTGCTCCTACGAGAATTTCACTGGACAGCCTGGTCCTATCCATCACAGCACTAAGCATTCCCTTGAGATTTCTTTGTGCTTCCAGAGGAGTGCAATGTGAGTCCCGTGAGTATGCCAACGCACTGATTCTGACCTGGCTCAGATCAGAGAACAGACTCTTTGGGGAAGCATTAGAGGAACAGAAACATAACCTTCAGGGTGTTTAGATCTTGGTGAAAATAAGTCAAGAAACAATAGCTTTACATTGGGGTATTTGTTTAAAACATTTTTATTAGGGACTCATACAACTCTTATCACAATCCACACATATACATACATCAATTGTATGAAGCACATCCGTACATTCTTTGCCCTAATCACTCTCAAAACATTTGCTCTCCACTTAAGCCCTCTACATCAGGTCCTCTTTTTTTTCCCCTCCCTCCACGCTACCCATTTCCTCATGAGCCCTTGATAATTTATAGATTGTTATTTTGTCATATCTTGCCCTAGCTGGAGTCTCCCTTCCCCCCCTTCTCTGCCGTCCATCTCCCAGGGAGGATGTCACATGTGGATCCTTGTAATCAGTTCCCCCTTTCCAACCCACTCACCCTCCACTCTCCCAGCATCGCCCCTCACACCCCTGATCCTGAAGGTATGATCCACCCTGGATTCCCTGTGCCTCCAGCTCCCATATGCACCAGTGTACAACCTCTGTCCTATCCAGTCCTCAAGGTAGAATTCGGATCATGGTAATTGGGGGGAGGAAGCATCCAGGATCTGGGGGAAAGCTGTGTTCTTCATCGGTACTACATCGCACCCTGACTAACCCATCTCCTTTCCTAAACTCCTCTATGAGGGGATCTCCAGTGGTAGACATTTGGGCCTCGGGTCTCCACTCTGCACTTCCCCCTTCATTCACTATGGTATACACACACACACACACATATATATATATATATATATATAACAAATATATATATATTTCTTTTTTGCATGATGCCTTATACCTGGTCCCTTTGGCACCTCGTGATCGCACCGGCTGGTGTGCTTCTTCCATGTAGGCATTATTGCTTCTGAGCTAGAGTGGAACACAGCTTGGCCCACCAGTCTGTGAGGATGATGTTCCTGAGTAGAGCAGCCAGTCCACAGAGAGAACAACATGGCTGGCCCCACTATGAGAAATGATGCCCCTCAGTGACTAAGGGCGATACAGGGGACAGCACGAGAGACACAGTGTGTGAATTGCACCTGACCTGATCCTACCACACTGAGGCAAAGCACTGGGGGAGTGCAGGGGAACAGCAAGGGAATGGAGTGGCATGGTCCCAGGGAATGCTGAAAGTAGATTTTGGGGCCAGGGTGTGGTGCCCCAACAGACTGGACTGGAAAACGCTCCTAAGGGCCAGCAAATGATCCTTGAACTAACTACAAGCTATTCTTTTGTGGAGTGTTTTGTTTTGTTCTTTGTCCGTGGTTTGTTTTTTGTTGTTTTGTTGTCTGGTTGTATACTGTTGCTTTGTTTTTCTCTGTCTTGTTTTTGTGCATGTTAGTGTCTCCACAGGTCTGTCTGAATAGGAAAGGCTGGATGAACTATCTGGAGGAAAAACAACGGGACCGATAGTTCTGGGGGAACTTGGGGTGGGGGGGGTAGGAGGGTAAGGAAGTGGTATTCACAAACACGAGGACAAGGGAACAACATGGGACCCAAAATGGTAGAGAGGGGGGAGTGGCAGGCCTGGTGGGGAATGATCAAGGGTAAGGTTGTGTAGAGAAGAGGTATAGCTGTAGCCCAGGTGGGGACGGAGCATGGTAGTGGGGCAGGAGGAAAGTCAAGAGAGATCGAGGAAGGAGCTGGGAGTCAAAGGGCATTTATGGAGGTCTAGACAAAGACATGTACATGCAAATATATATATGAGGATGGGGAAATAGATTTATGTGTCTATATTTATAGGTTTAGTATTAAGGTGGCGGAAGGACCTTGGGCCTCTACTCAAGCACTCCCTCAATGCATGAATACTTTCTTTTATTAAATTGGCACTCTATAATGCTCACTCTCCCGACACAACTGCTGAAGCCAAAGTGGGTGAACAAGTAAATGTGGTAAAGAAAGCTGATGGTGCCCAGCTATCAAAAGAGATAGTGACTGGGGTCTTAAAGGCTTGAAGATAAACAAGCGGCCATCTACCTCAGAAGCAACAAAGCCTACATGGAAGAAGACACCAGCCTGTGTGATCACGTGGTCCCGAAGGGATAAGTTATCAGGTATCAAAGAACAAAAAATCATATCATTGGCTGCACATCTCCATGATAAGATCGCCGAAGACAAACGGGTGCATAAGCAAATGTGGCGAAGAAAGCTGATGGTGCCTGGCTATCGAGATAGTGTCTGGGGTCTTAAAAGCTTGAAGGTGAACATTGGGGTATTTTTATTTGATAAAGTTTTCTATGGTTTTGTGGCAATAGTTCTTGACTGAACCTCATTTAAAATGAGCATATTAAATGAATAAAAACAGAATTGTCGATTGTTGTTGTTGTTAGGACCCATCAAGTCAGTTCCAACTTCTAGGGACCCTGTGTACAACATAAGGTAACACCGCCAGTCCTGTGACATCCGCACAATTGTTCTTATGTTTGAGCCAATTGTTGCCCAATCTAGGCATCTAACATTTTTCATAAATCAGTATATGTAGATTTATCACGAGAAAGTGTATGTTAAAATTAAAGTTCTAAAATTTATGTGGAGAGCCACCTTAACTCCCAGAAATTTAGCATGTTTTTGACAAAATATTAATATAACATATATCATCATCAAAAGATATGTGAGTATAAAATTAGATCAAATTACACAACATATAAGAAAGTACTCTGAAAGCTCTAGAGCTCTGCCCAAATGTTAGCCTGTGTTGACTAGAGACAGAAATCCAGAGACGCTTATATGAGAGCTTTATATAAAAGAGTAATTGTATATTAATAATTATATGTATGAAAACATCCCAGCCTGGTCAGATTAAGTCCATGAGTCCGATATTAGCCCATATGGCTGATACTAGTCTATAAATTCCTCTTTAGATTCAAACAACTATGCAATGATGCTGAATGCATCCACCCAGTAGGTAAAAAGTCTTATGGGTCCAGTGGCAGTGGAAGTATCTCAGCTTCCTCCAGCTTTAGGGATCTGGTTGCCATCAGCTTGGCTCCATGTGGCTTGTTTATAGGAATATGTAGCAGAGAGAGAGTGTTTCCCGCCTCCAGGGAGGAAGACTAGAGTTGCCAGAATCCTCAGAAGGCCTTGCACACAGAGAGGCACCATTGGCTATGACCTGATTGACAGAATAGAATCCACCCTTTTACTCACGTTGACAGTAGATTACGTAACTGCCATGGTATAATTATTACGACAGGGCTTTAGATAAGTGTCCTAACTTAACAACACAAGTGCTCATGTTTGTACAAAGTTGACACGTAATAATTCTCATTCTGCTCAACGTTGGAAATACTAACATCTTTGACTTCAGTTCCTCAATCTTCACTTTTGAACCTTTCTCAAAGCAACAGAATCTGTGAACACCCAGGTGTCTGGCATTCTACTACCCCTACTCCCAGCACAAGGTTTGTCACAGAGAATGAGGTCGTACCATCTCCTCACGCCTATAGAAGTTCAGAGCAATGGCGTCAGCTAGTAATTATTTTTGATTGGAGTTAAATCAAGGTGTCAACATTTTAAACTTTTAAATTTGTATTCAATGATATGAAATCATATGATTTACTACGTGTCTTAGTTATCTAGTGTGCCTACAATAGAACTACCACACGTCGATGGATTTAACAAACATAAATCTATTTTTCCACAGGTCAGGGGGCTCGAAGCTTGAATTCAGGGCACCCCCTCTAGGTAAAGGCTGTTTATGTTGTCCCTGGGGGCAATTTTTCTTCAGCTCATTACTTGGTTCCTTGTAGATCTCCACGTGGCCTGACATCTTCTCCAGTCTGTGCCTGCCTCATCTACTCATCTTATATTTTACAACGGATTGTCTCAAGACATTCCCAACAATAATTCTTCCCCCAGGCAGCCTGGTGGATTAAGGAGTTACTCGTTGGTGTAATAACTGCAAGGTCAACAGTTTAAAACCACCAGACACTCTGATGGAGAAATAGGAGGTTTTCTACTCCTCTGAAGATTTCCACTTATAGAAACCCACAGGGGCAGTTCTACTTTGTCCAATAGGGTTAGGGTTGCTAGGCTGTAGAGATCAGCTCAATGGCAGTGGGTTTTTAAAAAGTAATTCACCCAAATTAATGCAAAAATAAACCTATTTCCAAATGGGATTACAACAAAAATCATAGAAGTGAGGTTTTATAACATGTATTAGGGAGGGCGGATGGGTACAAAATTTAATTTATGATACAAATAACGCCAATAAATAACACTGATATTATTGAGATCTTTTTGAGAATTATTTTAAGACTTATGTGCTTACTCTTTTCTGATCCTTCAATTAATATCCTTTATCAACACTCCTCAAATTTCCCCTCAGCCATGTACCTACAGTACAAAGTTCGGTTACATCCTATTTTAAAACATCTCACATGGGCGTGTGCTGGTCACTTTTTCTTAGATCACACACGTTGGAGGTAAGTCTGCTACCATGTCATAAAGGCTGGTCCACATAGCAAGTAGCTGAAGCTTCTTGCCAAAAGCCATACACTCTCATCATTCAAATGGCTGTTTCTCTGGCAAATATCTTGACTATGATGTCAAAAGAGACGCTAAGTTAAAACTTCTCAATTAAATTGCTCCCCAAATCTTAGAAACTCTGAAAAAGCTATTGTTTCTTATACTTCTATATTTTAGTGTAATTTATTTTGCATCATAAAATAACTCGCATAGTATATCATATAAAATTCAAACATTCAATTATTAAATATTCAACATTAAATACATTTTCTGTTTTTTTTTCAGTGTGAATGATAGCTCAGTACATACTTGTAGGTGTCTGTCTGTGTCTGTGTGTTTATGGATTCCAATTGGCATTTTAAACTCCCTTCAGGTGGATTCTGATTCATAGAAATGCTATTTGATAACAGAATTACCCTATAAATCAGCAGTCCTCAACCCGTGGTTCCCAACCCCTTTGGGGATTAAACAGCCCTTTCACAGGGATCACCCAATTCATAACAGTAGCAAAATTATAGTTATGATGTAGCAGCAAAAATAATATTATGGTTGGGGGTCACCACAACATGAGGAACTGTATTGAAGGGTCGCGGCATCAGGAAGGTTGAGAACCACTGCTCTAGATTTTTCTAGCTTGAAATCCTTACACTATTAGATCATCTTTTTTCCTTAGAACAGATGAAGGGTTCAAACCGTTTACATATTGGTATTTTTTTCTATGATTCAGGGTCACTATATATATTTGATTTAAATTTTTTATTGATTCAAAGTCTCTATATATATTTGATTTAAATTTTTTCAAAATTAATGTTATAATTTGCATTTATAGTACCATGATTTAATGATATAGTTTTCTATTGAAACTTGCAGAAATCAATGTTAGAACTATTTTCTATTCTTAGAAATATACCTAGTATAAAATTAAATATTAATATTTAAAGTCAACTCCTGTAAATTTGCTTCTTCCAATATTAGCTTTAATGACACTACAGATGTAAAGTGCTAAGCTAGGGAGAAATAGCTTTCAATGTAGATGTGAATTTTGATTTCAAGCAATTCTTCATGGAATAGGATATATTTATTTATTTTAGGAAAGCAGGTGATACTGATTATAAACTTTATTTTTTGTTGTTTAATCATTTTATTAGGGGCTCATACAACTCTTAAAGTAGGATATGTTTTTTAGCTGTAATTTTTGTATATTTGATATTTCCCTTTGGGATCTATGGGCCTGCATACCTTGTCCACTGAGATTTTAGGATCTGACAAATACTGACATTCATCTTATATGTAAACTCCTACTTAGTGAAGAAAGGAGCTTTGATGACAAAACACTTACACACATGACTTCAAGCTAAAAAGTGAGTGAGCCAAACACATTCATTGGTTCTACGATTACAGTCTAGACAAGCCTATGGAGCAATTCTACTCTTACATGAAGCCACTGTGAGATAGAATCAACTTGAACAACCTATCAACAGCCGAAGCATTCAATTAGGAAATGTCTAGTGTACTCGCATTAAAAAAGTCCATTTAGAAGACAAATTAACTAGACTTGCCAAATATAACAAGATGGTAATAAAAATATTTAAAGAGCATAATAACACACTACAATGTAGACTTTATAATGCAATACTACCAAGATTTTGGGGGGTACCCATTTGTGTATTTCTGATATGTGAGGACAAACTCACCTTTTAGTATAATTTGGATTGTCTATTCAGCGGATGATACCAAGTTTTGAAGAGGATAGGAATCCATACATTCTATTTCATCTTAACAATGTGATAGTCAATAAAAATATAATTCAGAATATTGTGCTTATAGTACTATACAACACCCTCCATTGAGTTGATTCTAGCTTATAACAATCCTATATAGTATTTTCAAAGCTATAAATCTTTACTGAAACAAAAATCTTCATCTTCCTCCAGTGGATTGGCAAGTGAGCTTGAACTGCTGACTTTGCAGTTTTGTGGTCCAATGATTACCAGTCAGTGCTGGCATGAGGCTGGCAGAACCGATACCTAATATTTGTTCAGTTTGATGGACCGGCTTTTTAAAATGACAGTTGTCATCAGGGTTCTCTCTAAGGTAGACAGCAGGGCAACTGCTCACTGTGCAAAACACAAATTTATATTCATTACTCTTTTTACATGTTCATCTACTCAACAACATATTCTAAACACCTGGAGTAATGTTCTTTCTGTCCGCAGGTATAAAAAGATAAGTGGACATATGCTTTTAATATTTATCTATTCATTTCATAAAACTCATTATCCTTTTGATGATATACTATATTTTTATTCCTTAACTTTGGTTCTTCAGTAAACAAACATAGAACGTAAAAAGTAAAATGTGTCAAACTACTAGAGGGTGTCATGTCATCAGTCACCTGTGTGTTATGTCCCAAATTTCCATGAGATATGAGTGAATTCTGAATGTGTTCAATTGTCACAACCATTGTTGTAAGTTCAGCAGACACAGTACAGAATTTTACAAAAATCACCGTGATACGTTCAGAGAAGAGAAGTCACTCTTTCTAATACATAAAACTCAATGCTTATTGTCTAATTAGTCGACCTCTTAAGGAACAGGATCCTTCACCTACAGTGAAAAATGGTTAGCAATAAATCATACAGAAATGAAACTCAGATAAAAGTGAAGAATATTGTAAGGAAGGCCCCAGTCCAAAAGCTATATGGAAATATGTTAACAATTTTATTGTTTTTTGGTCAGGTATTATTGGGTATTTTTCATTAATATTTTAAAACTCCTTCATAGAATCTAATCAAATCTATTTTGTGTACCTCTTCTAATGTTCTCATTTAAGTATTAGCTGTATGAAACAACAAACTACCTGTTGGTATATCTTATTTTATACTTAAACAGTCATTAGAGCAGTAAACTGGTATTTAATGATTAGAACCCCATCATTGCTGATAACCCCATTCATTACAGCATCTCTAGATCTACTAAATAAGTATGCTTCATACAAGAGATAACTACATGGAAAGGAATGCAAAGGAACAATACAGGGGACTCGGGATCAAAGCAGAATGGATAGTGCATAAATAAAAACAGGAAGCAGGGAAGGCAAGGACTGCATTAGGTCTCCTAGTGAAACCAGTCTTAACATTGAATTGACATTAGCGGTTTCCACAGCTTCCCTTTTAAACAGTGGTGCCAAGTGGACAAGGACACTCTTGTCCTCTATAACCTCCTCAGAATGCTCAGATATAAGTTAGCAAGGCCTTACTCTAGTTGTAACCATCAGTATTTTATGGGAATTATTATAAATGAAAAGAGCTTTAAAATCCCTAAAACAAAACAAAAAAATCCCTAAAACGATATTCTTTGAATACTTCGTTAGAGTAAAACATCTCTTAGGTTGGTTATTTCCCATAAAATATAGTCCAGTTTCTTTACTCCCTGTCTGTGGTAGCTAACTAGATCTGAACTGTCGCAACATAATAAAATGTTTTCTTCTGTGACTTTGGGTGAAGAAAGACAATTTTGTCCTTTACGTTTGCACTTGGGTCATATTGGGAGATATTTTAGTTAACATGATAAGGTACGATGAATAAACAGGAAGGAAAAAGATAATTCATTCCATTTACCTTTAAAGATGTTGCTGCTGTCACACTTATGAGATCAAGAGCAAGCAAGGATCTTCAGGTCTTTTTGTCTCTCTTCCGTGTGTGTGTGTGTGTGTGTGTAAGTTGTTGTCTGGAACTGAAAATGCTCTCCTTCTTACGAAGTGATTGTGAAGCAAGGCACCCAGAGCAGTGCCTAGCATCTAAAACACACTCAGTGCTGTTTCATTGAGTCTGGCTATTTGTGCTGACTTATCTTTGCAGACTGTAAGAAACCATTTTTTATTTCCTCTAATGAATACTCATATATATTTTATTACCTATACTCATATTATAAATCGTGTTGGCAATGATATAAGTATTTTAAATGGTTTATTTAAACGTGAGTATAGTAAGCTCTATATCTGATATTCAATATTCTTTTCAAATAAAACCAGACTATTTTACTTGATATTTTTGTGAACATGGTAAAGCAAATGAACAAACCCCAGCAGAGAGTGCTATCACAGAATTCTAACCTAGTGCTGCAGAAATAGAAATTTGAAAATGAAATATGATAGGAAAAAATGTATGGCCTCATCATCACATTGTTGATAATATTTAATAGATTAAAGCAAGTTTCCAGATACAGCAAGACTTTATTCAGGAACAAGAAGAATTTAATATGTGCTTAAATGAATCTTTAATTATTTCTATACAATACTAGATTGCATTAATCCTTTTTTTTGCATGGCAAAAGCCAGTAATACAATTAGGAATAAAGTACTTGGTGATATTTCTCAGAGGTCTCACTTTCCTCAGGAGTTTGGAAAGGCAAACCCAAGTCTATTTCTGTTGTTTGGCACTGCTGAACTGGTTCCGACTCACAACAATCCTGTGACAACAGAACACAATGTCGCCCTATCTTGAGCCTAGTGATAAGCAATTCTCATCAGGGACACAAATTTAGGACTGCATGTACTCAGGCCAAAGTGCGGAAGGGGTGTCAAATATGGAGTAACTCTCAGCTATGGGGTCCAGGACCTTGTGGTTAATGATCACAACTCTCCTGTTCTATTAGAAAAAAAGGTTATTCAACTAGAAGGCCATTAAGAACCAGAAACAGGAGTTCCTTATTCAGATGATTTCTTAGAAAAACGCCACATATTTGAGTCTTAGCGATTCACAGTTTTAACCATCTCATCAATGGAGGTTGTCTTGTTGTTGTTGTTGTTTTCTCACTTTCCACATCCCTTCATCGTACTTCCAGGAATCATTACCCAGGAAAAATAATTCAGATGAAACCTTACTGCACCCCAGCTTTAGCAGAACCTTGTCATGAAATAAGTTGACTCATGAACAACTTACACTCCTTCTTTTCATTTAAATCTATGAATTTCTCAAATCACAAGAAAACAAACGTAGACTCATTTTACTCAGAGTGTGGTGGAGGTAGAAAAGGGTGACAAGTAGTAGGAAATCACACCACTTTCTTTAAGTGTAAACCTTTCTTCACATTTTGGATTTTTTGCTGATGTAGTAGAGATTCGTGTATTGTAATTAAATATTTTATTATGGTTTAAGAAGAGAGACTGTATTTCCCATCTTTAAGGTATTCCATTTTTAAGCAAGAGAAATATATTTTCCTTTAATAACTCATTCTCAAAAGCTAGGTCTGAAAATGAACTCTGTAGAATGATAACTATTAATTTAAGTGTTTGGAAACTTTTAGACATGTGTCTTCTCCTTGACAAATAGTTATTTAATGTACTAAGAATATATTGTTTTTAACAAAATTTTGCCCTTACAGTTCCACTTATGCATTGTAACTATCAAAATGCCACCTGGCATCATTATCACATTGTTATAAGAAAAAGTTAAATAAGCATTTAAAATTTTACTATGTAAGTGAAAGAATGCTAAAGATGAAATTAGAAAATGAACTATGCTCGGAAAATCCCATTATTCTTATTCGAAAATCTGTTATTCTTATAGAGTAGATTTGACATCAATTATGTCCATATCTTGACAGAGAGCTAAGTAACACATTTCTATCACTACTACAGAGTGTCTCTTTATGCAATAAAATCTACTTCTCTATGCAAGTTCAAGAAGTAGTTCTTCTTATAAGGGGTACCCCCCAAAAAACAGAATCCCCCCAGCTATATATTTACCTATTTCACAAAACAGTTTCACCAACTTCAATGGACTCTCCATTTGCTCTTAACATATTTGTCAAATCTGTAATTCCATTCTTGGAAACATTTTTCAAACTCATCTGTTTGGATAGCTGACAGCACCTCCCTCAGTTTTTCTTCACCTTTTCTACATTGTCAAATTGCTGTCCTTTCAAGTCCCTCTTTGTTCATGGAAACAAAAGGCAGTCACAAGTAGTGAGGTCAGGTGAGTAAGATGTGTGAGACAAGAAAGTCATGCTGTTTTTTTGTGAAAAACTGGCGCACTGATATGACTGCATAAGAAGGCGCATTGTCATGGTGTTAAAACCAGTCCCACATCTGCTAGAAATCAGGCCTCTGTTGACAAACTCTGTTATAATCTTTTCAGAGCTTCTAAATGAAAGCTTGATTAACAGTCTGACCTGGTGGAATGAACTCCAAATTCACTAGTCCCCTCACATAAAAAAAAAAAAAAAACCCAAACGATCATTGTCTTGATCTTTGATTTCACTAGACAAGCATTTTCTAGGTGAAGGGATGATAGTGTCTTCCACTGGCTTGACTGATATTTACTTTCAGGGTCGTAAGAATAGCACCACGCATATGGGGGCTGGAGGTACAGGAAATCCAGGGTGGATGATACCTTGAGGACCAAGGGTGTGAGGGACGATGCTGGGAGAGTGGAGGGTGAGTGGGTTGGAAAGGGGGAACTGATTACAAGGATCCACATGTGACCTCTTCCCTGGGAGATGGACAGCAGAGAAGGGGGGGAAGGGAGACTCCGGATAGGGCAAGATATGACAAAATAACGAGGTATAAATTACCAAGGGCACATGAGGGAGGGGGGAGCAGGGAGGGAGGGGAAAAAAGAGGACCTGATGCAAAGGGCTTAAGTGGAGAGCAAATGCCTTGAGAATGATTGGGGCAGGGAATGTGTGGATGTGCTTTATACAATTGATGTATGTATATGTATGGATTGTGTTAAGAGTTGTATGAGTCCCTAATAAAATGTAATAAAAAAAGAATAGCACCACGTTTCCTCACAACTAATTAATGACCTTGGGGGGGAAAGTTTGGGCTGTTTCAGAGCTGTTCTTTCAAAGCATGGCCTATTTCTACGCCAGGCTCTTTTTCCTGGTCAGTCTAAACCCCAGATACAACGTTCACAGCAACTCTTCTCATTCCCAAATCTTTTGTTAAGATTCACTTAACCCAGCTCCAAAATAATCCAGACAACTTCCTCATCTCTTCAATGGTCCATTATCAGTATTCCAGGGAAAGGGTAAGAATTTTATCAACATTTTCCTCTGTTTGGGAATTTGACAGATGCTCAGAATGATATTTGCCATCAATTGACATTTCACCTATTTTGCACTGAGAAAACCGCTTGTACACTTGAGTTTTTTCCCATAGTGCTGTCCTTGAAAGCTGTGTTCAACATCACAGCAGTTTCTGTGGCATTTTTCTCTAGTAGGAAACAAAATCTCACAGTTGCATGCTCTTCTCTGCAAGCAGCCATCAGCAAAAAAAAAAAAAAAACATGGTTCAAGTGAAACTGCTTTTTGTGAAAATATTCACTGTGACCAGAAAGAATTCCCAGGTGACGCCACTGGGTGCACTAACTCAGAATGAGTTGCCCAATTCTCCCCTAGTGGGAAAAAGGCATACTACAAAAACCCCATTTTGCTCAGTGCAATTCCAGTTTTGGAGGGTACCACTCATATTTTCATAGTTATGGAATCTCTATTCTTTAGAGAAAAGAGAAAAGGGAGAAGCATAAAATAAGTAACAGCTTCTTTTACTACCATTGGTTTTCATGCTCTATATCTGCTATTCACCTTTTTATTTCTTTGTTCCTTAATCTTCATCTATTAATTGTTTTATTTTAGTGGCTTATTTTGTCTGCTAACTCAAGCCTTTATTCCGGAGGTGTCCGGAACCCTGATAATAATATACTTCTCAGCCCTAGATTATTCCATTAGTTCATTCGAAGTGGTAGTGGGACAAAGGAGTATCAAGCAGTGCCCCCAGAGGATCCCCTGTGTTTCATACTTAATATCACCCTTGTTCTACTTCCCTGGGATTATCAGTTACTTTGATGAAAGGTCAACTGCTCTTTAAGTACAGTGGTTCCTAGCCAAAGGAGGGAAAAGTCCCGATGACAGTTGTACCTTATAATTCCATGTAGCCCTTGTATCCCCTTAGAATATTAGCAAGCTATAACCCTACGGAACCCACGTTTGTAAGTTCTAATATGTTGCTACGTCTCATTGCTAGTGCTTATGATTGGGGATGCTTGGTTGCCAAATATGTTGCTCTTTTAATAAGGTCATAGAATACATATACTCCTTGTACACCCACTGTCATCAAATTCGTGTCCTACATAGGGTTTCTAAGGTTTTACATCTTTATGGGTATAGACAACCTCATATTTCTTCCACGAAGCAATTGGTGGATTTGAATTGCAGTCTTTGAAGCTAACAGGACAATGCCTAGTTTACCAGGGCTTCATAATAACATATAGATATCTCTAATTTAATCCATGCCAATGAATGGAGGCAACTCTTTCATAGTTAGCCCCCAAATCTATCCATAATAATGGTAGACTATACTATTAGTCAACTTTTCCAGCATTTTAATAAAACAGCTCTTTCTATAAAATGCAGAATGTAATGTACCAGCAATAAGCTTGGTTATGTCTCATTGATGTATGTGTTGAGTGAGGTGGATCAGTTAAAGTAAAGAGAGAGAGATCAGCTTAGTAACTTAGACACCGCTCCTCTATCCGTCTCCAAGTGGGTCTGCCCACATGCAGATACACCCACATAGGAGTACCTGGTGTGATGACATCCCACATACACCCCGTACAAATACAGGTGTATGTGACAAGGATGGCGTCACAATATACTTATGCAGACCAGTCACACATGTGTAGAGAGCAGCTACTGTGTAGAGAGCAGCTACTGTGTTGAAAGCAGCTGCTGTGCTGAAAGCAGCAGTATTGGAGGCAAAACAACACTTCATGAATTATAATTACTAGGCAAATGTTAAATCATGTGCAGTAAAATCATCAACTAGCAAATATAAATATATTTTCACCATGGAAACTTAACATGGATGCTAATCTGTCTTTTTATATTCATCTGTGTTTGATGTGAATACTACCCCTTGTGATAGTAACTGGTATGTAAAAACAACAACACAGAGAATGGTAAATCATAGGAAACTTTAATGAACTGTATTGACTGAACTATGCCATCTATCATCTTTGTATTATTAAAGCTATTGTTATATATTATGTTCATTAGCAAACCATCCCATGACAATGGATCATGTGGAGAATGTTAAGAAAAGGAAATATAGTGAGGATTTTTTTACAGTATGGTTTTACCTCAAATTAAAGCAGGAATTGAGAAATCGCAATATGTTATTTGTTGTGTAGTTCTATCCGCCAAATCTATGAAGCTGAACAAACTAAAACACCATTTTGATAGCAAGCATCTAAACTTTGCCGGCAAGGATACCAACTATTTTAGAAGCAATGTTGATGGACTCAAGCAAACCAGATCGATACGGATGGCAAGTACCACAAACAAAACATAACAGCCATTGAAGCTTCATATTTCGTGGCACTCAGAATTGCCAGAGCTATGAAACCTCACACCATTGCTGAGGATTTGCTGTTGCCAGCAGTCAAAAAAAATTGGCCAGGTTATGACAGAGATGAATATGTTAGGAAATTGAGTGCAATTTCCTTATCTAATGACACTGTCTGCAGAAGATAGATGACATGTCTGCTGATATTCATGATCAGGTCATCTAGGACATTAAATGTGCTCCACTTCCATTATTTAGCATCCAGCTTAATGAATCTACAGACATTACAAACTGTTCACAGTTACTGATTTATGTAGATTAGTGGTATGTTAGTGGTATATTAAGGTATATTAGTGATGGTGACTTTAAAGAAGAGTTTCATTTTTGCAAACCTCTTGAAATGACAACCACTATATATTTGACACAGTTGGTTTGTTTCTGAAAGAGCATAAGATCTCTTAGGAAAAAGTTTGTGGTGTTTGCACAGATGGTGCTCCAGCATGCTAGGATGTCGATCTGGATTTTGACATTTGGTACTGAATGAGTCACCAAAAGTCATTGGAACTCGCTGTATAGTTTATTGGCTAATATTAGCAATGAAGACGCTGTCACAAGAGTTACAAGAAGTATTGAAAAGTGTCATAAGTTCTGTCAGTGTTGTAAAGTCTAACACTATTAAACTGTCGATTGTTTCTATAACTGTGCAACGAGTTGGATGTGCCAATAATGCTCTGCTATTTCACACTGAAGTGAGATGGTTGTCAGAAGAAAAGTTTTAAAAGGTGTTTTTGAGCTTCGTAATGAACACAAAACGTTTTGTAATCAGAAAACAAGACCACAATTTGAAGTACTTTTCAGCGATAAAAGTGAACTGCAGAAAATAGCTTACTTGGTTGCCATCTTTGCCATCTTGAATGAGTTAAATTCATCACTACGAGGATCAAATGCCACATGCCTCCACTTTTCTGAAAAGACCTGATCATTCAAAAGGAACCTTCAGCTTTGGTAAAAAAATAATTGGATGGAAATAAAATTGACATGTTGCCTACCTTATGTGCTTTCTTTGAGGAACATGACTTTGAACCAGACAAAAGGATATGATGATAATTTCTGTGAAAGAACACTTGCACATGCTTGCAGACAAAATTTTATCATACTTTCCAAATCTACCTGACACTCCATTTGCACTTGCCAGAAGCCCATTCACAGTCAAAGTTGAAGATGTTCCTGAGACAGCACAAGAAGAGTTCATTGAACTTATTAGCAGCGATGCAGCGAGAACTGATTTTTCTACAATATCAGTTACAAGAACCTGGATCAAGTGTTTTCAGTCATATCCTGTTCTATCTGAGACTGTGTTTTGCCTTCTTTCATTTCCAACAACCTATCTTTGTGAAACAGGTTTTTTCAGCTTGTTGGTTATCAAGTCTAAAAACAGAAGTAGACTTGTTATGGAAGATGATCTTTGTTGTGCTCTTGAAAAGACTGCCCCAATAATTTATCTGATGAAAAAGGAGGCTATCTCAACCTTTGAACTGATGTTGGCTTTTTATGCACACTGTTGCAAAATGTAGCAATGTAATTTACTGGTGTTATCTTAAGACTGTTATCCATGCTACACCATGCTTCAAGACAAAATTTCATTTACTTGTATTAGAAATAAATATTTCACCATATACAATTACATATTGTTTTTGTGATTAATCACTATGCTGCTTTAATTATGGTCAATTTGTAACAATGAAAATATATCCTGCATGTCAAATATTTATATTTATAATACATAACAGTAGGCACTCTCTCACTAACTCACTCTCTCACTAACTCACTTATTCATTCTCTCACTCACTGTCTCACTCACTCATTCTCTCACTCACTAACTCACTCTCTCACTCACTCACTCACTCACTCACTCACTCACTCACTCACTCATTCTCACACTCACTGTCTCACTCACTCATTCTCTCACTCACTGTGTCACTCACTCATTCTCTCACTCACTAACTCACTCTCTCTCTCTCACTCACTCACTCACTCCTTCTCTCACTCACTCTCACTCACTCACTCATTCATTCTCTCACTTACTCATTCATTCTCTCACTCATTAATTCACTCACTCTCACTCACTAACTCACTCTCTCATTCACTCACTCACTAATTCACTCACTCTCTCACTAACTCACCCTCCCACTAAAATTTTTTTTAAATAAATAAAAAGAAAGAAAATAATTTTGTGGTTGGGGATTATCACAACATAAGGAGCTGTATTAAAGGGTCACAGCATTAGGAAGGTAGAGAACCACTGTTTTAGAATATCTATCACAATTATCCTTTTGAAATAAAAAATGAAATGCAGAAAAGTCAGCAGAGTTTCTGAACTGGCCTCTCTGTCTTTAATTTAACTGGACAGCCAGATCTCTCTTTCTACCTTGGAAGACACTGATTTGAGTTGACCTTAACTCAAATTGGTAGATCTAAAACTCCTCCTCAGTTACAAACTTTTCCATAAGATCCACCTCATTATTTTTGATCTTGATTAAATGAGTGACGGAAAGATAAACGCTTTGAGCCGCTTGTTCTTTGTGGAAAGCAATGGGCTCTCATGGATCTGAAAAGCTTACTGAGACCAAGAGGTTCACATAAAATTGAAAATACAGACTCATGTGAAATCCTAACATCAGTAGCTGTTCCATGAATATTAGTTCTATAGTCTACTCCCACCAGTTTCTGTACTTTAGCCAAAATTTCTTTGATCAAAGTTGATTGGCATCTCTCTCCCTGCTCATCTGTGACCTTTCTTAAAATACTCAATCTACCTAAAGATTGTTGTTCTAAATGGGGCAGCATTCCCATAAACTTGTTGCAAAGGTTCACTGATTTTGGAAGGTTTTCATTGAGTTTTGCCTAAAAATTATTATTAGCCCTGGTCATAAATCATTTTTTCATGGACAAAATATAATTTCTCCCTCTGTAGGCAACCTGAGACTAAGACGAGTGTATTTCTGAAATTGTCTGCAGCCATCCACTGAGCACAGAGATTAATGGATCATATTTAAACATTAAAAATAATGTATGTGAAAACTGGACCTCTAATAGAAATACTTTTTATTAATCTATCTTTGTATGTATTATCACATGAAATATTTTTTTAAACCTGTAGTGTATATAGGGGAATAAGAAAAATGGATTAGGAGAGGAGATGGGTCAGTCAGGGTGCGACGTAGTACCGATGAAGAACACAGCTTTCCCCCAGATCCTGGATGCTTCCTCCCCCCAACTACCATGATCCAAATTCTACCTTGCAGAACTGGATAGGACAGAAGTTGTACACTGGTGCTTATGGGAGCTAGAGGCACAGGGAATCCAGGGTGGACGATACCTTCAGGGCCAGGGGTGTGAGGGGCGATGCTGGGAGAGTGGAGGGTGAGTGGGTTGGAAAGGGGGAACTGATTACAAGGATCCACATGTGACCTCCTCCCTGGGAGATGGATGGCAGAGAAAGGGGGTGGAGGGAGACTCCGGATAGGGCAAGATATGACAAAATAACAATCTGTGGATTATCAAGGGCTCATGAGCGAGGGGGAGAGCGGGGAGGGAGGGGAAAAAAAAGAGGACCTGATGCAGAGGGCTTAAGTGGAGAGCAAATGCTTTGAGAGTGATTAGGGCAAAGAATGTATGGATGTGCTTTATATTACTGAAGTATGTATATGTGTGGATTGTGATAAGAGTTGTATGAGCCCCTAATAAAATGTAAAAAAAAGAAAATGATTAGGGAAAAGAATGTACAGATGTGCTTTATGCAATTGATGTATGTATATGTATGGATTGTGATAAGAGATGTATGAGCCCCTAATACAATGTTAAAAAAAAAAAGAAAAATGGATTATAGGCTAAAAAAATGAACCTGTACTTAAAGCTCATTTCAGGTCTGTGATACTTAAATTCCACAACCACAATCATGGCTCTCATGTATACACAGAACAATGACCTGGAGAAAAAATACTTTGAAAATTAAAAGTTTTTATGCATATGATAACTAATATCTTCAAAAGAACCATAGAGTCATTGAATAAAACAAAGCTAAACTTCTTTGAGTAAAAGTATAAGTACAGAGGAACAAAGTTTAACTTAATTTAAATAGATATACTATATTTAGAAAAATAAATTATCCTCTAAGTGGTCTTTCATAAGCATTATTATTATTGAAAAATTATCACATAGTAGTTATTTTAGCTGGCAATTAGTGTCCACCAATTAACAGAATAGGTGCCTTATTACAAAGACCCATGAAAGGAAAGCAACATATGCTTGAGCAACTGACCCAAGAGCAAAGGGGTTGCTCAGGTATTGTGGACAAGTGAGGTCAAATTTTCTAGAGAATCATTCTAAGTTCAGACCAACAAATCAACAAATGAAATACGGAGGTCTTTGCTATTTCTTTTCTTTTTTTTTTAAAGCAATGTTGCAACAACTTTAACTCATAAAAGTTTTAAGTAGTACTGAAGCCACCACAAACATCTGGAAGGTCTTTAAGTTCCAATAATACACTGCCTAGGTGGAATCCTTTAAAGTAAACCGGTTGCACAAAGTGATCCCAGATAAGTGACTGAATTGATTTTCTCTATGAAGGTGTTACCTCTAAGCTGGAGGAAACTTACCGATAATTATTCTTTTGACCTTGGGCATCTTCATTTTAAATAAATTATTTCTCATAGAAATTATGCAGAAGTGCCAGTTATCTCTTATAGATAGCCCTGATTTCTGATAGCGAAACCATGATATCTAACTATAAGTAAATCCTTGTGCTGTTTCTGTTTTCAAAGGAATCAGAGATCCTTCTTAGGCTCTAAGGAGGCTCCTGTCTTAGCTCATTTAAAAATGGTATCAAATTCTTAATGTTCATAAAAATAAGGGTTCACTGTCACATAGATATCTTCCCCAAATGTAAATCATTATTAGCACATTATGAATCCATCCTTTCTGACCTTGAAAGCAATATTGTAGTAATTTAAGGTAATGTTTAATTTTCGTGTAAAGATTAGAACATTAATGCAAACTCCTAATGAATTTTTCAAACTCCCAATTTTCTATTTTCATCCAAACAAATTAATAAATAAAAGCTAATACTTATTACATATTTCCTATGCAGCAAACACTACTTTAACCATTTCAGCTTAAGATATTTAGCTAGAGTATCAGAGATGCCACACATAAATAACATCACAAATAACCTTGTACTAATTCATAAAAGTGGACCAGTAACACAAAACATGTTTCTTTCAAGGTAATACAACTTGAACGAGAAAGATTCAGAATCCAAGTTCTCCTTGGGTCAAAGTATGTTGTTTTCTCTATTCCTTCTTGTGCTTTTCCAACACTTCATAAATACAAACACATTTGTGGCCAGATATATTATTTTGAGTACTTGTAATTTTCATGTATAACTATATGTGGTTTTATGTGTATCTCAAAACAGGATCATGTCATTTCTTACCCATGGCCCCATTTTGCAATAATGTTTTGATCATTTAAACCTTCGGTCATCATCATCCTTTAAAAAATGATTTCAATCTTGTACTTTCATGCCAGAGGAATGCCAAAACCATCAAATACAAATTTTTTCTTGACCAATGTTATGGGCCATGTAGATATGGATGGGCATCTCCACCAGTCTCAGTGGTGGCCTGTTCCTTCTCAAAGGAAGCCAACCTCAGTGAGATCTGTTGAAGGAGGCACTGCTGGACGCCAGCGGCAGATGCTGTCATCATGCTCTGTGATGCTACTGCTTTTTTCTAATGCAAATAAGTTTTAAGTTTAAATGAGACTGATACTCAAACAATGGCAAAGCTTGGTGCATCACTCATACCCATGATCTCTAACTAGTACCTCAAGACACCATCCCCTGACATACTCTCCTTCTTGCAACAGCTATGATGAAAGAGGTTAGAATATGCACTCTTAGAGACACACTATGCTGACAAGTTGTACTGTGAGTGAGATCCATATTGTTTCCCTTGCTATCTTTGGCTCTCAGAAGAATCTAGAGGGATCACTATGTCTATTTTGTCCTCACCCTTGACTGAAAGTGTTTAGTTGTGTTACTGAGCTTATTAAATATTTGGTTTCAGTAATGATTTCTTTCACATTGACATTTTTTCATGACTGGTAATTCTTTTGTGATTTATACCACTTGGACCTCTCCATAGTAGTTGACCCTTTCATATGCGTGTGCATTTATTAATCTGCTTGAATTAGATTTTCTCTTTTCAATTCAATCGTGCCAAAGACAGTAGAATGTTCTCTTTCCCACAAAGATAAAGGAAGAAAATCTAAATGAAATTTAGATTTCATTTTGGCTTGTTCCAAATACTAATAGTTAAGTACAAGTATATATTAATTTGAAAGTTGATGATCTTCCAATAGATATTGTGAAAAATACTCTGGATTTTGAAACACAAATCCCTAATAATTATATGAATATCTCACCACTACACATGAACTTCATATATGCTATTCTATTTATAGACTATCATTCATTTATTATAGCAATGATAAGTTATTAAACTGTAGAAATACTTATAAATTATATAAATGTGAATATCAATTTCATCCTCTGTATTTATTTCAGATGCCACTGAATTAGTTCCAACTCATAGCAACCCCATAAATAGCAGGATCAAATGTTGCCCAGTTATCTGTAATCCTCATAATAAATAGTATGGTGTGCAAGGATGAGTTTTCTAGAAAAATAAACCTGAGAAAGAATTTTAAATCAATAAATCATTTTTTTATAAAGTACACCACCCAGTCCAATTCAAGTCTGAGTCTAATGCTAGTGGAATCTACTTTACACTCCTATCCACAGTTGCTAATAGATAAAGCAGGACAGTGTAGTGGGAAGTTGGGAGATCGTGGGCTGATGTGTGAGAAATTGTGTGGACCCACGCTCTCAAGAACAAGAGAGCAGCGCAATGACAGATCTCAGGGGAAACAGGACATAGGAATGATTGACCCAGACAGGGAGGCGGATGAAGAATCCAAGCAAGCAGGAAAGTGAGGAAGAGAGAGCTCAGATCAACTCATTGTCTCTCCTACAAAAAGGCCATATCACAAGGAAATGTCATCAGACCACGACTGGATGATAGACTTGACCCCACCCCTACCTTCACATGGGCACCATCAAGTTCACATAGAATGTAACCACCACAGTAGATAAGCTTGAATCTAATGCTGTAGTCAACATGTAAATCTATGTCATTGAACATATTTCTGTCTTTGCTCACTCTGACTTTACCAAATAGGCTATCCTTCTATAGGATTTGGTTCCTCCAATAATATGTCCATAGTAAGAGCAACAGTCTTTCAACAGCCTCTCTTCAAAGGAATATGTTGACTATTCTTCCTTCAAAGCAGCTTTGCTGGTTATTTTGAAAATACAAGCTATAGTCAACATTCTTTGGCAATACCAGAATCCATGTGTCAATACTTGGTTGGCTTTCTTTTAACCTTTTCCAGCTTTCTGCTTCTATAGATGGTGGGGTGGGGTGGGTGGTGGGTGGGGGTCAAGAAAGTTAAGCAGTCTACCTATTTTTAAAATATATACTTTTATGTCCAGAAACACAACTCATGAATGTTTTGTTTCAAACTCATTGTAACAAGCAAACAAAACACCTTAACTCACAGTATGATGGCTCCACTCCCAAACCCACTGGCATGCTGCTGATTTTGACTCTTAGCCTCCCTCGGAGAGTTTCCAGGCTGTAAATATTATGAGAGCAGATGACCTCCTCTTTCTCCAGGGTTCCAGCTGATGATCGGAGATCTGAACCGAAATAGTAAAGAATGACCACTATCTTCGAAATAGACCCAGGATTGTAGCAATGATTAAAATAGAAAAGACACGTGGAAAACATTTCAAATGAAACATTGATCATATCGATTTTACATGAATGTTTATAAATGTCATTGTAAGCTACTTAGTGATTTTGTCATTGTAAGGATAAAACTTCAAGGAAAATAATTATTTCATGATAAACTATATTCTGTTCACAAAACAAAAAGTGCCACTGGAGTTGACAAGAGCAAGGGAATATGCTTAGATAGGGAAAACTTATGCAGAAAATAGTTTTAAAACTGGGCATTGGGACATTGGCAAAGTTTTAAGAACTGAGAAGAGCCAGAGAGTACAGAAATTTTCCCTAAGAACAAACGAACTTAATGAATTATCTTCTATTGGTTAGTTTTGGAATTTAAAGTATATTTGAACTCTTGTTGCCCACTAGCAGGGTTCTTCTAAATTAAGTACTCTTGAGCACCGCGTGATGATGAATGTGTCAATTTGGTTAGGTTGTGATGGCCAGCTGCTTGGTATAATAGTAGTTTAAATGGTGTAGGAGTTAGTTACAATGATCGTATAGTTTAGCCTTAATTTAATTTAAGTAGATTACACTCCATAATGAGAGGGGTCTCTTCCAATCAGTTGAAGACCTTAAAAGTAATAAGGAATCATCTTTAGGGCACATTCTGCTTGCAGATGATAAATTCCGTTTGTCAAAATACCCTCACCCCTGATCTTTCCATCACCTAATCTACGGATACTTGGACCTAGGACTGCAGGAACCTACAACCTATAGCCTAAGTTGCCCTAACCTGTCCTATCATAACTCTCTTTATTCCAATTATTCTTTGCAATTTGGTAATTAAAATGTTAACCACCCCCATACACACACCTTGATTGCCATGCTAATAACATCATTTAAGATTGAAATATCACATAATTTATGATAAATTATTCTGGAGGATTATATAAATCGACATGCTTCTGGGGAGGAGTAGTCTGAAAGGTAGGGATATGGTTAGGCGACCACGTGGTGATGGTGGATAAAAGTTATTTCAGATAGGAAAAGATACACATAGGGAAAGTGTTGGGAAGTGGTGTGTGTCTGCCAGGGAAATCTCTAAGGACATTCATTTCCTGTGCATTGCTTTGAATGCTTGGGAAAGTCCTATTCAGCATGGTTACAAGGTTTCCTTTCCTTTTTATTAGGTAGTCATGTCCACTGTGATAGCTAAGGTTTATTGTGCCAACCTGGGCAATGGACACATATGGGATTAACTGAAGGCTGAAAGATAAATTGCTCAGTGAGCCTCGCCTTTCTGATCTCCTGATCTCATGGTCAGACCAGTGTGCGGCTACCTTAGTGAGTTCCCTGCTTCAGCTGGCAAGGTTCACTTCATGCCAGACACCCCTGAGAAGCCGCAGGGACCTACACTATGCAGTCCTGGGTGCTGGAGCAGCTGGGTGGAGATGCCTGCTAGCGCTGAGATGCTATACACTCTCACTGATTTGGCTTTCCCCCTGCAGTTGGCATCATTATGTGTGTTTTGTGAGAGGAGGAGGACTTTGTAGATCAGTGCCAGACATATGGGCTAGTGTTGGACTTATGGGTTTGGACAGCACTGGGTTGGGATGCTTTCTTAATGTACATTTACCCTTAATATGAAACAGTGGTTCTCAACCTTCCTAGTGTCACGATCCTTTAATACAGTTCCTCATGTGGTGGTGACCCCAAAACCATAAAATTATTTTTGTTGCTGCTTCATAACTCTAATTTTGCTACTGTTATAAATTGGGTGACCCCTTTGAAAGGGTCGTTCGACCCCCAAAGGGGTCACAACTCACAGGTTGAGAACCACTCATATAAAACTCTCTCTTATAAAATATGAATGTCTATGAATCATGTTTCTCTAGTCTACCCAGAGGAACACATCCACCAATAAATGTCATATTTCAGTACAATTTTAAGTAGCGATGGTGGGAAGGAATGGTGGAAAGGCTGCTTGCCCCACATTTACCTCCCTTGACAGGGCTCCATCAGACTGAGCCGGCAGTCTCTGAGTGAAGAGCAGCAAGCTGAAAACGGTATCAGGATACAGATGGATGTGCTGAGTAGTTCATGGCTATGGTAAGAAAATAAATCCACCATGGAGAAGTATATTCATTTCAGAGCTCTTAATATAATCTGTGGAAAAGTGCTAGGGGGCAGGAAATAGGATTTCCTTCATTATGGGAAGCATACCTTCCTTTGTAATCTAAGTCACATTGTCTCTTTTCAGGGACCTTACTACAGTATTGTAGATATCATCTATATATTTATTTCCCTTTTATTTATTATATATATGAGTATCCTATTTAAATGACAAATATTAGATTTTTTTAAACTCTTTGTTCTACTTGTATTTCTACTTAAAAAAAAAGAGACAAGTCTTTCCAGAATCATCTGCAGCAATTGGTATCAAACAAAGAAAAAGAAAAGGTAGGCTATGTCAGACTCAATGCAGCCACTACTTTTTAAATGGAATTTATTTCCAAAATCCAACTCTCTAGCATGAAATGCCATAAAGTATAATGGGTATTATTCATATTTGTGTTTTTATGTCTGCTCCCACATATGTGAGTCTGTGTAAGATTTTACATGGATTTTTTCACTGCGCCGACTCACAATGGATATATATGTCACCTCTCGTACACTGGTCCCATATCCTGCCCGACACTGACAGACAAGGTTAAGTCAAGAGCATTCGTGTAAATTATAGAACCCTTTACTAATCAAGAATGTCAAAATGGTTTACACACCTCTGAAAACTGCTTCCATTCCTCGTAACCTTCCCCGAATTCTATTCACTTCAATTTACACCAGGTCACAAAAGGCAGGTTGGACATGTGTGAGGACTGAAAACTGAGTTCCTTTGAAATATTCCTTGAACTTGAGGAACAGAAAGAGTCTAAAGGAAAGCAGTTGAGGTTATGGTTTTAATCTTGTTTAAAAGGCTGATGGTGGAAAGAAGCTGAAAGCTGATATCAACGGCTCAAAGAGAAAAAAAATGTTTTGAGAATGATGATGGCAACATATGTACAAATGTGCTTTACACAATGAATGGATGGATGGATTGGGATAAGAGCTGCTTGAGCTGCCAATAAAATGATTTAAACACATACACACACACACACACACACACACACGACTGATGGAAGGAAAGACCAGTCCTTTAAGATAGCTGATCTTTGCACAATAATTCTGTAATTTCTTTCATCCAAAAGCTTGCTCAGGTGAAGATTCTCATCTAAACTTGAAAATATCAAATCTTGTGAGATACCAATTTTTATAGCTATTGTACGAATGGTAATCCTATGCTATTTTTCCATCACTTTTTGGTTTTCACCTGCAGTTTCTTCAGTCATTAAAGTTGATAGTTTCCCTTTCTTAGGTCATCTTTGAGGTTTCCCAATTTTGTTAGAGGCAAGGATGACAAGACTTTGTCTGCTTTGGCCATGTTGTCAGGAGATACCAGATCCTGGAGAAGGACATCATGCTCGGTAAAACAGAGGGACAGGGGAAAAGGGGAAAGCCCTGGATAAGAAAGATTGACCTACTCGCTGCCAAAAGGGTTTCAGGCATAAAAACAATTGTGAAGATAGCAAAGGCTACAGCAGTGTTTCCTCCTGCTACACATGGGTTGCTATGATTCAATCTGCCTGCATGGGATTTAACACCAATAATAATCTTCTTGATAATGCTTGATCCTCCTAAAAACATGTCTTATGTGAGGTGGCATTCCTGTAAACTTGTTTGTGGTGGTTATATAAACTGCTGTCAATTTGAGAGGATTAAGAGTGAAGGGGTGGAGATTAGCCTGTCAATCAGTAGTAGCTTGATGACTTCATTTGGAGGCACTAAGGACATAAATAGCTCTCTGGAGGCAGGAGGCAGTCTCACTTCATGGTAGACATTGCATGTTACAAGACACCTGGAGCTAAGCTAATGCCCTGAGCTGGAGGAGCCACGTGGAGACACCTGCCAGAGGTAGGATGCTTACATCACCACTGGATCCACAAGACCTTCCATCAACTGGCCTGTGATGTTCCTGCATTCAGCATCTTTGCATGTGTTTTGTGAGTCTGAAGAGGACTTTATAGATTGTTATTGGACATATGGGCTAGTATTGGACTTACGGACTGCATCTGGACTGGGCTGGAATGTTTTCTGAGTATTGAACTGCTCATATATATGCTCTTTCTTATATACACATGAGTGTCTATGCATTTGTTTCTCTAATCAACCCAGACTAACATTGTTGCAAAGCTTTGGTGATTTAGGAAGTTTTTTAAAAAAATGTATAGTACCCTTGATCTCAAATTTGTGTGTTTTGTTTTTCCTGGAATAAAAACATTCTTTGTAGTTGTTGTTGCTGTTGTTAAACACTCTAATGAGACTAAGATTAAGAACTACCTGCACCTGTCCATTCATTGCAGACACATATCTGAAATAAAGCCATGTGAATATTACTAACTGGAACCCTAGTTGGAATACTTTCTGTACTTGCCTTTAGAAGCTGAGCAGGAGCCCTGGTGCAATAGTGATTACTTACTGGGCTGCATTCAGCAAGGTCAGAAATTTAAAACTACCAGCAGTTCTACAAGAGAAGGCAGACGGGGCTTGTGACCCTAGTAAAGAGTTACGGTCCCAGAAAACCAGAGGGCCAGTTCTATCTTGTCCTTCAAGATTGCCATCAATTGTATGGTAACTCAGCAGTGAGTTTGGATTTTGTTGTTGTTGTTGTTGTTGTTGTTGTTGTTGTTGTTGTTAGAAGCCGGGGAATGTGAGAAAAAGATGAGATATTTTGCAAGCCACAGTCTTTGCCACAATCTATCTTCCATGATCAAGGATAAGTTCCTTACGTCCAACGGCAGTGTCTTGTTCATTGAGGCATTTCCTCTAACACTTAGCCAAGTACTTGACACACTGCCCAATATATTTGAATTATCAAATATTAAATTACTAATGAATCAGTATTGTTTACAATTCAATTCAGAGGAAAAGTGTTCCAAAATGATTATGATGTTACACATCCAAGTGATTAAAATTGCTTTGTGTGTGAAAAGAAGGATTTTAAGAAAAGGTATCATTAGTATAATTACCCGCTTCTATGCAGGATGCCTGGATTCAATACTTAGACATACAACTAATATGCAATTACAACACATCTGTTACTAGAGGTTCGTGTGTTGCAATGATACTGAAAAGGTTTTACAAGAGCTTTAGAATTGGCCAAATTGGGAAGAAACACCTGGACAATCTTCTTCCACCATTTAACCAATTACACCCCTACAAATGGCAATGATCTCGTCTGTGACCCATCATGGGTGTGGTGCAAGACCAACCGTGGGGATGGTGAAGGAAACAACGGTGTTCTGCTTTACTGTACTGGAAATACCATGTTTGTCGATCACCTCAATGGCAGTTAACAACAAAATTAACATGAAGAATCTTGATGCTAAATCTGTAGAGTTGAGGCATTCACAAGATAGAAATACTGCTTTATGGGTCAAGAGAGTGAGTTGAAATTAAGGGTAAGTCACAAAAGAGGTGGTAAATGAGGCTGTGGAGAGCGAATGCAACTCTGCCAGAGCTAAAGAATGCAGAAAAGCTGCAGGTCCAAATATGCTGTCAAGTGAAGCTGATGCTCATGCTTGCGACGAGTACCGAACTGCATTAACTATTCAAAAATGGAATATAATTTTTCTTTATTAAACATGATGAAGTACCCTTGAGGATGACTTCATCAGATACATAATATTTATAGAAGAATGATTTATCGTTAGCATTCCCTGATTAACACCACTTGACTGTGATCCCTGCCTCACCCGGCATTTCAAATACTTATTCTTTTTACCAAAGTTAATTTGTGCTTGTTTGTATATTGCTTGGGAAAGTGTTTTAAAAACATGTCTCTGTGTGTGTTCTGTACTAAAAACTAATTTTGGGATTCTAAGCTTCATGTTCATTCCATTTTAAATTTAATAAACACTTGTATTGGGCTTACGCTATGGCAGACACTTTTCTAAGCACATGGAGTATAACAAAACACTTGTTTTTTTAATAATAAACCTAAGGGATAAAGACAATGAATTCACCCTCTAAATTAACATATGAGGAAACTGAGGCTTGTGATTTTTCCAATGTCATCCATGTAGCAAGGAATCCAGCTAGGATTCAAGCAAAAGGAATGCCATTCTAAGCCCCTGTTCATACGTCTCATTCCATGGACATTTTCTGTATTTGGGGGGTCTACTACATACCCTATGCTGATAAATAGGGAGAATTTTTAAAAAATTTAGTAATTTCTTTAACCATAAGGACCCACAGTCTTATTTTATTCCATAATTTCTAGTACATTTTTCTCTATACAATAGAGAAACAAATTTGCCAATTTTTTCAGCTTCACCTAATAGACTCATTAAATTTCAGATAAAGTTTATTGAATTGACATAGATATAATGAGGAATATTAACTAATGCCTTGGTTCCTCATTAAATTATATACTAATCAGCAGTTTACAATTGTTTGAGTGATTTTCATGATATGACTCTTCCAGCCATAGTCTTTCTAACTCCCACCAAATAAGTGGGTGGAACCATGCAAATTGGGCACGAATCTTCTTTTCCTTATAAGTCTGGGTAACAGAAGGTGAGGGAAAGATTTTCATACCATTATAGGATTTAATTGCAAGAGATAATTAACATGGTCAATTTTGTAACACCGTGTAACACCTTAGATCTCTAATGAGTGAGGTGGTCTGTTGGTCAGCTAGCAGGGTTTTAAATGAGCTATCTCACTGACATCAAGAAACAAGAGCTAAGAGCAGAGTGAGTCCTTCAAAGCTTGAGATCTTTACCTTGAATCTTCTCCTTCCAGGAGACAGAGTGCTGTGAACCAGAGATGTGGGAGAGAAACACCAACAGCAGAGACAGCAGCATCCAGGCAGCGGGCTTCCTCACCCAATGAGTCAGTGAAGCTGGTGCCTTTGGGGAGGAGGTTTGCTTACAAAGTGGGATGTGCCCACACACCGAAACAGGTGAGTTTGGTTCACTGGCATATATAGCCAGAATAACACATATTTGGGACGAAGTTTATGGTGGAGTGGCATGTCCTTTAGATGTTTATCAGCAGAGCTAAAGAGCTTTGTAACTCTTGCCTGAGTGCGGCAGAGACCACAGCACCATGTAGCGAAGGGGCCAAGGGACAAAGAAAAACTTGACTTCCAACATTAAACAGAAGAGAATTTGTGTCCACAGAACTGTGTCCTGAGCACGTATGATCCTGATTTATAGCCTGCTCATTTCATTGAAGCAGTAGACATAGGAGGATGTGTCCTGGGAGTGTTGGTTGGTGTCCAAATTGGTAAAGGCATTTCTCACTTCTGGTCAGAAAAATGGGCTTTGGGTTAATGAGTTTGATTCTCTTCCTCCTTGGGAAGTTAGAGGTTATCAGACACCTCCCCAGGGCATTCTTTACACCAAATTATAAGTTTTATTTTGAAATAACTCTAGGTTTAGAAAAGTTTTCAAAACGGTACAGTGTTTCCATACGGCCTTTATTCTAGATCGGCGGTTCACAGCGGTTGCCCAATTCATAACAGTAACAAAATTATAGTGATGAAGTAGCAACAAAAATAATTTTATGGTTGGAGGTCACCACAACATGGAGAACTGTATTAAAGGATCATGACTTTAGGAAGGTTGAGAACCACTGTTCTAGATATACTTCTGCCCTGTATACAGTAGTATAAATACCAAAATGAATAAGTAGATGTTGATTGGTATGCCACTGTTAAATATAGTGTAGGCTTCATTAATATTTTGCCAGATTTTTAATTAATGACTTTTTGTAGTTGTGTCATGATCCAATTCAGGATCTGCAGTGTTAAAGATTAAGGTGGTAATGTGCCTTAATCTTTGCCAGTGTTTGAAGGTCAAGTCATATTTCTTTGGGGACTTTAATAGGGTTGAAAAGTACCAAAAACTCACTGCTATCCAGTCTATCCTAACTCATAGCAACTCCATGTGACAGGGAAGAACCCCTCTGTGGATTTCTGACCATAACTGTTTACAGGAATAGAAAGCCTCTTTCTCCCAGGTAGTGGCTGATGGTTTTGAACTACTGACTATGCCATTAGCAATCCAACTCGCAACCACTGCACCAGTTAATTTAATGTATATCTTCCAATATGGTTTTAACTGATGTTTTATTAGTATTGGATTAAAGTTATGCATTTTTACCCAAAGGAAACAAGAAAAGTGAGGTGCCCTTCTGATAGCATACTATGTAGTAAATATTAGTATCATTGATAGCACATGCAAGTAACACTTTTGAAGATAATTCAAAAATAGCTGCAGCAGTATATTGATAGGGAGCTTCCAAATTCAGAACAGGACACGGAAAAAGGAATGCAATTGCTGAGGTCAGGTGGATATTGACTGAAAGCACAGAATACCAGAAAGGAGTTGACTTGTGTTTTCTTAAAATGCAAAGGCATTCTACCATATGGTTTATAACAAATCATAAGTAATGTTGAGAAAATGGGCATTCCAGAGCACTTAAATTATACTCAGGTGGAACCTGTACATAGATCAAGAGGCAGTCATTAAAAAGAACAAGGAGATAGTGGCTGACTTAAAATCAGGAAGGTAAGCATTATGGTCGTATCCTTTCACAATACTTCTTCAATCTGTGTGATTAACAGCTAGTCCAAGCAACTGGTTTATATGATGAAGAATATTTGACACCAGAATTGGAAGAATTAACAACTTGTGATGTGCAGATAATACAACCTTCCTTGCTGAAAGCAAAGAGAGCTTGCAGCGCATGCTGATGGTTTTCAAAGATGTGGCCTTCAGTATAAAATACAACTCGATAATATAACATTTTTTTAAAAAGTCTTTACAACTGGATCAACAGGACAACATTATGGTTAAGAAGGAAGTTGCCAGCAATTCCATTTTGCTTGGATCAACAATAAGTACTCGTGAAGGCAGCAGTCAGTGACATTGTGAAATCTGCTGCCAGGCCTCTTTAAATTGTTGAAGAACAAGGATGACTCTTTGAGGACCCAGGTGTGCCTGATCCAAGCCATGGCATTTTCAGTTGCCTCATCTGCGTGTGAAAGCTGGACACGGAACAAGGAAGACTGGAAAAGAATTGATGCATTTGAATGATGATGTTGTGGCAAAACCAATAGATGTGTTGTGAAAGAACTCTAACGAGGAAGCTCCTTAGAATAGCACATACTATGGATGAAGGGGGACATCAGTCAGTGTAAGGCATGAAGAAGCAATATTAATTTATATATTACCAAGGGTTCATGAGGGAGGGAGGGAAGGAGGGTGGGGAAGGGAGGGTAAAAATAATGAGGAGCTGATATCAAGGACTCAAGTAGAAAGAAAATGCTTTGGAAATGATGATGGCAACAAATGTACAAATGTGCTTGACACAATGGATGCTTGTATTTCTTGTGAAAAGAGCTGTATGAACCCCCAATAAAATGATAAAAAAAGAATATCATGCACTGTGGACATGGTATCAGGATAGGCCAGTCCTTGGAAAAGGACCCCATGCTTAGTAAAGTAGAGGGTAATTGAACAAGCAAACCCTCCAAATGATGGATTGGTAACAGTGGTTGCAACAATGCGTTCTAATATAACAACATTGGGAGGATGAGGCAGGACTGGACAAGGTTTTGTTCTGTTGTCCATAGGAAGACTGTGAGTTGAAAACAAATTATTAGCACTTAACAACACTCATAGGCTCCGTGACTAATTCTGTGTGTATGTGTATTGTAAAAGTTAGGGGTATTGAGTACTAATTCATATTGATTCCTAGGTCTTTAGGATGTGCCCCCACTCTTATTTTAGCCCTATGTTTGTCCTCTGCCTTCACAAGTTTATTCGGGCTCTTTTGCCTATATTTACCACTGTAGGTCTGCAATATCCTCCTTTTTCAAGGTTTCTTTGATTGACTTCTAAGACTTATCAGCCTGGTGTGCTCATGGCAATTGAAGTGCCATTGGTTTTAGACTCTCAGAGAGCAAAGTTTAGGAAATATTTCTGTGTCCTAAACCATCCTTTTATTACACAATGATATTGAGTTCATATGTATGCATTTGTTATTGATTCTACTGTGTTCCCTCCCCAAATGCGTGACAACATGAATAGACCATAGTTCTCTGTGTTTGGTAGTCATGTAAAGATGTGATTTGTCATTCTATAATGATTCAGTCATCCCTGTGCTGTAATGAATCAACCAGTGGTGAAGGATTGAATGTTGGGTGCAATGGCCATTATCAGGTCACAGACCGGATCCAGTGTAAAAAGTCTTTCCTTGGCAGGAGGCCTGTTTCTGCTATTAGCTGAAAGACAAAATCACAGAAAAGAGAGCAGAGAGGGGGTCCTACGACCACCAAGAAAGAAAAGCCCGAAGTATTGACTGTCCTTGGACTCAGGGTCCCTATGAATCTCCTAGAACCAAGAGACAAGAAGTTAAAAATGATTTCTCCTAGAAGGGATCATCTGAATTTAGATTTCTAACCTTGTAAACAGTGGGAAAATTCATGTTTTCTCAAGTCAACCAGTTGCAGTCTTTCCATTGTAGCACTAAATAACTAAGACAGCATATCTGCATTAAAAAATCATGACTTTATACAAATGCTTCCAATTCCAGGGTTATTTCCATTACTTTCTTTTCTTATACAGAGCCTCTTCCTTTCATTAAGTGATAATTCTGACAGCCATTCCTGCAATGTATTTACTTACATGTACAACCTCAGTACCTTCCTGAAAGGTTTTAGAACTCCTTACTCATATACCTGCGAGAAGCAAGTTTACTAGTTAAAAATTGGTTTATGGTTTGACCTTAGCCTTATGTCACCTAATCCCAACAATGTTTTCTAAAATTACATAAGTCAATTTTTGAGCATATTATTGTATCATCAATGCGTGGTTATTCCTTTGTCATAGCTTGCATTTCATTAAAATTTCTTCACATCCTACTTTTGTAATGCATGCAGTAAAATTTGCTCTTTGTGATACATAGTTATATCTGATTCAGCAAATGCTTAGAATTGTGTATCCCCCATAATGACCATGGTGCAGGACAACCCAATCACTCCAGTCAATCCCCTACCTTACTCAAGCTTTTGAAGACTCTTGATCTCTCTTATAGTTTTGCATTTCCAGAATGTCATTTAAGTGTAATTAAAAATGTGTAACATTTTAAACTGGTTTCTTTCACGTATCAGTATGCCTCTTAGCTTTATTATATCTTTTTTTCCATATACTTATTAGAGACTTCAATCGCATAGATGTACCACAGTTCGTTTATGCATCTATTGACTGAAAAATATATTAATGGTTTCCAAATTCTGGCAATTATGTGTAAAGGTACTATGAACATTAAAGTACAGATTTTTGTGGGACCCTAAGTTTTCCTTTCTCCTGTTAAAATATTTAGGCATGAGATTGCTGGGTTTCATGACAGATCTATTCTTAACTTTAAAAAGTAATTTTCCATCAGCAATATATGAGAGTTTTAGATACTTTGAACTAGCTTACATTATAAAATGCAGTTTTATTTAATAGAATTTGATGTAACTGATAAAATTTCTCATTTAGAACAGGTTCCCACAGTGGGCAATATTTCCCCCTAGGGAACACTGGAATGATCCACAAGGACTGAAAAAGTAAAACCTTATACTTTATCTTGCATTGGTGCAGTGGTTATGAGTTGGGCTGTGATAGGCATGCTCCGCAGTTCTAAACCACCTGGAAGAAAGACTGGATTTTCTACTCCTGTAAACAAGTATAGTCCTGGAAATCCACAGGAAGTTTTTGTCAGTAAGAGTTTACTCCAGGACAGTGAGATTTTTTTTGTGTGTGTGGGCTATTTTTTGTACAAGAGTTTCTAGTTACCAAGAGATAACTGGATTTCCCCCCGTTTTTCCTGTAAAGGGGGAGATAGGCTAAATAAGTTTAAGAATTTATGGTTTAGAGTGGAAAGATGAGGAGGATGTTTGGCAACTGATTGTGGAAACAGCGGTACAATTCTGCTTGCCGAGATTGAAGCATGCAATTACATGCCACGAATTAATTTTCAAGCAAGAATAAATTAAAAGACCAAAAACAAGCAACCAAAAAACATAGATCCAGGAATGGTTTGGGGGCTCACACTAAATCACAGCTACAACTTAGAAGCAATTAGTTCTTACATCGCGGCCCTGCTTGATCCTCTCCCCCAGGAAGGGCACACGGAGTGGATGAGCAGTGCAGCAAAATGCGGTGAAGCCACTGAACGGAGCCCAGCGATCAGGTAAAATAGCGTCTGGGGTCTTAAAGTTTTATCTGCAAACAAGCAGCCATCTAAGTGAGATGTCAACCAAGTCCACATGGAAGAAACACACCATCCAGTCATCAAAGGATTGCAAAGCATATAACCCAAAATTGAAGGGACGGATTAGTATCAGAGCCTAAAGTCTGAGACTCTGCTTTGCAGACAGCTATGGATGAGGGTGGGAGCCCAAGATTCCCTGGTGAAACTGTACAGGAAATAGACCTCCGGTGAACTCTGTCTACCCACAATTGAGGGATAGGGGGAAAGTGGTCACTAAACAGAGTACACGGATAAGTTGAGTATAAGAAGGTCAAAGTCAGAAGCCTGACTTGAAAGGTTAAAACTTGTCATCAGACTCCCCCTGGGATGCATGCTGGACCTGACTTGGTTACCAAAATCTTATGTTTTGGGGGTTGTACTGTTTTATTTGGTTTTGATTGTACACATTAGGGGTTCTCTATGGAGCGTGTGTCATTTGTGTCACCCTCTTGAAGATGTAGTATATGTTTTTGGGGGGGAGAGGTATGAAAACCAGGATTGACGAACCTAGAGAGTCAGCAAGTGGTTTGGCAGTAGGGGTGGAGAAGAAGGACACAGAGATGTTGGTGGGGTGAAGGGATGATGATGTCAAGGGGTCCATATAGAAAAAGAATGTTTGGAAACTGTGGTAGCAAATGTACAATTCTGCTGGACGTGATTGAACTATGGAATGATTTGATATTTTATTCATCCCAATTAATTTTTTAAAAGGAGAATCAGGATCATCAACTTCCCATTGATACTTCTGGCATTTTTACCCCTATTGCTTGCTGGTTTATCACAAGACGGGCCTTTCCCCAAAGAGCTTCCCTTCCTGATGCTGATCTAGGAAGGAACTACTCTCTAAACACGTTTAAACCTTAAACAATGTTGGTATGAATACAATTATAATTATGGATAGAAAAAAGTAGTCAAGGGCATTAAAATGCTAATATAATGAAATATTTGGCCCTAATAAATATGTAGACATTCTGTTAGAAATGTATTCATTCAGTATGTTACTTCCCTTATCTAGTCTACCAGCTCACTACATTTGCTTCAATTACATGTAACCCAATGCTTAATTGTTTATATTTGGGGGTGTATGTTGTTTTCACTGTTATGTAAATATGAATTGGTTTATGCCCAATTCTACTGCCATATAATATTACAAACGAGACTTGAAAATGTTAGCAAGGGTTACTCAGTCCTTTTGTCCATATTGCTGTTGTTCACATCTATAATTTCATTTTTTAAATGTAACACTTAAAATAGTTACTTTCCCTCGGGAAAAAATAAAGATGCAGAAGGCTACTTTACATTGACACCTATCAAATCTTCAAAGGCTAGACTTATATGGTGAGTTATCCCGTTAGTGGGTTGCTAATCTAAAGATCAAGGACAATTGAACCACATCAGATAGATTCTATCTCCAATTTTCTACCTTTTCATGGTTAAAAAGAGCTTTGAAGATAGTGAAGTGAATATTATCAAATTAAGTATAACCAGTGTTCACTTATGATAAATTACTTTTTAAAAATATGCAGAAAGCCAAGAACAGCCTCAACATGGAAAGAAACATTTCATAGATCTTTTAAAGCCCAATTTTCTGCTTTTCTAATGTTGCCTTTTCCGTTCTTGTGACCTATGCCAAAATAAGAATACAAGAAACTAGACACTCGTTTATTTTAACATCACACATGTATTAAGAAGTTACCGAAAACATCTGAAACAGGCTTGCTGACAGCCTGATATCTTTGTATGAAGACTTTATTTCTAAAGATTCCATTCCTCTGGGTCTCTCTAAACCCTAAGTAAATTGATTCATAGGGCAGAGTGTTAGATCTACTTCTTCAGGTCAGCTTTGCTTATTTGGTAATTTTTTTCAGTCCTCTATACAAACTCATTAAATGCCCCAATATTCGGTTATGTGAAATCAGTATGTATGTGCTAATGGCAGATTGTTTACTAAGCATTCCTTGGACTAGAATGCACATACAACATGCAGACAAATGAAACTAAGGCTCTCTGGGTGCTTCTAGGTACACACAGGTTTCATAAATCATACCCTTGACTCTCATCTAGGTCAGCATCCATAACACGTCAGATTAAATTAATAAGACAATACTAGTTGTTCTACTGTGAGGATAATGTATTTGGAAACATTGAATCTTCATAGATATGTTTATAATCCACAAATTGAACAAAGGGTTACCTCTGAACGCAGCATGTCTTGAGGACACTGCATGTAGTCATTCTGATAAACCCTCCAGACCAGAGCGGGTCGTGCCTTCTGCACGGTGACAGGTGACCGGAAAGTCCCCCAGAGGAGAAATACTCTCAGAGTGCTCCACTTTAAAATGCTTTTGGTAAATAGACAATTTTATTGAGGGTATATGCTGACCCAAATAGTTAATGTTTTGCATAGGAAGAAACAGATCTCAAAAAGTTTAAATTGACTTGCCCAAAGCTACACAGTTGAAAAGCAAGAGAATTGGAATTGAAATCAAAAACTTCTTTGAGGTAGTGGTCATGCCTGGTAGGCAGGACAGGTCAGCCTGGGCTCAAATGGTGTAATCATAGGCAACATTTCGGTGTGCACCATTTACGGTCATCGTGAGTCAGAGCAACTCAATGGTGTATCGCAACAGCAATCGGAACCACGGCTTGTGATCCAAATTCCCCATTCTTGTTTTATTTCATCCTGGCAGCATCCCAGTTGCTTTCCTGCTGCTAAGGGAGGCACTCTTAGCAAATATATGAGATTTACTGCTTTAATGTGAAGCACAGCGTTTGTTTGGAATGTCACTTGTGAAATAATGACTGATCTATACCAGCACAATCAACTTCTGTGAGCATCTGGAAATCGGAACTCTTCTTAATTAACATGTGTTTCCCCTGGTACACACGGATTTAAACTATTCTATTGTATTGGAGTCAATCTGCACTTTGTGCAGCAATAATTTTTGGAATGAGAACATTAAGAATGATGCATTCTTTGATTCTGAGATAGGCAAGCGCATCAGTACTTTCTTCTCTTGTCATAAATGAAAAAGCTCACACAACTTATGTATATGTCTGAAAAGATTTAGAAATAAATTATGATAGAAATGTTATATCACTATAATTGTCCTGAAACTATTATTCCATAAACATATGCTATCTAAGATTAGGACTTGAGATGCAGAAACAGTATGACTTTCTGAACATTGCTTGAGAGAGTAGGAAGGTTTATGGAACCTAGACACACTCAGGTTTGAGTTTTTCATTTTCTTTATTATTTTTCATTGACAAAATAGATGAAAGTCAGAGACCCTGCAAGTGAAGGAATGATTGCCGAGTACCACATGAAGTGGTGAAGCAGGCTCCACCTGCTTCAGTATTCCAGACTGAAATCAAGAGTCTTGAAATAGTTTTTTTTCCTTTCTGCTTCTGACTAAAATGATAAGCGATTTGCCTGTGTTCTTTCTCCTCACCTGCCTCTCAAAATATAACAAGTTTTCTCATCACAATTATATTTCACAGGAAGGGTGTGAAGGTAAGTGAGTTGCCATTTGTAAAACACTTTAAAGTCAGGGGTGTTATACTTGATGATAGTGAGAAAATAGAAGGAATATAGGTGACAACTTGCTGAAAAATCTGTCATTGTCCATTTGCGGATAACTTCACAGTGGCGCATGATAAAAATCTTCACCCACAGGCATTGAAGATCTATTTGCACAAAGTGTTGTGCTGAATGCTGCATAAAGTACGTTACACACCTTTTTTTATCACTCTTTCTAAAACTTCCATAGAGACACAGGGGAGCATAAACAAGGCTATGCTGACATATCAGATGCAACTGGAAAAAAAGTCTATGCACGACCAAACCAAGAAGCATCCTCTGATCCTAATGACAGCCAGATCATGTGGACACATAGTATTCTTCAAGACCTTAGAAATCAATTAGTCTTAAATGCTCCTTCTAATCTCAGATTCAAATCTTGAATAATGGCCCCAATACTTCTCAGTCTTCCTGGAGAGAATGCAGTAGGAAGCCATGGCCCTTGCTTTTTCCTCACTTACACTTGCCAGACTTTAAAATATGACACACGTTTCCCTACATCTTCACTTAGTATCACTACTAGTCTTTGTTGTTGTTGTTGTTTGCTTTTAATAATTTATTTACTCTATAATTCCTTTCATATTAGTCCCTTTACCTCCAAATCTATCCAATCCAACCCCCTAGAATAAAATTTATTGTAAGAATTACCAGCAGAATTCTATTTGCCTACATGCATGCATACATAGCCCACACTTGATATTTTCATGATTGGTGCTTTCTGCCTACCAACTCGAGTCCAGAAAGCCTAGCATTGAGATCTAACCTACCCAATCCTGTTCACATCTCCTTTTTTCCATGAAAGCTTAATAACATGTAACACGAATCAGTTTCTAATGCCCTTATAAAAATAGATTAATATACATATATTATCAAATATATACACCAATTTTAGAAAAACAGAAAGGCAGATAATCTTAGGACAGTGAGTCATGGACACTATGTTGTTGCACATGTCATTCTCAGAGGTCGTTTCTTGATCATTCCATCTACAGTTTTGAGGGTAAGAGGACCAATTCAGTGATCATGTCCAAAGACATAAAGTGACCAGAGGTTCGTTCTTCTTAGCACAAGGCCAGAGAGGTCACAAGAAGGATTTAAAATGGGTCGTAGACTGAGAAGGAGCCCTCAGGGCCCAATAGTTTAAACACTCTACAATCCTCAAAAGGCTGTCAGTTAAAACCCACCCTGCAGCTCTGTGAGAAAAAGTCCTGGCAATATTTTTCTACAAATATTATAGCCAAGATAAGTCTAAGGGGCAGTTCTGCTCAGGTACATAGTATCACTGTGAGTTGGCATAGATTGATGCCACCCAGCATCAACAGTAGAGCTTGGGAGGAGCTATCAATTGCTCTCCATTGAAAGAAGTCATCTCACATAAACCAATTTCTGGTGGCACACACAATCGGTTTCTGATTATCAAATCCCAAATCCCAAGTTTCTCACCTCCATGTGGAGGTGAGGACCCCTGTGAAGTCACAGTCCCACCCAAGCATCTCCATGGGTAGCAACGGAAGCCAGAGTAGTGATTCCTTCACCAATCAGCTTCTTGCTCTGTGTCCACATATGCCTTGCCCTCATTCTTCCATAAAGCAATTATACACACGTTTTCAACAGCAAATTTCTTTCCTGGCGAGCCCAATTTACATGCGAAAATCGAAGTAGCGTGCATGATGGTCGAGTGAATATTATGCATATTCTTATTATTGATCAAAACACACTACACAGAGCAAGTTTGACAACAAATTACCATGAATTAAAATAAAATCTTACCCCCTAGTTTTCCAGAAGAGAAAACAGACATGCAGAAAGGGAAAAATAATTTATATATATATATATATATATATATATATATATATATATATATATATATATATATACAATTACCAAGTAAATTAGGGAAAAAAAGAGCCAAGTTTTTACATCTGAAAAATTCCCTGCTATTTCTTCTGAATAATCAGCTTCCATTGAAGCCATTTAGGTTTACAGCAGCACCATGTATGCTGGAAGGGAATTTTGCCTCCTGGAGTTTTCAAAGGTGCCTTTTCGAAACTATATCTCCAGGTGTGTTTTTTTTCAGAGGAGTCTGGGTGCATGCAAACCATCGACCGTTCCATTGTCCTTGCTTTCTGCTGTCTAGTTTAGGTGTCTCAGCAAAACCTGCTGTTGGAAGCCTGGTCCATCTCCACATTTGTTGGTGTTCGCAGTCCTTCAGTAGATCTAGACTCCTAGCAAATCCATGTACCAGGGTAGAATGCCCCTTAGGTTTTCTTTTCTTTCTTTCACTTGAAAACACAGATATTTACTCATTCAAAGGTATGAGCCTAGTAGTGCAAATTCAGGGCACCGGCTCTAGGGGGGGAAAAGGCTTTCACTTTCTGTCAAACCTAGGGCAAAGTCCTGACCCCTTTCCATATCTGTGCACTTGGCCTTCCTTAAGATCTTCTTATGCCTTGCCATCGGCCTTTCTCTTGCTGTAAGTAGTTCTCAGTGCAGGGATCCTGGATACAAAGGACAAACTCTGCCAGTAGCTCTTCTTTTTTGTGGGAAGGAATTTCATCTGAGCCTGCTTCATCTCTCTTGTTTCTCTTCTCTCTTGTTTCATCTCTTTTATATTTCACATGCGATATAATTTGCTCCAAACAAATATGAATACTGTAGATTACATTATGTCCCATGAATATGTTGTAGTTCTTATTAGGTGCCCTCGAATCAATCCTGACCCCAAACATTTCCTGAACCTGCCCCACACTCACAATGGTTGCTATGTTGGAGCTCAGGGTTGCAGCCACTGTCCTTTCTCTATTGTTCTGCCCTTGAACTTTACCAAGCAAGATGTTCTTTTCCAGGGACTGGTATCTCCTGATAACATGTCCAAAAAAATGGCATCTTGCCATCCTGGTGTATAAATAACCTTCTGGTTGTACTTCTTCCAAGACAGATTTCTTCGTTACTTTGGCAATTCGTGTTAATTTCAATATTTTCCCCCATCCATAATTCAAATGCATTGACGGACTCTGGCCTTCTTTATTCAATGGTCAACTTTCACAGGCAGATGAAAACCATAAGCAAACTCACTGGCCGTGGAGTCGCTGCTGACTCACAAGGACCCTCTAGGACAAGGTAGAATGGCCCCTAGGGGTTTCTGAGACTGGAGTAGAAAGTCTCATCTTCCTTCCAGCTGGGGTTCTGAACTGCTGGCCCTACAGATTACAGCCCAATGCATGCTACCACACCACCAAGGCTCTTACGTGAACACGAGACAACTGAAAATACCATGGCTTTGATTAGGCACACTTTAATTCCCAAAGTGAAATCCTTGTTTAAAGAGACCTTGGGCAGGAGATTTACACAACGCATTGTTTGACTTCTTAAATGCTGTGTCCATGAGCATGGATCATGGACTAGATCCAAGCATGATAAAATCCTAGCCAACATGTTTTTTCTCTCCATTTAGCATGATGTTACTGACATAGTAAACCATATAATTATCTGATTCACAATGGCCAACACGGTCTATTTCAGCTCATTAACGCTTACTATATAAATCGTTATGTGTTTCATTTCAGTGTTGACAAAATCCAATTTTTTTGGATTCATACTTCAACCATTCCAGGTTCAATTATTAAATAGATGTTTACAGCTGGTTCTTCTCATTTTTTGAGCCATGCATCAATAAGTGAAGTTCCTGAGAACTTTAATCCATCCATATCACTACGGTCCTCTACATAAAGAAATCAATTCTCCCTCAGTTATGTGTTGAGTGCCTTCCACACGGAGGTGTTCATTTCCCAGCACTCCGGTCGTTGACAACGTTGTGCTGTAATTCGTGATATTTTCAATAACAAATTCCTCAGAAGCAGACAGTCTATCCCTTCTTTGTTGTCTGTTCCTGCTCTGGAAGTGCTGCAGAAACCTGTTTACCAGGCTCCACCCCACTTGACATGTCTGTGTTGCTTTTCCTTCTCTACTTGGAGTCCTGGTAATGTTGTGATGTAGTTCATGATCGCCAGTTCGAAACCACCAGCAGTGCCAAGAAAGACTGGGCTTTCTACTCCTGGAAACAAATACGAACTCCATAGCGGTGAGTTTGGCTTGGGTTCATTTTCCTTCTTAAAGAACCCAGCCTAAGACAGGAGGCATGCTGTTTCAGGTACTATAAAGTTCTGACTCATAACCAACCAGTTGTACAGCACACTGGAACCGTTTCAAGTCCTGGACCAGCTTGACAATTGCTTCTGTGTTTGAGCTCATTATTGTAACCTCTGTGTCAAGCTCTCTTGAGTGTGCCCCTCTTTTTGTCTCACTTTCTAATTCACCCAAAATGCTAATCTTCTCTGGAAGCTGGTCCCTTTTGATATCATGTCCGAAGCATGTGAGACAAAGTCTCTCTACCCTTGCTTCGGAGGGCCTGTAGGGCTGTACTTCTTCCAACAGAGATATTGTTTTCTCATTCTTTTAAAAATCTGTGACTTAGTTGATATTCTTCATTAGCACCATAATTAAATACATCGTTTATTCTTAAATCTTCCTCATTCACCAACCAGCTTTCTCACGCAGATGAGGCGATGGAAACTGCCCTGGCCTGGGTCAGGCATAACTTCGTTTCCAGCCCCCACAATGCAGCAGCATTCTTCCTGCTGCTTATTTCCTATACTTGCCATTTCCATTCATTCTTTTTCTTTATCCATTCCTGCTTTCTCACCATTTTCCCCTGGGCCACCCTTTTGACCTCTCTGAGGTTTGTTTGTTTTGTTTTGTTTTGTTTTGTTTTGTTTTAAGGCATGTGTGCCTCCTGGAGCCAGTGTCTACCCTACAGTCTTGTCCATTGTTTGTCTGAAAGTTGCATCACTGGGAGTGAATTCAGTTCCCGGTTTCAAGGGTACCTGGTCCTAAGAGCCACCGTCTTGGGAGTTTCGGCAGTCTCTAACAACCCCGTTAACCTGGACATTTGTTTATGCCTTTGAGTTTTGTAACCACATTTTTCCTACTCCATGCAGGATCCTCAGTGCGATTCCTTTCAGAGTGCTCAGCAGTGGCAGCCATGCACCATCTCGTTCTTGTCTCAGGGTTGTGCAGGTTGCAGTCAACATGGTTTGTAAGTCCTTTGGACTCATTGTTTGCATGCATCCTTTATTTTATACACTTCTTTGTTCTGGGTAGAGGGAAACCAAGAGCTGCATTTTAGATGGTCATTCTTGAAGCTTTAAGACTCCAGTTGCTACCCACTAAAATAGGATGTGAAATGTTTTCTTTAGAGACCACGGGAAGCCTATAGACTTTGGTGTACCCTGGAACTGTCCTCCTAAACCCCCCAGTGCCAGTGATTTCATCACTTCAGGTATTTAGTTTACAAACCCCTTGTTTTATTTCTTTTATTTTTATTTTTTGTAAATCCCTTGTTTTAGAGACTGTCATCTTTACAAAAGCCAATCGCACACGTCTTTCTTCCTAGAGGCTCTTGGTTCAAACCCGCCACATTTTGACTAGTGTACAACCACGAACCCCCGAGGTTCCTCGTTTTGTATTTATGCATTGTCACAGATTCCAGCCCACCCCACAATGATGCTATGAGCAGACTAGAACTGTTCCACGGGATTCACAAGGCTGTGATATTACAAGAGCAACGTGCCCCGCCTTTCTCCCATGGAACTGCAGAACCTTCACTAAGCAGCAGAGACCTCAACTCTTCTCTCACGTCTGCGTGGGTGTATATGACTTCCTTCCATTATTTGCTCGACCCTTCTTTTCTTGTTAGCACAATCAAAGGAGCTCTCACCAGCAAGGCTATTAAACCGAGCTCCTAAAGGAAGTTTTGTCACACAATTATTTATGGCATGCTGACTATTTTAGCATGTGCTAACTCTCCAATTTTATTATCTTTATACATTTTTAATACCAGATCTCCATAACTAACATTGCCTAACAGCTAGTGAGTGTGCAGGGGGTAAATATAATACACCCAAAGAGTACACAAATAATACAAAATATAATCCTAATTTCATTTCAATGATATTACTAGCTGAAGCCAGATTCAGAATGAATAACTATTTTTTGCAGTTATATAAGTGATTCTTAAGGTCACATACCACTGTTTAAATGGTTCTCAGCTACTTCCTCCTACTTTTCTAGACTGTTGTTCTGAATATCACACCAGGTAAGATAAAGTTTCATGCCTCCTAAACATGGTCTAAAAAAAGAGGGTCCTATCATTTTGAAGATAAACTGGCCTTTTCCAAAACTGGTGTTTTAATGAGGTTTAAGATCTAAATAAATAATCGAATTCCAACAGTGATAAAACTGAAAATCAAATCTCCCACACTTTTGACTTGAGTAACCCTGTAGGAAAGAGCAGACCTGGCCCATCCAAGGCTCACAGTCCTCAGTGAAGCAGACTTCCACATCATTCTCCCACACTTAAGCCATGGATTTGAACCCTCACCCTTGGGGTTAGTAGCTGAGTACTTAACAACACCACCATTGGTACTCCATCACATACAGTAACACTTGTATAATTTAAGACAATTTTCCCTAGAGAATCTCAATTAGTTAATTTTAATTAGAAAGTTCAACACTACTGAAGACTCACCAAGACTTGTATGAAAGAAAATCATAGATTTGTTTTCTTAATTCTTGAAGGCACATAGCTAAATTGTGTTTAAAGAAAAACCAAGGGGGAATAAAAGGTTAAACTAAAGAAGAATTCAAAAACAAGTTTTGTTTGCTCTATTAATAGTAAGTTCTATACAGCATAAAATATTAAATTCTTTTAGCAGATGGAAGTCAGATTGACAAAGATCACGATAGACTTCCTAAGCACTACATTCAGAACATTTTATTTCAATCTTGCAATAAATCTTACCCATCTGCCAATGAAAAGAATACAAAAATCTTTGGGGATTTGTCTGGTTTGCCCTCAGCTCGAACAGTTCGGCTTGCCTATATGCCAGTGCAGAACTTGTTTTGTTACCGACTTCTACAGAATGAAGGCAGAGTACTGAGAAGCAAGAAGCCAAAACCAGCTAAATTTTCCCAAAGCCAGAGGTCACCCATCTGCCTGGATCCTTTTAAAACTGGAATTTTGAAGGTAAGCGAAAAGCAACTTTCGGAAGCCAAAGCTATCGCTATAAAAAATCCTGATGTTTATCACCGTTCTGATTCCTTCCTCAGGAGCACTGGTGGCTCTGGGTAAGTTCTGGAGTGCTAGCTGCAATGACTAGAGGTTCAAAGCCACAAGCATCTCCACAGGAGTAAGAAAGGCTGTCTGCTCCCATTAAGACCGATAAACTAAGAAGTTCCACATAAGGTTGCTATGAATCAGAATCAACTCGGGAACAGTAGGTTTGCTTTTGAATTCCTCCTAAACATAAATCCAGAAATAAACCTGTGTAGAGAATTGTCTGACCACAGAGTGAAAAGAAGAAGAAAGAACAAACTAAAGGGTGTCTTCTGTCACCCTTTACCTGATGATGTTGCAATGTATGTGGCTATGGGAGAACAAGATGGCTCGCTTCGTTGTTCAAGTTCTGCGGGATAGTGACAACTTCTATCATTGCACCCTGCGCTCGATGGGTCTTTCTTTCACATTTACAAATTTCATCAAGGAAGCGAATCCCCTGGGGTATCAGAGAAACGGGCATGCCTGTTTGCACAATTGGTTGGGCTTGAAATGTTTCACCTGATGCCTTAAGAAATCTTTCCAGAGGCCTTGTTTATCAGTTTAGCGAATCCAGCTTGGTTATTGGCTGTGGACACAGGCTATGTAGGATACTGAAGCATAAAATTAGGAACTGTTTAATTTCTGGAAAATTTAGATCCAGGAAATAGGCTCAGCAATATTTAGGGAAACTTCCAAATGGAAGAACTACAAAGGTTTTTAAGCCCCCCAAGAGTAAATTGAATGATTTCATGATTTCATGAGATTGGGAGGTCAGAGAGCAAATTCTTCGTGCAAAACATATTACCAGATATTTTTAAATCTATTCTAGTTATTATTTGACTAATTATTTTCCCACGACAAACTTAGTCCTCAGACCCAGAGAAACTTTGTGTATTTAGACAAAGCACAACTCCTCAAGACTCTCAGAGGAAAATGGAAGAAGCCCCTCCTGAAAGACCAAGAGTCTTTTGACTACAAGGTGTGATTTGTCACATTAGTCACTAACAGCAAAGATTCCCTGGTGCTCTCTTGGGGATTCCTCTCTGGCCAGGAGGAGCTTACATTTCCAGGAGAAAATAAGGCGAGAAAATAATAGAAAGTAATAGCTTGATCTAAGATTGTTTCCAGAACTGGAAATCAGAGTCATCTTAAAGGCATTGATTTTGGTGCTGTGTCATAGGAAATGGAGGATGCAAGTAAGTTAATGAAAATGGTACAAGAGCAACAGCTGCTCTTACTTTCCAGAGAGCACCCTGATTGAGGAGGTGAAAGTATTCTTTAACCAAAAGTATTCAATAAGCAAAGATTAGCGAATAAAAAATATCAAATGACTGAGGCATAACAAGGCAACTTAATGCTACATTGCATTTAATAAAACTATGCAGTGTGTTGCTGATAAGTGCGAATCAAACCTGTTCTGACCAACCGCGCCCCTGTGCACAACAGAGTAGACATTGCCCATTCCTGCTCCAGCCTCACCATTATTGTGTTGGACCCCATTGTTGCAGTCCATCTTCCTATTTATAAGAACTAAATTCCTTATTCTCTATGTCAGAGAGGTACTCTGACCTGTGACTTTTTCTTCAGTGTATACTGAAGGTGTGATGTATTCTCTGTGCTGAGAAGTATCTAATTCTTTGCCTATTGACACATTTATACCTCTGATCTGTCAGTTTGTTGTATTATCAACACTTGCATGACATTGGGAGTGATGATACTGGTATTTCAAATACCAGCAGGGTCACCTGGTTTCAGAAAAGTTTACAACTAAAGCAGTTGAGCAAGAAAGAATTGCTTATCTATTTCTGAAAAGCAGCCAATGAAAACAACAGAATTTTATTTGCTATAATTCTTTTTAATTTATAGGTTCCAAAAAATAGAAGCTGCAAACAATAGAAACCAACGTATCAATGATTGTAATGACACAGGACCATACAAGGTTCCCTTCCCCTGTATATGATGTTGACATAAGTTGGAGCTGATTAAATGGCACTCATTGTAAGTATACTTTAACATGAGAAAGAATTTTAAACTGAAATTTCAGCTCTTCTTGAGCATTATATCAGAAACAGCTAATTAATATATTTTATTAAAACCTAATAGAGATCAGTAGGAAGCAATAGAGGAAAGAACTATGAGGCAAAAGACATTTATAGAGGTCTAAATACAGGCATGTACATATGTAAATATATTTATTTATAATGTCAGGGAAATAGATCTAGGTACTTATGTCTATATGTTAAGAATTAAGGTAGCAGATGGACATTGGTCCTTGACTCAAATACTCCTTCAACACAAGACCACTTTGTTCTAATAGTCTGGCATTCTGTGATGCTCATCTTCCCAACACAATTGCTAAAGACAAAATGGTGTATAAGCAAATGTGGTGAAGAAAGCTGATGGTGCCCAGCTATCAAAATATATAGTGTGTGGGGTATTAAAGGCTTGAAGATAAACTAGTAGCCATCTAGCTGAGAGGGAACAAAGCCCACATGGAAGAAGAACACTAGCCTGTGTGATCATGAGGTGTTGATGGGATCAGGTATCAGGCATCTAAGACCAGAGCAAAATCATACCAAAGTGAAGGGGGGCAGGGTGTTGCAGAGTGGAGACCCAAAGCACATGTGTAGACAATTGTACATCCTCTTACAGAAGTGTCACAAGGAAAAGATGAGCCAGTCAGGGTGCAGTACAGCACCAATGAAATATACAACATCCCTCTAGTTCTTTTGTGCTTTCTCCCCAGCCCACCCCACTATCATGACTTCCGTTCTACCTTACAAATCAGATTAGATCAGAACATGCACACATCTACAGATAAGAGCCTGCAAACAGGGAATCCAGGATAGATAAACCACTCAGGACCAACAATGAGAATAGAGATACCAAGAAGATAAGGGAGAGGTAGGAGGAGACATGGGGAACCAATCACAAGGATCAACATATAAACCCCTCCCCAGGGGGATGAACAACAGAAAAGTGGGTGAAGGGTGACAGAGGATGATGTAAGAAATGAAAATAATAATCTATAATTTATCAAGGGCTCATGAGGGAGGGAAGAAGGGGAGAAATGAGGAGCTGATATCAAGGGCTCAAGTAGTAAGAAAATGTTTTGAAAATGATGATCGTGGCATATGTACAAATGTGCTTGACATAATGGATTAATGTATCATTTTGATAAGTGATATAAGAGCCCCAATAAGAGTATTTAATTAAAAAAGAAAGAGAAATCAGTAGGAAGCAATTTTTATGACCCTTTACTCAAATTTCACTTGAGTGGCATTAAGAAAATATACTCTATTTGGGTGCACAGTGGTCATAGAATCTCTATCTTCTGGAAACAAACAAACATTTAACATCACAGTGTAACCTATCTCTCCATGTCCAGCACCTGGAGTGCAAGCTATACTATCTCTAAAGTCTGGCAAAAAGTTTCCACATTTTTCTATCAAATGATAACTTCAAGTAAGATTTCTGCTAATTAATGAAAGACTATGGTAACAGCTTTTCTTTTCCAGAATGAATCCTGTGCTATTCTATCTTTCCAGTTTGATAGCATCCTTAAAAGTTCATTTACTTCAATTGTGTCCAGTTGTCTTGGTCACTTCAATTTAGACATCTGTTTATTCAGTGTTTGTTTTCGGTAGGTTCCAACTCATAGCCATTCTGTCTACAGCACAACAAAATGCTGCCCAATCCTGGACCATCCTCAATTGTTACGTGTGAGCCTATTGTTGAAGTCATTGTGTCAGTGCATATTGTTGAGGGCCTTCCTCCTTTTAGCGGTCCATCCACTTTGCCAAGCATGATACATCCTTTCCAGGACTGGTTTCTCCTTCAAAGGAACATTCTCGCTGGAATTCTTCAACAAAGATTTGTTTGAGGTTTGTTTTGTTTTTGTTTTTCTGGTAGTCCATGGAACTTTCATTATTCGATACCAGCACAAAAACTCAAATGCACAGATTCTGCTTCAGCTTTCATAGTCCAAAGTCCAATTTTCACGTGTGCATGAGGCCACTGAAAATGCCATGGTTTGTGTAAGCACACTTTAGTCCCAAAAGTGCATCTTGCTTTTCAATAGTTTAAAGAATTCTTATACATCAGACTTACCAAATGTAAATTCATTGTTTGATATCTTGATTGCTGCTTCTATGAGCATTGATTCTGAATCCAAACAAGATTAAATTCTTGACTTCATTCCCACCCCCCATTTGTGTTAGGGTTCTCTAGAGAAACAAAACCAGAACGCTAATACTTTTATATGTATTTATACAGACAGATATATAACATAAGAAAAAATCAGTTAATTAAATCATAAAGCAATACAAATGGCTCAGTGAAGTTCACTCCCTTGAGACACTGGCAGTCCTTCAAGTCTCGAGGGCCACTGCGTAGTCCTCTGTAGAGCAATTCAGGCTATCAGGGCACAGGTAGCAAACAGCAAGGTGGGTCACCACCAATCAGTCAGATGACAGGGTCTGACAGTCCCCAACTCAAGAGATATAAATTCCAATAGTGTGGCGAAGCAGGTCTTGAAGGAACCTCTAATTACAGTGACACAGTCCATGAGTTAGGTGTCCCACAGGTAGTGTAGTTTGCAAATGGAGGCAAAGAACAAGCAAGGCAGCCACAAACTGGTCCAATGGTTAAAGAACGCAAGACAAGAGAGGCTAAGCTATCCGAGCCATGTATCTCTCCGCCCTTCCATTAAATCCCACATGTGTTCATCGACCACGTTGGCACAATAAACCTTAACTATCTCAATCCACCCCTTGCCAACTTGGTACCTATACACAATTCTTTAGCCATATATAATTTCCGGACATGAATAAATCACACTTATACTTAACATCAAACATCTATCATACATATAAATGAAAACACCCTGAGTCCAAGTGTATCTGCTTTATCATACATCAACAAAGGAAAGATATCCAATAAGCACATATAAAAAAATATACTGACACCTACAAACCTCACTTTTTCAATTGATCACGTGGTCATAACTGATGGGTAGAGCTACCTTCTTCTACTTCCCATCCTGTATTACCTTTGCCCTCAGCAAGCGCCTCAGCTGGCTGTGGTTTTTTTTGCCTGGTGGGGTGACCCAGGCCATTCCTGAGGAGTCTGGGTCATTATAAGTCCTGTCAGGATTGGGTTGCTGTAACTTACCATTTACTTTCATCACAGGGCATGGTAACACTAAGAGTCGGCCTATGGGATCTCCTGAATTCCAGACATATTCTTTGTTACCTCCATTATGTAGCACCAGTCCAATTTCTCCTTGGTAATCAGGATACATCACACCACTCAGTACAGTGACACCCTTCCTGACCTGTTGATCCAAAGGCATGAGAAGCCCAAAGTGGCCATGGGGCATTCTCAGCTGCTAGTTCAATGGAATCCGTGCTGTGTTTCCATGTGAGAGTTCCTTCCTTCAGGACCAGGAATTCCAGGCCTGAGGAACACTGCTGGGGTTGCTGGGACAGGAAGCAAAAATGCTGCAAGTGGATCCCTAGGAGTAATATTGAGTGGTGCCACTCCAGTTTCCACCCCTTGGTTCCATGAATTCTGCCAATTGGCAACATAGCACCATATTTTGGCCACTTGTCTTTGATTGTATAGAGCTTCCTGGATAACATTGCTCAAGCCCCACAAGTTGTTGCCACCTAGTTGGTGCCGTAATTGTGTCTTTAGGAGCCCATTCCATCGTTCTATCAAGCCGGCAGCTTCAGGATAATGAGGAACATGATATGACCAGTGGATTCCGTGGGAATGGGCCCATTGCCGCACTGTATTTGCTGTGAAATGAGTTCCTTGATCTGAAGCAATGCTATGTGGGATTCTACACCGGTGGATAAGGCATTCTGTAAGTGCACAAATGGTAGTTTGGGCAGAAGCATTGCGTGCAGGGAAGGTAAATCCATATCCAGAGTAGGTGTCTATTCCAGTAAGAACAAAACACTGCCTCCTCCATGACGGAAGTAGTCCTATGTAATCCACCTGACACCAGGTTGCTGGTAGATCTCTCTGAGGAATGGTCCCATATCTTGGACTTAATGTTGGTTTCTGCTTCTGGAAAATGGGGCATTCAGCAGTGGCAGTGGCCAAGTCAGTCTTGGTGAGTGAAGGCCATGTTGCTGTGCCCTTGCATAACCTCCATCCCTGCCACCATGTCCACTTTGTTCATGTGCCCATTGGGCGATCACAGGGGTGGCAGAGGAAAGAGGAGACAAGTCTCCACAGCGCATGTCATCTTATCCACTTGATTATTAAAGTCCTCCTCTTCAGAGGTAACCTTTTGGTAAGCATTCACATGATATATGATTATCTTTACTTTCTTGGCCCATTCAGAGAGATCTATCCACATACCTCTTTCCCACACCTCCTTGTCACCAATTTTCCAATCATGGTCCTTCCAGTTCCCTGACCATCCAGCCAAGCCATTAGCCACAGCCCATGAATCAGTGTACAGTCTCACATCTGGCCATTTTTCCTTAAATGCAAACTGAACGGCCAGGTGCACTGCTCGAAGTTCTGCCCATTGGGAAGATTTCCCTTCACCACTGTCCTTTAGGGAGATCCCAGAAAGGGGCTGTAGTGCTGCAGCTGTCCACTTACGAGTGGCACCTGCATATCGTGCAGAGCCATCCGTAAACCAAGCATGACTTTTTTGGTCTTCATTTAAAGTATGGTAAGGAACTCCCCGGGAGGCCATAGGTGCAGACTGAGAGAAAGGAGGTAATGTGACAGGAGTGGAGACTGTGGGCATTGGGGCCACTTCTTCATACAGCTTACTTGTTCCTTCAGGTCCTGCTTTGTCCTGATCTCGTATATGCCACTTCCATTTAACAATGGAGTGTTGCTGCACACATCCAACTTTATGATTCTGTGGGTCAGACAATACCCAGTTCATGATAGGTAATTCAGGCCTCATGGTCACTTGGTGGCCCATGGTGAGGCGTTCAATCTCCACCAAGGCCAGTAACAGGCCAACAGCTGTTTTTCAAAGGGGGAGTAGTTGTTTGCAGAGGATGGCAAGACTTTACTCCAAAATCTCAGTGGTCTACATTGTGATTCACCAATAGAGGTCTGGCAAAGACTCCACACTGGATCTTTATCTACAACTGGCACCTCTAGAACCATTGGGTCACCTGGATCATATGGTCCCAGAGGCACAACAGCTTGCATAGCAGCCTGAACCTGTTGAAGAGCCTTTTCTTGTTCTGGATCCCACTCAAAATTGGAGGTTTTTAGTGTCACTTGATAAATAGGTCTAAGTAGAACACCCAAGTGAGGGATATGTTGCCTCTAGAATCTGAAGAGGCCCACTAGGTGCTGTGCCTCATTTTTAATCATTGGGGCACAGGGGGTAGGGTGGCAAATGCAATATCTAATTCTTCACTTTAGTAGGAATATCTCAGCATGCCCCACACCACTGACCCCTAGACATTTTATTGAGGTGGAGGGTGCTTGAATCTTCATTGGGTTAATTTCCCAACCTCCTGTATGCAGCTGTTATACCAATGAATTTAGAGTATTTGATACATCCTCCTTTGTGGGTCCAATCAACATAATGTCATCAATATAATGGACCAGTGTGGCATTTTGTGGAATAGACAGGCCATCAAGCTCCCTTCTGACAAAATTAGGGCATAGGGCAGAAGAAGTGATGTACCCCTCTCAGAGAGTTGTGGACATGTATTGTTGCCCTGCCAGCTGAAGGCAAACTGCTTCTGGTGGTCCTTCAAGACTGGTATCAAGAAGAAGGCATTAGTCAGATCAATAGCTGCATACCAAGTACCAAGAGAAGTATTAATTTGCTCAAGCAATGAAATCACATGTGGGACAGTAGCTGCAATTGGAGTCACCACCTGGTTATGTTTACGATAATCTACTGTCATTCACCAGGATCCATCTGTCTTCTTTACAGACCAAATAGGTGAGTTAAATGGGGATGTGGTAGGAATCACCATCCCTGCATCTTTCAAGTCTTTGATGGTGGCACTGGTCTCTGCAATCCCTCCAGGAATGTGATACTGCTTTTGGTTTACTAATTTCCTAGGCAATGGCAGTTCTAATGATGTCTGTTTGGTCTTTCCTACCATAATAGCCCTTATTCCACATTTCAGGGATCCAATATGGGTGTTCTGCCAGTTACTAAGTATGTCTAATCCAATGATGCATTCTAGAACTCGGGAAATATTCACAGGTTGGATCCGGGGTCCACTGGACCCACAGTGAGGTGAATCTAAGCTAAAACTCCATCGACAACTTGACTTCCATAAGCCCCCACTCTGACTGGTGATCCTTCAAAACACTTTAGGTCTCCTGGATTTACTGTCAGTTCTAAGACAGTGTCTAGTAATCCCCCCAATAAAGTTACTCTTGTGAAAGCCCGCAGGTCCCTTTGGGGAAGGCTAGAAGAAAGACTAACAGTGTACACCTTCGGTGATATAGCAGGGTCCTCCTTCAAAGGGACCCGGTCTCCCCCTCATTCAAGGGGTTGTAGGTCTGTAAACTGGCTCTGGTCTGGGAATTTATTGAGCGATTGTAACTGTCTATTCTGCTATTCACCCGATCTAGCATTCTTCTGCCTGTACAGAGCATGTGAATATTTAGTAGGTTTCCCATGTATGTCACTCCTAGGAACACCATGGCTAAGTAGCCAATGCCATAAGTCCACACAAGACAGGTTGCTTTGATTCCTATGGAAACCTTCTTTTCTATTGTAGCCATACCTACCCTGCCTCTGTTGATTCAGTGCGGACATCTGCCCTCTACCAAGATGGGACCATTTGCCATTGTGGGCAAATGTAAGAGCTTGCTTAGCCAGTGCCCACTGTTAATATTGGTGCACATAAAATAGAAATTACAGGAGTCTTTAGAGAACCCGCGGACCACTTGTTCTTTATGACTGTGGTAAAGTGTGTGTCCTCAGGACACCCCCTTTTTGAGTCTATAGGAATATCCTGATAGACCCATTCCAACATACCAATTTCTCTAAGCGCTTGGATGCCTTCCTCTACAGGGTACCAAGGTAGGTCAGGTACTTCAAGTTGGTCTAATCTAGGCATCTGGCAGTTCATGCTTCAGTGAATCAACAAAATAAAGAATTAGATCCTCTCTTAGCATCTCCCGCAGAGATAATGAAAGAAGAGTCTGTGCTTCAGGGTACCATATCCAGAAACTCAGACCGGTCTAATACTCCATTTCGTGCACCAGTATCCCACACCCTTAGTAACCATTCCCAGGGATATTCCCCAGGCATCTGCTTGCACATATTTGAAAACTCAAGCAGATCTTTGTGAGTTAAGTGTCCTTTTTCTTGGGTAATCATGCAACCTCACCTTTAGGAGCTTTGTGAGACAATTTTAGTGACAGGTCTAGAGGAAATAATGGGTGGTGAGGGTGTTTTCTGAGTGCTCTCAGCAATATCTTGTAAGGCATCTCCATCAGGCAATGCTACAGATGCAGCCCCACCCATCATTTCAGCTTGAACAGTTTGACTAATCTGCTCAGGTGTGGATTGTTTTATTGAGAGTGAATTAATAATTTCAGCTGGGAGGGGTAGATCTATTGACTGGGGTGGATCAATGGTTTCTAAGGGCTCAATATCCTCCTCTTCTGGATCATCAGCCCATAGGTTCCCATCCCATGATTCAGGGTCCCAACTTTTTCCTATCAATGCCCTCACTTTAGTATCAGACACTGCTTTAGTTCTGCAATTCAGCTGACATTTGAATTCAGCCATTCACATCATGAGACTCTGGACCTGGTTCTCAGCAATGTCAAATCTATCACTAGAGGAGAGAAGACTCTCCTTTGTAGCACAGATGGAAGCTTGCAAGTCTGTTAGTCTGCATGCTTCTGAGGCTCTGAGACCATCCCTCTCCTTAATCACACTTTCCATTGTAAGAAGGACCAGCAACTAGGTTCCCTATACTGGTCATCCTCACAAAACTCCTGGAAAATATCAAAGATAGGATCACTCAGAGCCTCTCCTTTAACCAGCACCTCATCTATCAGTGGTGATACTGTAGATATTAGCATTGCTATTTCACACCATGGATTGGTAAGAGTAGCAGATTTATTCATGCTTTGGGCGTAGAAATTGCATTATTGGTGCTGTTAAGATTAATCAGGCTGGAGAGCCAATTTAAGAAGCTCCTATTTATGATTTAAGAAGCTCCTATTTATGATTTTATTTCTCTAGAAGCACTCCTGGTACCAAATGTGCTAGACAGGGTTCTCTGGAGGAACAAAATCAGAATGCTATTACTTTTATATATATTTATATAGATAGATATAAAAATAAACAGTTAATTATAAAGCAATACAAATGGCTCAGTGTAACTCACTCACATGAGACAACTGTGAGACACTGGCAGTCCTTCAAGTCTTGAGGGCCGCTGGGCAGTCCTCTGTAGAGCAATTCAGGCTATCCAGGCATAGGCAGCAAACAGCAAGGCAGGTCACTAACAGTCAGTCAGATAACAGGGTCTGACAGTCCCCAGCTCAAGAGATATAAATTCCAATAGTGTGGCGAAGCAGGTCTTGAAGGAACCTCAAATTACAGCGACACAGTCCACAGGTGTCCCACAGGTAGTGTAGCTTGCAAATGGAGGCACAGAACAAGCAAGGCAGCCACACACTGGTCCGATGGTCAAAGAGCAAGAGACAAGAGAGGAGAGGCTAGCCAAGCCACTTATCTCTCCACCCTTTAATTAATCCCACATGGGTTCATTGACCATGTTGGCACAATAAACGTTAACTATTTCACCATTTATCATGGTGTCACCCACCAGTCCCTTCTGAGGATTATGGTTTTCTTTACATTGAGTGGTCATCCACAATGAAGGCTGTAATCCCTAATTTTCATCAGCAAGTGCTTTGAGTACTCCTTACTGTTAGCAAGTAAGAGTGTGTCATCTGCATATCTCAGATTGTTAATAAGAACTTCCCCCTGATGCCACATACTTCTTCATATAATTCACAACCCCTGATTATTTGGTCCGCATACAAATTAAATAAGTATGTTAAAATGATAAAAGCCAGGCACACATATTTCTTGATTTGTAAACCATGCAATATTCCCTTGCTCTCTTTGCATAACTGCCTCTAGATTCATGTACAAAATCCACATGAGTGCTATGAAGTGTTCTGAAATTCCCCTTCTCAAAGCTGTCCATAGTTTGGCATTTTCTACACAGTTGTCTTTGCATAGTCAATGAAACATGAATAAAAATGTTCAATAATTTGTGCATGCAATAATTGTTCAAGAATTTGTCATACCTTTGTTTTACCTTTCTTTGAAATGAATCTCTTCCAGTCAGTTGGCCAGGAATCTGTCTTCAATTTTGTGGGGCACAGAAAGTGGGTGTCTCCAGCTTCTCAGTAGCTTGTTGAAATATTTCAATTAATATTTTTGTCAATCTCTGCATTTGGAAGAAGTGGGGGGCAGGAATGTCTTCAATGCACCTTCCTCTTGTACCATTGGTTCTTAATCATATGCTACCTTCTGAAATGGTTGGATATCGGCAAGTCCTTTTTTATATAGTGATGCTTCCTGCATCGTTCAAAAATTTTCCCATAGAATCTTTCAACATTGCAGGCTTAAATTTGTTCTTTAGTTCTTTCAGTTTAAGGTATGCTGAGTGTGATACTTAGGTTTATTGTGCCAATTAGGCCTCCATAGGAACATGTGGGTAGAGTTTAATGAAGTCACAGCTTGATTGGCGAGCATTGAGATAAATGGCTTTCCAAGACCAGCACCCTTGCCTTCTTTGCTGGTGAGTGGAACATGTCTCTGCTGCCTGAGCTAGGCCTTTGCCTCAACCGTGTACCACACTACTGTGGGCCAAGCCAAACCATTGAACCTAAGCCTCAAGTTCGCATCTACCTGCAATTGTTGCCCCACCCTGCTTGTCTTGCCGGAGGGCAGACTCTGCTGTCTGCTTCCTTGACCTTGGACCAGCAGCCCCCCTGAGTTGAAGGACCTTGGGTACATTAACTGTTCTACAAAAGTGAGTTGAACTGAGCCCTCTGTACTGCTGTGTGGGCTAATTAGCTGTTCTAATCCTTTTTGCTATATGAACCTTTCCTTTCATAGCTATATCATCATAAGTATCCTGGTGTTTATTTCCTAGAGAACCCTGCCTAAACATTGAGCATGCTCTTCCTTTTAGTTTTTCTCTCTCTTGCACTTTGTACCTTTCGTTATAATACTTTACTTTCTCTTCTGCAGAGACCCTTTGAAATTTTCTGTTCAGCTCTTTTACTTCATCATTTCTTGCCCTTAGCTACTCAATAATTAACATCAAATATATCAGAGTCTCTTGTAACATCCTCTTTGATCTTTTTTTCCCTTCCTTTTTTTTAAGGACCATTTGCTTTCTTCATGTAGGATGTCCTTGATGTCATCCCATAGCTCATCAAATCTTCTGCCATCAGTGTTCAGTGCATCAAATCCATTCTAAATATGTTCTTAAAATTCAAATAGGATACACTCAAAGTTGTATTTTGGCTCTCATGAACCTGTTTTAATTTTCTTCAGCTTCAACTTGAACTTACTGATGAGCAATTGATGATCTATTCCTCTGACCCCATTTTATTTGCTGATATTGAGCTTATTTATCTTCTATTCCCATTTGTAGTCAACTGATTTCTGTGTATTCCATCCAAAGACATCCATGTGTATAGTCAGCATTTGTGTTGATGTGCTACTTTCAAAAACTTCATTCAATATATATTCATTAACTATTTTTGGTGTGATAGGAACTGTGGTAGGTGCTTGAGGAACTGAGATAAAGAGGTCCAGTTCTGTTTCCAAAAAATTCTGAGCATAATGGATCAAGAAAAATTATCTCACAATTTCAATATGACCAATGCTACATTTACAGAATTATACTGTGCTTATGTTGACCCCAGAGTGAGGAATGGGCCTAACTGGATGCTTTACCATATCTAATAATAAATTATTCAATTCAGAAATGCTAACAAGCAAAGGATGCAAATGTAAGCATAAATCAAAGAATCATTACAAACTCATAGAAACTTAGAGCGAACACAAATATCAAGATATGAAACTATTTTTTACACAGCCTCTTCGTTTCATTCTAAACACGGCAGAAGGCAGAATGCCCATCTTTTTAACTCTTCCTAGGATAATTGCACACTATTCAAATATATTCAAAATACGACACAAAAATAACAGTTTGGGCATCCTCTAAGGATTCAAAGGCAGGTAAAATAAGAAGGCGGTGAGAAAGTTAAACATACTCAATGAGATTAATTGACTGGCAGCAATGGGCTTAAATATAACAACACAAGTGAGGATCACAGAGGGCAGATAATGTTGCATTTCATTGGGCATTGAGCCATTGATTCTGGGCAAACTCAGAGGTATCTAGCAACAGCAATGAGAAGAATTTAAAAATTGTGTTCCTCATAAATGATATTTGAGTTTTTAAAACAAAAGGAAGTGCCTGAAGTGGTAAGATAATTGCTGTAGGGTGCGTTGGGTAAGGTTTCCCCATGAAATTATCTTTCAATAGCGCTTGCCACGCTCAATGAATAAGTAGGTGCATTGTCATGTTGGGGGAAAAAAATACTCAGCGCAACTTGTCTAGTCCTTTTCAGGAATATATAGTTCTCAATTTTCTTTAAACATCATAATAAGTTCCTATTGGTAATCACTCTCTTTCAAGAAAACCTACCAAGATAATCCCTTCAGAACTCTAAAATACAATTGCCAGAACCTTAGGAATTGATGGCTCTGCTTTGAATTATATTTAGCAGCAGATCCCTTGGGAAGCCACTGTTTGATCTAGCTAGGTATATATCATATTGGAAAATCCAAGACTTGTTCCTGCTTATAATTTGTTCCTTAAAATCATCTTTACTATCTTTGATATTGCTTAGAAGACTAATGGAAAAATTAGCTCTTGGTGCTAACTGAATTTTGCCCAATATCTTTGACGCCATAGCGTGTCCAGATTCCTAAGACTAAGATGCTTGTTTAAAATTGAAAACGCCAAACCCTGTGAGATCTTGACTTCAGGATCATCCTCACCAATGGTAACTCTATCTTCTTTTAAACATCTGGGAAACAAAACCAGTGACCCTCAGATACAAGGGAATACTCCCTTAAAAAAAACACATAATTTTTTTTTCAAAGCTATGTTTAAATTTTTTTAACAAAACACCTTATCACCACCAAAGAACTCTCCATTACACTTAATACATTTGTCAAATCTGCAATTATAGTCTTGAAAACTCTTTTCAAATTCAGCTGCTTGGATGGCTCACAGCATCTCCTTGTTTTCCTCTTCAGCTCTTCTACATTGTCAAATCACTGTCCTTTCCTGTCCCTCTTCATTCAAGGAAACAAAAAGAAGTCACACAGAGTGAAGTCAGGTGAGGAAGGTGTGTGGGGCAAGAGGGGCATGATGTTTTTTGCCAAAAACTGATGCACTGATATGGCCGCATGAGCAAGTGCATTGTCACGGTGCCAAAACCAGTCCCCATCTACCACAAATCATACCTTTTTTGTCCCACACTGTTCTGCTATATTTTCAGAACCTCTAAATAGAATGCTTGATTGACAGTCTCACCTTGTGGAACGAACTCCAAATGCACTACAAGCTGACATTTGTGTCTATTCAGGAAGTTGACAGATGTCCAGAATGAGGTTTGTCATCAATCAACATTCACCTTTTTGAAATGAGAAATCCACTTATACACTTGAACTTTTAACCATAGTGCTGTCCTTGTGAGCTGTGTTCAACATCATAACAGTTTCTATGGCATTTTTCCTGAGCAAGAAACAAAATTTCATTGTTGCATGCTATTCTCTTAAATTGGCCATTAAGTTAAAAGGTTTTCAAAAGACTCATTTTATCTAAAAAAAATTCACTGTGACCAGGAGAAACTTCCCAGGCAACCCCACTGGGTGCACAAACTCAGGATGAGTTGCGAGTTGCTCACCTAGAGGGAAAAAATGGGTGCTACTAAATCTCCACTCTGCTCGGCACAATTACAGTTTTCTTTGGGTACCCCCTCCTAACCTATCTTGTAATCAAATACTGGATTTAATAAAGGTGTAAAAATACAATATAACTTATATATGTATATATATGAATTAGATGGCACACACTAATTGAAGCTAGTAAAATACTGGAAATGAATTTTGAAGGTGCCTCAATAAAGGGGTAGAAATACAAGCCCAGATAAGCAAAAACTCATCGATTTTGGGGTGTTTCTTGGGCAACATAATTTAACACCCTACAAAGTACCAGGGAATGCTGAGTTAATTCATCAGCCTAATCTATCTACCCCAGATTTAATCAAATTGCAGTCTATTTCAACTGCTGTGCCCAAAGCAGTATTATCACAAAAGCATATTAGTAAGGTCAGGTATATAATATGCGGCTGTTGATTTCACTGATATACTTTTTTCCATTCAGATATTGGTTTCCCCTGTTACATGCAAGTAGATTTGTTTCATGAAATTCTTTCCAAGTTGAACTGAAAAAAAGCAGAGAAGTTATTAATGATTTTATATGGGAACTTCTTTTGAGTGTTCTCAGACCCAAGGAAATAACCTGCCAAATCATACCAAATAGATACAACCAGAAACAACAATAATGTATAGCAAAAGCAGGAATTGTATGATAAATAGAAAGCATATCTAATGTATAAGTATGCAGTGGAATTCTGGGGAAAGGGCTTGGCAATGTCATTGTCATTGCTGAGAGGAGAGGGAGGGAGGAGCACCCCCTCTTTAAAGGTTTCCTGGAAAATAAACACTGAATGCAAGATATACTTTTTGCCCTTTTTCCGAAAAATGAAAAAAAAAAACTCTGGATTTCTCTCAATTAGCAAAAGCAGAATCTCCTGTGCTTAAGTCTTAAAAAGGAAAGTGGCATAAAAATTTGAAAATCAATTGATACCTAAACCATTTTTCATCCATCTGAGCTAGATAATCATTTATAGTTTGCCTCAGGTCTGGGTTAATTCTTCTGCATTCTGCTATCATTTAGTCCAAAGAAATGTATGCATGCAGCTAACATCATGTTTGAACTCTGATGAAAGCATGCTAGTGAGACAGCACTAGTAAGAGGCAGAGACTTTAACATCACAAAAGCAAGTTTTGGTGCAAGCTCAGCGATGGGTTTTAAAGTGTAGCAGTACAGGTGCTTTCTCAATTAAGTTTCCTGTCATTGGGTATCTGTAAGGTGTTTTTGTAAGGTCTCTATCTCCTGGCTAAATTTCAGCCTTGGTCCTGGGCTCCGCACAAGAAAGATTTCACGCCGAAGCCAGGCTCGTGATCCAAGTGAATTTAATAAGAGTTAAAAGAAGCTTCAGGTTTTACGCGGCACCCACAGGATTCCTTTGACCATGCGGCCTGGCAAAGGCTGCTCAGGGTCACGCAAGGATCTCTCTCCTCCCATGAAGACGACCAGACAAGCCAAGCCAAGACAAGGCCCCTCTCCCTCTTGGTTCCTGCCTTTTCAAGGATTCCCTGGAGGAGGCGTGGTGAACGACCCCAGGTGGATCTTATTGGCGGAATTGCAATCACCTGGCCCAGGTGGGCTGCTCCAGGTGTAACTCCCATCCGCGCCCACTGGCAGGAAAATCCAGCTTTGTCCTATGCTGGCTCTCCTGGGCATGCGTCAATGGACATCCCATCCCTGATGCTAGCTACTTAACATTTTCACAAATTTCTTTAAAAATGTAAAGACTTTCGCTATCCATCATCCTTTACCCAGTCTGCTCATCGTGGGCATCCATGGTTCTTGGTTCTTTGCACAATCAAGCAACCTCACGCTTCATTGCCAAGTGATTTACATCATTAGTGGTTTTGCTATAGTTTCCCTTGAACAGCTACAAGACCATGAACTGAAGTCCTTTGTCTTGAGACTTAAAGCAAAGTGGTATGCCCTTTGGGCATCTGCTAGCAGCCCTACAAAGGACTTGGTCACATATGCCAATGAACAACTCTGTCCTCAGCATTTCTCCCTTGCATTAGAACCTATTAGTGTCCTTAGTAAACACTTTCATCATGAAGATTGTCTGTGACATCTGTGTAGCCATTACAATAGCTATTGGGACCTAGACATAAAAGCAGAGAACACTAGTGAACGCAACACAGTCACCACAGTCAAATGTAGACACTTGCTTCATTTTTGTGCTCATTTCTATTAGCTCCTCATTTCCCCACAATCTCCCCTGCTATAACCTAAGAAACTATTAATCTAATTACAATCTCTATAGATTTACCTACCGTGGATTTTATATAAATAAAATTCTTCAACACCCCCTTACCTGCCAATAACCAGAACAAAATAAAATAGTGAAATCTCAATCCAAAAGAAAGCAGAAATAATATCAACTAGAAAAAAATTAAGGATGGTTCAAAAGGGAAGTTATATGTTAAATTTAAACCTAACTCTATCTACATTAATCCACATTCCAACGCCCTCTCTCTGAGAGTCTAGACAATGGTCTCAGGGACTTCAATGATTTGCATATGGATTTAAGGCTTTCACTGTCATCCACAGCCTTCTACAAAGGGAGTGCTTGGAATTTAAGATCTAATACAATTCTTTCCTTTGATCTTGAACTTTATTACTTACAATCCTGGGATCACACAGTCCCGTGTGCTACCTCCATGTGGACTGACGCTTCACTTCGTCAGTTGCTTCTTCTACGACATGTTGCTAACAGCAGACACCATTCTCTCTGGGAGCTGAGCACCATCTGTTTTTTTTCACATCTGATATCTTTATTACACATATCCTCAGTGATCCCTTTATGAGGCTAAGTACTGTTCAGGGCTCTAGCATAAGAACCAATTGTTCTTAGGTTTGGGCTTATTGTTAAATGAGAGTTCAAAATCGATTCATGTATCCGGAGTTTATATATATCCCTGTTCCACTTTACCTGACCGTATTGTCAGCTCTTTGAGCGATACTGTAAGTAACTTACATGAGGCCTATGGTAATTTTACTATCAGTGTCATTGAACTATCCAATTATGTGATTTTGAAATGCTATTGAGAAAGGGGAATATTCATATATAGGAAGCTTTCTAGATTATAACATATGGGATGTTCACTTACACATGTTAAAAATATTTAACTAACTAAATCCTGCTGAAGAATACAATGAAGGTTTAACACAGGGCACCAAATTCAATAACATAGTTTATACATATGCCTGTTCCACTTTACCGACAGTGTTGTTGGCTCTTTGAGATAATATAACTATTATGAATAATGAGAAGACAAAGTCTAAAATCCAGGTAGCCTATAGTGTAGGGCCTGAGTCACCAAGGGCTGAAAATAAACTCTGTAAAAAATGCATGATTAGCCATGCAATGCAGGGTGGATTCTCCCCTTAATGGTTCACATAGCAAATTTCCAACATTTTCCTAAGGTTTACACACTCCTTGATGATTCAGCTGTTAGGCACAGTCAAGGCTTCACACAAGACTTGTGTCTTCCACAGGTACTTTAAGCAGCACACAAAGTGCTGAGACAGGTGCTCTATGTGACAGGGTACCTATCTCAGTTCTATTGCAGAGCCTTCTATTGCTTTGAGTTCTGGGAAAGACTGGTAACCTTATAAAAGGCTCTGCATGTGAGATAGGTAATCATACACAAACAAAATATATGATCTATCTAAAATTGAGAGCCCCATTATGCATTGTGCTTTAACAATTTTTTAAGTTGTTAGATATGCCAGGTTCATTTATCCTTGTCTTTATAGAGACTAATTTGACATGGTCTAGCCCATTGGACCCCCAAACTTTTACCAAGGAGTTAGGTCCTAAATAGAAAAAAGGATGCATTATATATTATTTTATCCCCAACATGTGTCACACAAACATAAGTCAGAAAGTGTTGCTTCAAGTCACAGAAAGGTTTATTAATAAATATTGACAGGTGAAGATATTGGTTTACAATATATCCAATGTCTAGGTTTGCACACTTTGGAAAGCACTATTTCCACCTCGCTAACTCTTCCCCCTGGGACTCTTGGTGCCTCAGCGGGAGAAACATAGAAACAATAATCTCAGTGGCTAAGCACAAAATCTAAGCAATCTAAACCTACTAGTCGCTCAACAAGAGATGAAGTTCTTTGTGTCAGTAAACATTACTGCCTCAAAAACGCTATGGAGCAATTCCATTTTATCTTACAGGGTCAGTATAAATCACAATAAACTTGAGAGCAGAGGGTTTAACCCTCCTCTGAAGAATTATGTGCACTTTGACACTGAATCTAAACAAAGCATTGCCATGCTCAAGAGCCTCAAAGCATGTTCACTTAAAAATAATGTTCTTGGGTTTTGGAAAAAAAAAAAAAAAGAAGTCTGAAGAGGCAGGATCAGTGCTGCAAAATGGATGGAATAAAGATATCAATGAAATTCTCATGGGGCAGTAGTACCTTCCTGCCCTCAAATATGAGGAAGTGTTTTGTAATGATGGGGAATCTTCCTCTGTGACATTTGCCTGACCTTTGTCTCAATAATGCAGTTTTCATTTTTCTTAAATATTCTTCCATATAAGTGTCCATGACTATCCTTTGTGTTTAGAGAAAATCTCTCAGGATCACTTCTTTGTAATCTCCAAAATCAATTGCCATAATCTTCTGACCTTTCTGCCTTGAAATCAACTGGCCTAGCAGACCCTTTGGGAAGCCATTGTTCTGGTTGAACAGACTAAAGAGGAGTCCTGGTGACATAGTGGTTATGCACTGAGCTCTGATGCTCAAGCTTGGCAGTTTGAAACTACCAGCCCCTCCAAGGGAGAAAGATGGGGTGTTCTACTCCCATAAACAGTTACAGTCTTGGAAATCCCCCAGGGAAGTCACTATGAGTTTGCATCCACTCAATAACAATGTTTAATTTTTGGTGGAAGAAGACTAAGACAAATTATGGAGAGAATTTGACTGCAGCCATCCACTGCTAATTTGGAATAGTCTGTGTGGCTGAAGGTAGTGGAATGCTAGAAGCAATAATTACTGTGTTTCTATGGATCTGTGTGAGTGTGTGTGTGTGTGTGTGTTCACATACACTTTTTAAAATCATTCTATTGTGGGCTCATACAACTCTAATCACAATCCACCCATCCATCTATTGCGTCAAGCACTTGTACATATATTTTTTTCTGATGATGCCTTATACCTGATCCCTTCCACACCTTGTGATCGCACAGGCTGGTGTGCTTCTTCCATGTGGTCTTTGTTGCTTCTGAGCTAGATGGCTGCTTGTTGATCTTCAAGCCTACATACACTTTTAAAAACCCAAATTTCTAGAATATTTTCTAGGGTTTTGTTCAACAGGAAAAGGTTAAGTTCCAGTGGAATGATTGAATAACCAAACAGTATGAAAGTTGGTACTCCATTATCACTTTCATACCATGAAACTGTAAAAATGTTAATCTAATTTTTATTTTCTCCTTTTATATTACTTTGTCTCATATCCTGTGCATCTTAGGAATGTTGAAAATAACTTATACAAAAGTGTACTTCGTACTTTGCATTTCTTATCTCACTAGAACTTTAGCTCCTCATATTGAGCTGCCAAAATTACCATATAACTCAAATTTGTCTTTCTACCTCCTTGAGATAGGAAATACTATTGCTGGCTTTCTGATTCCTCACAGACTTCATGTATATTAGAGAGCTTTAACATGTTTGTGAAAAGTGAAATTAAAGAATAATTAACTTATTCCACAAGCTCTTAGAACCCTCCTGTACTTTATCTTTTGGCTCTGTCACAGGTAGGTTTATTGTGCCAACCTGGCCAATAGGAACATGTGGGATTAAAAAGGTCACAGTTTGATTGGAGGGCAAATAGATAAATGGCCCAGCAAGGCCCACCTCTTTTTCTCTTACTCACTGGTGATCAGACCAGTGGGCAGCTGCTTAAGCTAGTTCTGTGGCTCAACTTGTGAGCTACACTACCTATGGAACAGCCAACCCATGGATCATGTCCTATTGCATTGCTTGATTTCTCTTGCATTGCTTGAGTTTGATATCCCATCTGGGCCTGCTTTACTGAGCTCCTGAGCTGCTAACTGTTGGTGACCCACCCTGTTGTTTGCTGCCTGTGGCCCAACTGCCTGCATTTCCCTAAGTAAGACTCGGCTGTTGGCTTCCATGGCCCTGGACTCAGCAGCCCTCGTGAGTTGAAACAGTTCCAGTATATTAACTGTTCCACAGAAGTGAGTTGATCTGAGCCCTCTGTACTGCTGTGTGGACAAATTAGCTGTTATATTCCTTCATGTTGTTTCTATATATTTATCTACCTATCTATTATCTATCTATCTATCTATCTATCTATCTATCTATCTATCTATCTATCATAAGTGTCCTGTTTTTGTTTCTCTAGAGAATCCTGTTTAACACAGTTTCTATTTAGAAAGTATCAGCAAATTTAGCCTTCCTGTTTTTGCTGACCCTCTACTTTAGCAAGTCCTCCTCCAGAGAAGGGTGCCTCCAACGTATATGAGATGCTATTTCTATCTTACCTTCAGAGAAATGTTACTCCCATACATCTTCCAAGACAAAACTGTTTGTTCTTCTAGAAATTCATTGTATACTTAATCTTCTTTGCCAACACCATCATTTAAAGGCATACATTCATCTTCATGTTTTCCTTATTCATTGCCAAGCATTTATTTTGATAACTTAAAACTTTTCCTATGACATGACATTGCTAATTGGTCCAGATTTTTGTTTTCCTTAGTTGTAAGGGTTATTTATACTGATTAAGAAGTGATTGTTCTGAAGGCATAAGTCCAGTTACATTTGATAAAGAATGAGTTTCCAGGAATTGACTCAGTCAATATTGATAAGTCCACAAATGATAGAAAATTGAAAGCACACATCTATGTCAAACAATTTGCACGACAGCTACCTGGCCAGCCAACTGGATCCATATTTGTGCCTATTCCAAAGAGAGGTGGTTCCACAGAATGAGGAGATTAGTAAACAAACTTGTGGACATTTCATTCAAGAAAAAATTTGCTAAAGATAATTTAAAAACAGTTGCAATAGTTCATCTACAGAAAGTATCAGAAATTCTATCCAGATTTAGACAAATATTTGAACCAAGGGATATTAATAAAGATGTTAGGCGGGGTCATTGAAACAGACAATAGCAGAAAGATGTTTACTTTTGTTCATTAACTATAAAAGCATTTAACGCTGTGGATCATAAAAAATTATGGTTAGCACGGTGAAGAATGGGAATACCGCAACAGTTGATTGTATTTATGTGGAATCTAGACATAGATCAAGAAGAAGAATATTCTACACATTTTAAAATTAGAAAAGGTGTGTCTGTGTTATATCTTTCACTGTATTTCAATTGATAATGAATGTCATTTCTAAAGGGTCACTATGTTAATGTTTACTTGTGTTAGCCAAGTTTACTGCTTACATCCAAGGAACCTAATCAATTTATTCACACATATACTTTAATATTTATATATCATCTGTATTTATTATTATGAGATTATGCAAACAATATATCTCTTATTTATTTGTCTGCAAGACAAAGTTTGAATTTTGTTTTACTAATTTTTTTAAATTATATTAACTCATATAGTTCAAGTTCCTATGTGAGCATAACTAAATTACTGAAATATAGGTACAATATTACCTAAAGTAAATAGAAAGGCAACATCAGCTATTCTGATAATATAATTTTTATACAAATAATATAATGCCATTTGAAGCTGAATCCAGTAATTTAAACAATGGGAATAAAAGAATAAATAAAACATGGATTTAATGTGCTCATTAATGAGCATGATTAATTATAACACATTGCATTTTCAATGACTGTAGTCAAATATAACCATAGCATGGGAAAATACAGAAAAATCAATGTTTTCAAAATTAACTAAAGAAAATGAGGCATGAATATAAAAGGAGAAGTAGAATCCCAATTTTTGCTTTAAGAATCAGTCGTAACTTGAAATTTAAAACTTGTTTCTAATGTTGTGTGTATTTCATACACATAGAACTAGGATAGACTGCTGAAATAAAAGTAGAAATTTTATAAACATAATAGGTTGTATGAAGCCAGCCATTATGCCGGATATGATTTCCATTTAATGTCAGAAATTGGCTTTTGAAGATGGCACTCTAAAAATCAAAGCTTTCAATTTCTGCAGCTTCTAAACTGATGAGAGCAGTAGTAAAAGAAGTAAGCACTAAGGAAACATTTTGAAACTATAGTAATTTAAATCTCATTTGGGGGGAGGAATGGGGATAAGTAGGGCTTTGTTTTTATTACATAAGAAAAGAAAAAGGAGACCAGTAATAAAAAGATTACTATGTCAGTTGGGGAAGGGTAGTAACATCAAAATTCTCCAGCCTTTTGCTATTAGAATATAAATGCTTCATCTTGAAATCAACTATAAAATGAAGGAATATCTCTTTCCCTTTACAGTGCCAGATCAGAAGAGGTGAGCTTTCCTCCGAGAATCAGGAGAGCTGCCTTTTGAGGTTTCAGTGATCAAAAAAGGGGAAAACGCTCATGTGGAAAGACTGCTGTGTGAATCTCACAGACCTGGTTACAGCACCGGTAGTGTTAATAGAAGGGGTATCAGAACTTCCAGTCCTGTCGAACCCATTCACACATGAATTTGTGCACAGGCAGCTGGGGAGACCTAATTCCAAACTGACACAGAAACGTTCCCCAGTAACATTTCAAGGATGGAATATATTTTATTCGGACAACATTTTGTGTTTATTGAATCAATCAAGGAGCGTTGTTCTGTGTACTAAACCGGGGGTAACACTTTGTGCCCAAGCAGTAATACAGTTTATTCAGGGGAATTTCTCCTTTGCTGTATGACGATGATCTTTTAAAGAGAACATTTCAGTGCCACGAGCTCTGTTATCCAAGCTATGGAACTGAGAGACATAGACTTCAGGCAGACAATTAGGAAGACTTTAGCCAAAATATGACACCTTCTGGTATCTATTTATAAACTATTTAATCTGGCTGTGGTCACACCTCAATCACGGGATTTACTTAAAATTTCCTTGGTCATTTTCATTAAAACAAACCAACAAAACGAAAATCCTTAGTGATTGCTATTGTTTTTGGTGCTATTGAGTGGGTTCCAAATCACAGTGACTCTGGGACCCCATATGGCACCAGTTCTATTTCCTGTGAACTCCTGCACTGAAAATCTTTTGGTTTGGTTAGCAGCCTAACCCTTAACATTGAGCCATCAGAACTTTCTTCTTAAAACTACTAAGAACAGTAATTTATAAGATCCATATATATATAGCATATAATCCATACTAAATAGCTATTTATTAAATTAAATAATTTTTATAGAACAAATGTGTCTGGATAATAATAAATGCACAAAAATTGGGACTATGTGCACAAGTCTATAGATTACAGTGTGTGGTAGTTACATTATTTCACGTCAACTTGATAAATAGGGGTAAGGGGTAGAGTCTACACTTTCAATCAGATCATAGCCTGATGATGTCTCCTTGTGGATGTGCCTTCTGATGAGGCTTCTGGGAAATTCCTCTTTGTCACCAAGAGGTGGGCCACACTCTTTCTGCTTCACCTTCCTGTTGAAAAGCCACACTCGGACAGCTGGAGGAGCCAGGTGGAGCCCTGTGCCAGTGCCGACATGCTTCCACCACCACTGGATCCAAAAGACTTTTCACCCAGTCACCTGTGGTCTTCCTGCATTTGACATCATTGCATGTGCTGCATGAGTCTGAATGGGAATGTATAGATGAGGGCCAGCCTTATGGGCTAATATTGAATGTATGGATGTTATCTAGACTGGGATGTTTTCTCAATATACAATTGTGCTTTGATATAACGCTCTCTCTAACACACATAAGAATGTCACTTGATCTGTTTCTATAGTCAACCTGGACTACCATTTATAAGGCATGCAGTTTTTATATTCAACAATATATTTAATCTCTCCTAATTTTTGACTTTCCTATTTATGAAACCTTTCAAGAGTTTTCTGAAAATTACAACCTAACCCTCCTGTAAAGCTTCTGCCTTCAAAATCCTGCATTATGTCAAGGCTTCTAATTTGGAATTCTGTCTAGTTTGGCTCCTTCTCCAAACTCATATAACACATGCATGTGCATCCCCAAGTCACCATTAATAATCTTTCAGATGTCACAAAGCAGAAAGGTGAGACCAATGACATTTTGGTTTTCAAAAGAGAAAAAAAATGTGTATGGGAGGGAAGGCAAGTTGCAACAGTGCTCAAATTCATTATTAGTAAGTGTGATGCTAGGTAATTATTGGATAAATTCTATCCTTTTTTTCTTATTGCAGAGTAATCTTTCTAATTATAAATCCTTTTCATTAGCTTACCTGTTACAACCCCTTTCTCAGTTGCTTTGTGAAAAAATTCAAATGTGTCTTACCATGCTCCCTCACCATTTTCTGAGATGGCCATGTCATGATTTCCCCTCTTTCAGAGAATAAATGGAATCAATAGGTTGTGACTTTTACTTTAAATCAAAAAAACCAAAGGGTTTGCATATAACTTTTTAAAAGAGATTTTTCACTATGAAAGTCTGAAGATCTTCCATGAGGAGTTTCTTAATAATAACATGTCTGAAAGGCTCTTTGTCAGTGTTTATTTGGGAACTGTACTCAATGCTCACATCTTGCTTTTAAATGAAGTATATGTATTAGGAGATGCATTCGCTATTTATGCATATATACAACCCGAATCAGACTCAATTCTGACTCATTTTGACCCTACAGGACAAGGCAGGAGGCTATAACTCTCTATAGGAGTAGAAGACCCCCATATTTCTCTTGGGGAGGGGCTGCTGGTTTTGAATTGCTACCCTTGTGGTTAGCAGCCCAGTGCATAGCCCACTGTGCTACTAGGTCTCTGTGTGTATGTCATGTGTGTGTGTGGGGGGGTGTGCATCTATGCAAATTTATATATATATCCTTTTCCTATACCCATTCAATGTGTATGCTAAGCAAATATTCCAGGAATATGGATTATATGAAGAAGAGTACATCACCTGTATCGGCGGAAGGCTTATTAATAAACTATGATATGCAGACAACACACCTTGTTTGTTAAAAAGCATAAAAGACTGAAAGCACTGACTGATGAAAATCTAAGACTGCTATCTTCAGTATGGATTGCAACTCAATGTAAAGAAAGCCAAAATACTCACAACCAGGCAATAAATCATAAGTGAAGACTGAAGTTAAGCTTTCATTTTGTTTGTATCCACAACCAACTTTCATGAAGTCAGTAGTCAAAATATCAAATGATATGTTGCACTGCACAAATCATTTGTACTAGACTTCTTTACATTGGTTAAGAGCAAGGATGTTACTTTGATGACTCAGGTGTGCCTGACCCAGTCATAGTATTTTCTATTGTCTTATATATATGTAAAACTTGAAAACTGAGTAAGGAAGACTGCAGAATGATTGATGCATTAAATTAGAGTGTGGTTGAATAATATTTAAAATACCATGGATGATCAGAAAGACAAACAAATGTGTCTTGGAAGAAATAGAGCCAGAATGCTTCTTAAAGCTACGATGGTGAGACTTTGACTCAAATATGTGGACATGTTTTGAAAATTTAGGTAACTTTTTATGCATATAAGTTCAGAGGTTCAAAATTTTAATGTAAAGTTATATGAGTTATAAAACAGTTACCTTTTTATCTAATGCAAATTGATCAAGTATTTGAACAATTAAAGAGGAGTGTGATAGTAGGAAATACTTTTGAAAATAAGACATACCTGCATACCATGAAACTTTTCATTTAAATCACATTAATATCCATTGTTTACTGATATAAATGATCATTAAAAACTGTATTTGGCTATAGGTCTGCTGAGAAGTTTTTCACATCTTATTACAAAAATAAACAGCAAAGCAAGCATGTTCATTGTATAACACTGACAGTGTATTCTCTTCTAGTCTTTAAAATGGTTGGAGATAGTTCCATGAACTTGCAAAGAAATTTTAGTATACAACTTTATGTTTTCCCCCCACTGAAAGATATTTTATTGACTTTTATTTATGAAGATTTTCTAATCATTTAACTTAGTGTTTATAAATACAATTATTCTTATGTTTATACACATATGTACTATCTAATATATATATAATTAAATTATCAGAGCAATTGAATGTATTGATAACCAATGCAACCAATCTGCAGTTAACCCACAACTCAATTAGTATTCTGAGAACAAATATAAATGGAAATGTATTAAAAAGGCGTGACTAGAATTTTTTAAATAATCTTGGCAATGCATATAAACAAAACTTAGGAAATAAGTGAAAGAACACAATATTTCTGTGCAAATTAATGGAATACACAATCTATTGAGTTTGGGGAAACAGTTCTCATTAAAGAATATAATATTATGCATTCTCAATAATTTTGCCATTGTTATATGTTAAATTCTTGGATATAATATTATCCACTTCTCAGTCGTGAATCATATGCATATTATGTCAATTACTTATTGATCTGATTAACTCTTGCCTTACAAAATATTCTGGTACCTGGAAAAGCAATAAACTCTTCTGTTTTCTGAATTCTCAGATTTTCTCCTCATTCTTGTCAATCTCTTTCTCCCTTTCTTCTTTTTATCTTATTTTTTAGGTGTATTTCATTCTTGTGTACTTTAAAATAATTTTTAAATTTTCTTCACTAAATAACCTTTCTTATTATTTATTTCTAAGTAATTCATTGTCATGGTTGTTACTGTGCATGGAATGAACATTTTTCTGTATCCATTTCTAGGTGTTTATAGAGTGATGAAATACATTGTATAGAAAATACACTTTATTAAGTTATTGCTCATATAATGGGCAAAATAATGCGATATTAAAAGAGCTAGTTGCCATCACCACTATTTTATCATAATACATAACCATGGTTCCCAACAACTCTCAAATTTATATTTGATTCTTATAGTATGTTTTATATAGAGATATAATACACTGAGCCATTATGTAATGTGTAATAAATTTAATAAATATCAATAAAAACTATTAGAACAGAAGCAGAAAAGCAGAAGAACCTATTGTGAGAATTTCAATACAACTCTTCCATCTTTTGATCAAACATATCTAACAGTAGATATGTTTGATATGTTTTGATCAAACATATATAAAAATCATGCACGTATTTGATAAAGAAGAATTAATATATGCATGTCAAACTTTTTAACATGTACTCACAAATATCTTCCCTTCAAGTATCCACAGACCTGAATATTGACTTAAAAGTTTAAAAGGAAAAGAACGAACATAGTATAGCTGTATAACAGAAATATGAAAACCAAAGTAAATTCATAAAAATGTAGGTATTATACATAAAAAATTCTAACAATAAAATATATTAAAATTAAAAGATTATTTAATCAATGGTTTACAAACAAAATTTGTTCACAGCTTAAATAAAGATAGCAAAATGCTGGTAAGTTTGTGGTAGGATGAGCACTGAATTAATATTCTGACTGATGGTTGAATGATCAACTTCAAAATTAGTTTTGTTTAATAAAGTCACAATATAAATATGCTTATTAAAAGTTTCAGACAGAAGAATAAAACTAAAATTTTATTCTAAAATGTTAATAACCATTGTCTATCATTAAATAGTTTAGTGACTACATTTTAATGCATTTTTTGTGCAGCAACAGCAATTGCTCAGTTATTAAATTACTTCTGAACATAGTGCAATGATTATTTAAGAGTACTATATATTATACCCTCAGGAGATGACTGGCACAGTGCTTGCCAGAATGGTCCAAATATAATAACAATTGTGAGGATGGTGAAGGATCCAGATGTGTTTCCCATTTTTTTGTACATGGGGTTACTGTGTTAAGTCAACAGTATCTAACAACAACAAATATACTTTGACCATGAACTAAGATACTTTTAAGAGAACTCATGGTGTGAACATGACTAAAATGTTAAGCTTTCTTCTGTAAACTCAAAAGTTTGAAATGTAAACTCTTAAATTTTTGAACAATGGTCATAAGCATCCAGAGAACATCTCATAAACTGAAATTTCCAGCACTTCTGAGGTTTTCTTGAGGCACTCTGAAGAGACATAACATTGCAGTGCTCAATGTTCAACTTTTGGTTTTGTGTTTTATTTTTTGTTTGCTGGTTTTTGGCTTCTTTGTTGTTTTTAGGTAATATTTCAGATTTATAAAGTAGATTTTGTATTTCATATAATTTTTAGATCACAGAAAAAGTGCAAATTTTATTTATCAAAATAATAAGAAGTTAATAAATAGCTATCAAACATAGCCCCTGATATTTATGAACTAACCTGTTACTTCCAGCTAGCTAGCTCTCTGTGTTATTAGGAGTTAGCCTAGTGTTTACAACTAAGACTTAGTGTTTTCCTGTTGGATACAAACAGTACAGAGTTCACATCTACTCCGTACCCAGTTTACCCTCTTTTTGTTACCCTGAATGGTACAAATAGTTGACACAACTGATTGGTAAGTGAAAATTGAAGGCTCAAGTCTATAAAGAGCTATCTCACAAGAGAGCCCTTGGGATCTACTTCTAAAAATCACTCACTGAAAATGCTATGAAGTTCATCTCTAATACACTATGAGTTGGAATCAGTTTGATGGCAATTAATTGATTCGTTTCTATTATGACAAAATGCTAAAGGTTCATTGTTATAGGATTATTATGCCATCCTGGTCAAAAGGAACATGTGGGATTGATCAGGTCACAGTTTGATTGGAGGGCAAAGAAATACATGGCTCTGCAAGGCCTGGCCCTGTCTCTCTTGCTCTCTGATAATCAAAACAGGCTGGACGGTGCTGCTGCTAGTTCTCTGCCTCAACCCGTGAGCTACACTATCTTTGGGCCAAGCCAACCCATGGATCATGTCACTAGAGCTTGAGGCTCCTTTGAGACTTGCTTTGCCATGCTGCTCATGCATACTTTGCTTGAGTTTGAGGCTGGTGGTTCCTCCTGCCTTAGTTTGCTTGTGTTCCATAGCTCATCCTGGGCTGTTTCACTAATGCCCCCAAGCTAAGGACTGTTGGTGGCCCACCCTGCTGTTTGCTGCCTGTAGGCAGACTCTGCTTGCCTTGCCTGAGGGAGGACATCACTGCCTGCTTCCTTTGCCCTTGGACCTGCCAGTCCATGTGAGTTGAAGGACATCCAGTCTATTAACTATTCCACAGAAGTAAGTTGTACTGAACTTTCTGTATTGCTGTGTGGACTAATTAGCTGTTATATCCCTTCTCGCTACATAAACTTATGCAGATGATAGATAGATGATAGATGATAGCTAGATAGATATTCATAAGTGTCCTGGTTTTATTTATCTAGAGAAGCTTCCCTAAAACATTCATCTTGTTTGTCTGTTGCTCCAAACCTAAAATTAAGCAGGCCTCCAAGGAGCCCATTTTCATTACTGTAGGATAGTAATATAATCCAAGATCTAGGTACTAAGCATTTTAATGGCTCCTAAGTCACCATTGCTACTGAGCCTTCTCAGAGAATAGAGGAACATAATTGTGTGTACTAATTCATGTATGTACAAATATGACTAAATATTTTTAGATATAACTTTTTGTATCTACAGACAGAAGTAAAAGAAGTACTGCTCTGATATAGACACCTTTATGAAACAACAAATTCCAAGATGTGAAGTTATTATTTCTTGGCACATGTTTCATATGGGTTTATTCACATCTAAAGTTGACTTTCTTACTCCCTAACCTCTTCCAGGAGAATTCTGTATTTTTCAATTTACACCACATAAAAATGGCAGTTTTGACATCCTGGATGGGCTTACAACTGGTCCTTGAGACATTGGGCCTCTACTCGAGTACTCCCTCAATGCATGAATACTTTCTTCTATTAAACTGGCATTCTATTGATGCTCACCCTTCTGACACAACCGCTGAAGACAAAGTGGGTGAATAAGCAAATGTGGTGAAGAAAGCTGATGGTGCCCAACTCTCAAAAGATAATAGTGTCTGGGGTCTTAAAGGCTTGAAGGTAAACAAGCGGCCAGCTAGCTCAGAAGCAACAAAGCCCACATGGAAGAAGCAGACCAGCCTGTGTGATCACGAGGTGTCAGAGGGATCAGTTATCAGGCATCAAAGAACAATAAATCATATCTTTGGGTGCACACCTCCATGATACGAATGCTGAGGACAAACGGGTGCATAAGCAAATGTGGCAAAAAAAGCTGATAATGCCCGGCTATCAAAAGAGATAGTGTTTGTGGTTTTAAAGGGTTAAAAGTAAATAAGCAGCCATCTAGCTCAGAAGCAACAAAGCCCACATGGGAGAAGCACACCAGCCTGTGGGATCACAAGGTATCGAAGGGATCAGGTATAAGGCATCATCAGAACAACAAAAAATATCTCACCATAGTGAATGAAGGGAGAAGTGCAGATTGGAGACCTAAAGCTCATTTGTCGACCACTGGAGATCCCCTTGCAGAAGGGGGTCTAGGGGAGGAGATGCATCAGTCAGGGTGCAATGTAGCACCGATGAATAATACAGCTTTCCTCTAGTTTCTAAATGCTTCCTCCCTCCCCCCTCCCCTCTATCATCATCTGAATGCTACCTTGCAAGTCTGGATAAAGCAGAGGTTGTATACTGGTGCAGATAGGACCTGGAGGCACAGGGAATCCAGGGAGGATGATACCTTCAGGACCAGGGGTGTGAGTGGTGATACTGGGAGGGTAGGGGGAGAGTGGATTGGAAAGAGGGAATCGATTGCAAGGATCTATATGTGACCTCCTCCCTGAGGGACAGACAAGAGAAAAGTGGGTGAAGGGAGACATCGGACAGGGCAAGATATGACAAAATAATGATGAGGGCAATGAATGTACAGATGTGCTTTACACAATTGATGTATGTATGGATTGTGATAAGAGTTGCATGAGACCCTAAAAAATGAGGAAGGTGGGGGGAGAGAGGGGAACCGATCACAATGAACAACTTATAACCCCTCTCCCAGGGGAGGGACAACAGAAAAGTGGATGAAGGGACACGGTGTAAGATATGAAAAAAAAATTATAAATTTTCAGTGTAAGACATGAGAAAAATAATAGTTTATAAATTATCAAGAGCTCATGAAGTTGGGATGGTGAGGGGAGGGAGAAATTAGTTGATACCAAGGGCTCAAGTAGAAAGAAAATATTTGGAAAATGATGTCAGCACACATACAAATGTGCTTGACACGATGGATGTATGTATGGATTGTGATAAAATCTCTATGAGCCCCCAATAAAATAATTTTTAAAAAAACCAAATAAACTGGAAATGTCCTTTTGGGAAGGGGGGTGGGTGTCAACAAACCCTGGCACAATGGAACAATAAATGATCTAAAATCGATGGTGAGGAGAGTATAGGATGCCTTGTCGGGCTTGATCAAGGGCAATGTAGACAAGAGGAATTACTGAAACCCAAATGAAGGCTGAAAATATTATTGGGACAAGAGGAAAGTAAAAGGAAATCGAGGAAAGAACAAGGAGGCCAAGAACTTATAGAGGTCTAAATCCAGTCGTGTGTGTGTAAATATATTTATTTATAACGATAGGGAACTAGATCTACGTACTTATATTTATATGTTAATTATTAAGGTAGCAAACTGACATTGGGCCTCTACTCAAGTCCTCCCTGAACACATTGTTTTAAAAACTCAGCATTATGTGATGCTCACCTTCCTGACATGATCACTGAAGACAAAATGGTTATAAGAAAATGTGGTGAAGAAAGCTGATGTTGTCTGGTTATCAAAAGATATAGTGTCTGGGGTCTTAAACGCGTGAAGATAAATAAGCAGCCATCTAGCTGAGGAACAACAAAACCCACATGGAAGAAGCATCCCAGCCTGTGTGAGCACAAGGTATAGATGGGATCAGGTATCAAAAACCCAGGGAAAAATATTATATCAATGTGAATGAAGGGGAGCATGCAGTGGCGACCCAAAGCCCACCTGTAGACAATTGGACATCCCTTTACAGAAGGATCACAAGGAAGCGACGAGCTAGTCAGAGCGCAGTATAGCACAGATGAAACATACAACTTTCCTCTAGTTCTTTAATGCTTCCCCCCCCCACACTATCATGACCCCAATTCAACCTTACAAATACGACTAGACCAGAGCATGTACATGGGTACAGATAAGAGCTGGAAACAGAGGGAATCTAAGACAGATAAACCCCTCAGGACCAATACTGAGAGTAGCAATACCAGAAGGTTAAGAGGAAGGTGGAGGGAGAAAGGGGAAACCGATCACAATGATCTACATATAACACCCTCCCGGAGGGATGGACAACAGAAAAAATGGGTGAATGAAGACAGAGGTCGGTGTAAGACAATAAAATAATAATAATAATTTATAAATTATAAAGAATCCATGAGGGAGGAAGGGTGGAGGGGGAGAATGATGAGCTGATACCAAGGGTTCAAGTAGAAAGAAAATGTTTTGAAAATGATGATGGCTACCTATGTACAAATGTGCTTGACACAAAAGATGGATGCATGGATTGTGTTAAGAGTTGTAAGAGCCCCAAATAAAATGAATTTTTTAAAATGTCCTTTTGTTTAGGGAGGAAAGAAATCTTAAGGCCGTAAACTGGAATAGAATAAGGTTTACAAAAATAAATAAACAAATAGAATTCTTGAAGGGAATCTTTGCTACCTTCAAAGAGTAAGTGTATTGTGATGGGAAAAAATTATTTGTTGCAGCTCTCCTCGCTTTTGTCCACCACTAATAAAATTTTAAATTTTCTTCAAACTTCTTCATAAATAGTGTTAAAATGTTCCTGTGTCATACAAAACCTGTCGAGTACTCCTCTGGAACACCAAGCATGCTGAACTGACCTCTTAGCCTTGAAATAGACCGACCTAGCAGATCTCCTTAAGTCCAATCTTTTGATGGGGCCTGTGTTTTGAAGGCCACCGAAGGAACCCTGTGGGTGTAATGGTTGGGCTGTGGTCCCAATGGTAGGCAGTTCGAAACCTTCAGCAGCTCCTCCAGAGAAAGCCCGAACTTTCTGCTCATGTAAACAGTTAGAGTCTTGGAAACTCACAGTGGGTCACTGTGAGTCAGTATTGACTCTATAGCAATGAGTTTGACTGTGGTTTATGGTAAGGAGACTGGGACGTGCATATTACTTGGAGAACATGCTAATACCAATCACAGAGACACATTTAACCAACTTTTGCTTGGAATAAATCTGTGCAGATATGAACCAGAAACATACTAATGACACTTTTTGGGATTACCTTCAATTGTTAGGGGCTTTGGTGGGCCTACTGGAAGTATTCCAATTGGCTCCTCAGGAGAAAGATATGGCAACCTGCTCCCATAAAGATTTACATCTTGGAAACCCTATGGAACAGTTCAATTCTGAGGTGACTTTAACATGTTCACTGATGATGGAAATTTTCTACGAACTCTTGGAGCACCCCTTGTGGGATGCAAAACGGTTTCTCCCCAGGTTGTCTCCCCCAAATATTTGCCAAGCCTAAGAGGCTGCTTGCTACACATAGATAACGACTGTACACTTGGGGGGGGGTCAATGCAAGCTGCTTAGAGGTTATTCTCCCTATGGATTACCAGCCATCTAGAGCAATTAGACTGTATAGTCTGCCCCACCCTAAGTAGGGCCCACCTCCTTCTGATAAGGGTAGTGGGTTTTTTTCTTGAAAGAGAGCTTAGAGGCAGGGTCGAGCTAACTCAATGATGACTAAGGTTAGGCTGCCATCTTCAGGCTAACGCCGCCCATCTTGTCACATGCGTACCCCTAATCCCTCCCCTTCCTATTGCATGTACACCCCTAGCTCATCCCCTTCCTGTGACACGTATGCCTATTGTCCAGCCCCTTCCTGTGACATATGGGGTTACCTGTAATGAAGAGGGCTTGCATGCCCCCAAGTATATATAAGCCTTGGTCAAAAATAAAGAGCATGTAGTCTCTCCTCCTTCCCATCCTCTCACTCTCTGCATGGACCTGGCTGCTGAGATCATGGCAATCCGGGGGGTGAGCACGCTACCATAAAATGTGTCTGACTCCTTTATTTCACTCTCTCTCCTATCTTCCATGACCTTACTATGGTCTCTATATATTCTAACCGTACAATTGTTCCTGCAGAGCCATGATATTGTCAGAGGCTGGCTACTCTGACAACCCCTCACGTGAATCAGAAGCAGTTCCATGACAGTGCGTTTGGGTTCGGTTGTAGTAGTAGTGGTTGTTGTTAGGTTTCCCCCCTCCCTGACTCCCAGTAGGAAACACCTCAGTCCTTGGCTTTGTGTGAGAAGGAATTCACTCTGAAGCCTGGTTTGTGATTCAAGTGAATTTTATAAAGGAGAGAAGAGGCGTCAGGTTTTACACAGGCGCCCTTAGAGCACTTCATCTCTGCCCGTGGAGTCCTGGGGTCAGAGAAGCCTCTGAGGAGAAGCTTGAGAAGCAGAAGGGGCCGTAGGCTCTGGATTCTCACTTTTCAGGTTCTTTGCTGGGGAGTGTGGACAATACTGCTTGACCCCATTGGCTGAATTCACCTGGCCTAGATGGGTCAATCCAGGTGTACCGCCCACCTAAGTGTAACACCTCTTCCTGGTCAGTAGCTCAAACCTCTGAGCATGTGCAATGAGCACCCTAGTCCCTGTTCTAACTACCTAACACTTCTAGTATTCATTATTAAATAATTACCAGTCTAAGTCACTGTCATTATGGCTAATTAATCACAAGAGGAGTCATTTCGTCTTGCTTTTCTGTAAATTCCAATTTCAACAGTGGGAACCCTCGCTCTCACCACCCGACATGCACTTACTTTTGTTCAATTCCTTTGAACATGCAAAGCAGCATCACCAGCATTGCCCAATACACCCAGGGGAAACCACTTAGCGTGCTTATGTGCAGCCCCTTTTGCTTTTAGTCTTATAGAATTTCCTGATATCCGAAGCTAATTAGGGGCAATGACCTTTGCTGATGTTCTGTTAAAAGTTCATATTACAGTCAGACTTTTGTGGATGAGCTGCCTTTCCTGTGTGATTTAAAGGAAATATATATGTATGTGTTTGCATGTAGCAAGGTTCACCCTTTATGCCTGGAAGTTCTTTGGTTTTGACAAATAAACAAAAGCAGACAACACTTGGAATGCTTTCATATGGAACACCCTGGAGGATGAGGTCAAAGCCAAATAAGGTATTTAGGCCACTGTCACCTGAAACCAAAGTTTGGAGTCTGATCTTCCTTTCCATTGTATATTCAGAGCTTAGAACACCATGAAACTCCTAGATAATGTAAAAGAAGAAGAAGAAAAGAATGATGGCAGCATATTGATTATCTTTACATAAGAAATAAACATCAATGAGCTTCTTGATATTTACAATATTTAACGGCCAGCGGTTACCTTTTTCAGAATCTATTTTATGAATTTCATAGAATTGTATTCAAAGACAAATCCAAAAGACTATGAACTACAGAAAGTTTTATAAATATGAAAAATGTAGGCAAACACTAACTGCCATCAAGTCAATGCTGACTCAAAGCCACTGGGTGGAGTAGAAAGCCCAGTCTTTCTCCCGAGGAGCTGCTGGCGGTGGCTTTGAATGACTGACCAGGTGGATCACAGCCCAACACATAGCCACTACACTACCAGGGTTCCTTCAGACATAATTCCACGATAACATCTTACCTACCTTGAAAATTCATGATTTTTTCATCAAAATACAGGCCTCAAAGTGAGCAGATGGACACACAGCGTGACCAGGCCGTGGACCCACTGGACTAATCCAGCACTGGGACAAAACAACACAGGCCCTATTAGGGCCGTCCCAACACTAGCTCGGATTCCCAGAGGGTGCCACTGGGAGGTATGACAGAAATGGAATGCCAGGCCACACACAGCCCTAGGAACACTAGAAAGTATCCTGAATGCAGGGATACCAACCAGGCTATGCAGCAGGCAGAAGGAGTCTAGTGCAAAGGAGGTTTAGATTAAAGCAAACCAGACACTCCAGGTTGTGAAATGTTGGGTTTTCATACTTTCTTTTTTATGCTTTTAATCATGACCAGAACTTTATAGATTAAGCATGCTTATCTGTGTGAAAAACACCCCTCCCCCCAAAAAAATAATTCCCCAAAATAATATGTCACACATAACACGTTTCTAAAAATTTGAAAATTAAAAGATAAAGATTTATAATCCAAATCTATAGAGGAAATACAGTCCACCTTATAGAAATTAAGATTAAAGTGAAATGTCATCTGTTTTTCTGAGTAGTGTAATTATAGGTTTTTATGAAGATTAAGTGAATTAACACATACACAGCACATATAACCTTTATCTGGCTCACTATAGTGTCCAGTTCATATTGGCTGTTATATGAACATCTATAAACCTTCCTTAATTTATAAGTTTTTGAAATTGAGCATGCTTACATTTAAAATCAGAAAAGCATTAAACAATAAGTATTTAAATATATGCTTTTAAAAATATACGCTTTTAAATAGAACATTTTTAAAAGCCTAATTATAGAGGAACTAGAAAATATTTGACCTATTTCTACACTCACAACTATGGGCATAGAAAACTGCCCTATTTTGAGAGAGATCTCCATTGTTCTGAGATAGAAATGTTTTCAAATACATGTTCTCCAGGCCGAATAATGTGCACGCTGCCCGCCTCCCTGCCTATCCCCCTGTCCCCCACCGCAATAGCCCTCCATTAATGAGCAGTCGTAAAGTCTATAAAACATGCCTCATACCTGAGTCTGGCTGCTCACTATGCCTGAAGGTTATCTGTATGTAAGAGCAATCAGCTTCTATTAACTGACTGTAAACTGTAGCAGACCCCTGGAGAGGACTCGGGTGCTTGAGGCCAACTAGCACTAGATCAATATCTGAGTCATTTTATTGCCTGATTATTGGGCTACCCGCTTTTGATAATACCCATGGTCTGTATAATATGTTGACTCTATGGCACGTATGCTTTTTGAAAGATCTATAAGCCCGTGATATATATACCCATTGGAAAATCCATGCAGTCTCCCAGTCCTGACATGGGATGAGGAGCCCTGTGCCCCGCTCTCTTGTTTGTCTATCTCTCCGTCTCTATCATTTTCCACAATCACAGACTCTCTCTGAAGGACCCGTTTGTGTGTTGAGGACCCCTTTACCCGGACAAGGAACTTTGGTAGCATTGTAGTTACACATTGGGCTGCTAACTGCAATGTTAGCAGTTCAAACCATCAGCCCCTCTCCAAGAGAAAGATGAGGCTTTCTACTCCTGGAAGGCTTTCTACTCCTTGAAAGAGTTAGTCATGTAAACTCACTTAGGCAGTTCTACCCTGTCTTATAGGTAGCTGTGATTAGGTATCTACTTGATGGCAGTGAGTCAGGGTTTTCTTTTCTTTTTTAATGGTTTCAAAAACTAGAAATGAAGATTTATGAACTATATTTATCCTAGATAAATATAAAGCTTAGAGATAGAGTAGAAAACTGGCAATGTTTGAGAACTTTTTCATGTTGCATAAAAGGTAAGACCTGTTTAGCACTGTCAAAGAGGAATATATAATAATAAAATTAATCAGAGTCTGCTATCATAAACCATGGGCATAGTTCATACTTCACCCAGAGGAGAAGTAACTCAATGGTAAACTGAGAGCTATATTGTGATATTTGCCAATTAGAGCATCTGCCCTTTTGACTTTTGACTTAGGGCTCTTATTTGAAATGATTAGTTGTTTATTCTGGTCCATGGCTTTTTAGTATGTCTTAGCAAGGTCAGGATCCTCTCATTGGACATTGATTTCAAATTCTCACAAAGGATGGGCCTCCTTCTTTGACAGGTGATCCAGTCACACAATGAGAATTTCATGCATATAACATGGTTTAAAATTTGGAACCAGTTTCAAATACAACTTTCCAATATAACAAAAAGAGTCATCATTTTTTTGGGTATGATGTGGTAGCAAACAAAACATAAGAAGTTTGGTTTTATTATTAAAATAAAAAAGTAGATCCTAGAAATGAAATAGGAATTTGGCTGCGTGGAGAAACTCACAGTGAAACCCTGAGAAGTTGAGAGAGACTTTCCTTAACTATCATGATGTAAGAAAAATAGATTATAAATGAAAAATAGCTCTCATTTATTTAGAGTCCTTTGAGACACTCATTATTTGTATTTCTCTTTAGATAATGGGATTATGAAGTTTGACCTTTCACTTAGAAAGGAGAAAATCTAATCATGAGTTTATATTCCCTCATATTTCTGTCCCTCAGGGTATTGCCCAAAGAAGGAAACTGTGTAAGTGATCTGAAAATTATAAAATTTGACCTTTCTAAATAATTTTTTTTTAGTTAAGGCTTAAATACAGAGGCTGTGCCTAACTACTGGAAGTGCTACGTGGACCAGCATGTCCTATGCCCACATTCATTAATCAACATTAAATGGGTTATCAGGTTCTAATAAAGGATTCCAAAATATCCAGGCCCAAAACAATAGAAATTCATTTCCAAAAGCTGGAAATCATGCTATGAGTCTACGGGAGTCACCATGGCAACATTCTCCCATGTGACAGCTCACTTTTATTTCTTGCCAGTATTTTTTGTTTGTGGGATGTTATTCAGTCAGTTCTGAATGATACCTGCCCTATGATACAGAACAACGCAGCCGGTCCTGCACCATCTCACAATCCTTCATACATATGAACCCATTATTGCAGGCCCTGTGTCAATTCTTCTGTCCCATCGATAATCTTCCCCGTTTGCACGGATCTTATTCTTTGCCAAGCATGATACTTTGCTATGGCCTGGTACCTCCTGACAACTTGTCCAAAGCACAGGAGACGCTCTTTTAAAGAACACTTTGTCTGCACTTCTTTCAACACGGGTTTATTTATTCTTCTGACAGTCTATCACACGTAAATATTCGTCGTCAACACCAGAATTTAAAGGCATTCATTCTGCTCATGGATTGCAAGCTGGCCTGCTAACTGCAAGGTCAGCAGTTAGAATGTAACTTAGGAGAAAGTTGAGGCTTTCTGCTTCTGTAAAGATTTACAGCTTTTAAAAATCAAAGGGGAAGTTCTACTCTGTTCTGTGGGGTCTTTTGTTGTTAATCAATCCTTTACCCTTTATGTCCTTACTAAATATCCTTTCCCAGCCTGTGGACTCTCTTTTTATTCTTTTATTGATGTCTCTAGATGTACACAAGTGTTTTGTTTTTAATAGTTCATCTATTTTGTCTTCCATGTGGAGTGTTTCCTTTCTTATATCTGATGGCCCAGGTATTTCCTGCACTAGGGTGCTTAGATTGGCCCCAACTTTCTCACTGATGATCCTGATAGCCTTGGATTTTACATTTAGGTCCTTGAGTTGGTTTTTGTGCATGGGGTGGATGGGAAACTGAGAACCAGGGAGACAGTATGTGCAGACAAATTCCCTATGCTCACCTTCTAAGGAGTTGGGAAGGCCTTCACACTCATGAATTGGAGATGCATCCCAGTCACGTTCTCCTAAGTTGCTTCCCACTATGTCCCCCGCCCCCATAAGAATGCCATGTTTAAGACGCTTCTTGCATGTACATGGTTGCTACTATATACGCTTGAAGGTTTTATGCTTGTGGGCTATCTGCCTGGAAGGTGTCTTCCACCCAGAGCAATCAGACCCATTTCTGTCCCACCCTAAGTAGGACCCACTCCCTCTTGATAAGCATCATAGATTGTTGCCCCAGAGAAGAGCACAGGGACGTTTCCGGTCAAGAGGTCAGATCAGAGATGATTAAGATTAGCCACCATCCTAACTCTAAAACCTGCCCATCATGCTATACATGTCCCTTCCTGTCAGATATATGTCTCTATTGCAGTAGTTCTCAACCTTCCTAATGCCATGACCCTTTATCACAGTTCCTCATGTTGTGATGACCGCTCCCCAACCATAAAATTATTTTTATTGCTACTTCATCACTGTCATATTGCTACTGTTATGAATTGGGAAACCCCTGTGAAAGGGTCGTTCGACCCCCAAAGGGGTCGAGACCCACAGGTTGAGAACCACTGCTCTAATACAACTCCTTCCTGTTACGTATGTGTGTGACATGGCTTGCGTGCCAGAGATCTATAACCTTGCTAGAGAATAGTCACCCTTCACGCTGGTTCCAGTTGCCAAGGATGAGGCGGGCACCAATGTCTGTTTATCCCTCAATTACACAATCACCTCTGGGACCCATTTGGTGGGGGAGACTGGTCCCCCACAATATGGGATATGGGTCTTGTTTCATTCTTCTGCACATGAATATCCAGCATTTATTGAAGATGGCGTCTGCTTCCTAGGTAATGGTTTTGGGGGCTCTGTCAAAAATCAATTTTCTGTATGTGGATGTTTTTATTTCTGGGTTTTCTGTCCTGCTCTATTGGTCCAAGTGTCTATCATTATACCAGTACCCGGCTGTTTGGAAAACTGTAACTGTGTAGTAGGATTAAAGGTCAGCAGGTGTAAGACCGCCTACATTGTTCTTCTTCTTGAGGACTTCTTTGCCTCTCCTAGGTTTCTTTGCTTTCCATATGAAGTTGGGAAACAGTTTTTCCATTTCTTTGAAGAATGATGCTGGAATTTCTATCAGGATCACATTGAATTTGTAGATTGCTTTAGGTAGTATTGACATTTTCGCAATATTGAGTCTCCTGAGCCATGAACACAGAATGTGCTTCCATTTCTGTTGATCCCTTTGAGTTTCTTGTAGTAATATTCTGGGGTTTTCTTCAAACAGGTCCTTTGCTTTTGTATTTTGGATAGGTTTACTCCTAGGTAATTCGGCTTTTGTGTAGCTATTGTGAATGGTATTGTTTCCTTGATACCTTTTTCTGTATTCCCATCACTGGTGTATATAGGAATTCAATTGATTGCTGCTTGTTAATCTTGTATCGGACTATCCTACTAAATTCTTCTATTGTTTCCAGCAATCCTATTGTGAACACCTTAGGATTCTCAATCTATAAAATCATATCATCTGCAAATAGTGAAAATTTCATTTATTCTTTATCCAATTATACTCCCTTAATTTTTTTTCATTGTCTTATGGTACTGGCTCTGATTTCCAGCACAATATTGAGTGGAAGTGGGGATAAGGGGCATGCTTGTCAGGTTCCCTTCTTTACTCAGTGGAAATGTTTTCAACTTTTCTCTACTGAGTGCAATATAAGATAGTATTTTTTCATACATGATCTTTATTATATTGAGGATTTTCCTTTGTAATCTGATCTTCTTGAAAGCATTTGTAGGAATCAGTGTTGGATATTGTCAAATGATATTTCTGCATTCATTGATATGATCATATGATTCTTATCATTTTTTCTCGTTAATGTAGTGGATTACGGTAATTGTCTTTCAAATATTGAACCCAGCCTACATATGTTGTTGGAGTCTATTGGCCAATATTTTGTTGAGAATTTTTGCATCTGTGTTCATGAGGGATATCGGTCTGTAGTTCTCTATCCTGGTGGGGTATTTGCCAGATTTAGGAATCTGGGTTATGCTTGTTTCATACAACAAATATGCTATCAGCTCTTCTCTGATTGATATCAGCTCTTCTCTGAATATTTTGTGGAATCCCTCCTGAGAAGCCATCTGGACCGGGGTTTCTTTAGTTGGGAGTTTCTTAAAGACCTTATCTATTTCTTCTTTTGTTATAGATCTGTTCAAGTTCTTAATGTCTATATGTGTTAATTTTGGAAGAGAGTGTTTTTCTGGGTATTTTTCCATGTTCTCCAGATTATTGAATCTGTTGGAATGTTCATAATACTATGCTATTCATCTTTTTGTTTCATAAGGAGCTGTTGTGACTTCCCCTGTTTCATCTCTAATAATACAAATTGTTGTCTGGTTCTTCTTTTCATTTGTTAAGTTTGTTAGCTCTTTGTTGATTTTGTTAGCCCTTTCAAAGAACCAATATTTTGCTTTGTTGGATTTTTTTCCATTGTTTTTGTTTTTCAGTTCATTTATCTCTCCTCTAATGTTTATGATTTCTTTTCTTTGGTGTTGGAAGGTTTATGCTGTTGACTCGGTTGGCTCTCTCCTACTTGTTGGGGGTGTTCTGGTAAGGTGCTGAATGCAAGTCTCTCCTCTTTTTTTCATGTGCACATTAATTGCTATAAAGTGACTTCTGATAGCTGCTCTTGCTGCATCCCACAGGTTTTACTGTGTTGTGTTATTCTCCTTAGTTTCTAGGAACTTCTTAATTTTCTTTCAGTCTTTTGTGAGTAGTGTGTTATTGAGTCTCCAAGTTTTGTCTTTGTTTTTCTATTCTTTCTATTGTTGACTTTCAGCTTTGAGGCACTGTGGTCAGAGAAAATGAGTTTAATAACGTGTATTATTTGAATTTCTCAGGTTTGTTTTATGGTCCAGCCTGTGCTCTACATTAGAATATGAGCCATGTACCTTGAAGAAGAAAGTGTATTTTATGCTGCTGGTTGGAGAGCTCTGGAAATATCTCAGAGGAGGAATTGTTTGTGAATTGCACCTCTTCCATTTCTTTATTGAGTTTCTTGCCTGTTGATCTATATTTCTTTGAGTGGTGTTTTGAAGTAACCTACTACTTTTGTTGATCTGGTGATTTCTTTTATCATCTCTTTGAGGATTTGGTTGATGAATTTCAAAGGTCCTTTATTGGGTGCATATATGCTTATTATAGTTATGTGTTTGGTATGTTTGTCTATTGAGAATTCTGTAATGACCATTCCTTTATCTCATATTGTGTACCTTGATGTCTATTTTGTCATATCTTAAGATTGCCACCTGTTTTTTAGTTTTGTTTTTTGTTTTTATTGCCATTGGTAACCTTTTCGAAAACCTTTGTCTATCAATCTGTTTTTGTCTGAATTTGATAAATGTCTCTTGAAGGCTACAGATTGGTAGATCTTGTTGGCTAATCCAGTCTGTTGCTCTAAGTCATGTGATTGGTGTATTTAATCTATTGGCATTCGGTGTAATTAATGTAGATTAATTGTAATGTAATCTAAATGTAGATTAGTCAATATCATCTGGTATGATTTGTGCTCAATATTTTCCTTTTTCCACTTTTGTGGTGTGGTGTGTGAAGAATGCATATATTATAAGAAAATAAATTTGTTTTCATTTCACATTCCCTGATGCTAAAACTATTTGGAAGAAGGGCTTACCACTAGATTTGTAAGATTGATTCAATTATATGGTGAATTGGGTTACAATATAGATTAAAAGTTCTTAATTTTTTTCAGGCCTGGAATTATCTAAGAGACTATTTCCCCCACACAAAAATCCTTTTATGAATATACTATAAGAACCACCCCTTAGGATACACTTAAGCTGGGATGAAGAAGAGAGGGAAAGGATGCTCGTATTTATTGATTGACCTTTTACTTTTCATCCTGTTCCAAGTATTGCCTTCTGTTTGATAAACATATCCTCGTACAATCACTATCACAAATTCCTCTCAAGCATAACATACTCAAACATCTATAGAACTGTATGTTCACAGGTAAAATAAAAATTCAAAATTGTTTCTGTTTAAAATACAGGTTTTTTTCCCCCACTGTACTCAGCAGTGGAAAATACTAGCACTTCCATGCAATATTACCATGGCTATCACAATTCTATTGATTACATTGGTTAACTATGAGGCAGAATTTACTTTATGAAAATGATAGTCCAAATGATTTGTGTTTGACTAGTAACCCAAAGGTTGACAGTTCAAATCCATATGGTGACACTGTGAAAGGTCTAGTGGTCACTATAATAAGTTGGAATCAATTAAATGGCAATATGTTTGGGTTTTGGTTTGTCACCAATCAAACTCATTGCAATCGAGACAATTCTGAGTTACAGTGATCCTAGAAGACAGGGTAGAACAGTTCTTTGGGGCTTTGAGGGCTATAAATCTTTGTAGAAGCAGAAGATCTCTCTTCCACAGAGTGGATGGTAGTTGTAAAATGCTGACCATGCAGTTAATAGCCCAACCAGTAAGACACTACAACACCAGTGGTCCTTTACCACAACAACATAAAATAATGCAAAATTAAAGTCTTGACTCCGAACAAACAGCCATCTAAGTGAAACGTCAATTAAGTTCACATGGAAGAACCATACCAACATTAATCATCAAATGAAACATATAACTCAAAGTTGAAGGAGGGATTAGTATCAGAGCCTAAATTGTCAGAAATTGGTTTGCAGAAAACTGTGGATAAAAGTGTAAACCCAAGACACATTTGTAGGAACTACATAGGAAATAAGGCCCCAGTGATCCCCTTTTGTCCATAATGTAGGTATAGGAGGAAAGTGGTTAGTAAACAAACTGCATTGGAGAGATGAGTATAGAAGATCAAAGGGATAGACCTGATTTGAAGAGTTAAAACCTTGTTTGTTGAGGCATGCCTGGCCTGATCTTGTTTTGAGTCTTTTCCATATTTTATTAGTTTGTTGTTTTTATAATAAGGGTTTTTGGCAGTGGAGGCGGTCCAGGGTGGAGGTAAAGGTGGGGAGGGGTAAAAGGGAGACGATGTCAAGGAGTCCAGGAAGAAAAAGAATGTTTGGAAACTGACTGTGGTACAATGTTGACTGGCGTGATCAAACTTTGGATGATATGCTATATATATTACTTTTCAATTAAAAAATTAAAAGACACAGAAGTAATAAAATGAAATAAAAATTAGAGTTCAGGGACTTCTGAGAAGATGGCAATGGAGTGACACATACCAGAGGACGCTGCAGAATTCACCCTAGGACAGTTGCTTAGAGGGAAATTCAACACTGCTGGAATGCAGGAGGAGCATCATAAAGATAAATAGGCACAGATCCACAAGGTTTTGAAAGCCTGGGGACTTTTGTCTTACCACAATGGCAGCCAAGTAGGGCTTGACCTTAGCCCTGCCACTGTCTCTGCCGGAGCTGGGCTCATTTGGAGCCCATAAGGGGTCTTAATCTCAACACAGCCACAGCTTGCTGCCGCCTGCTTAAGGGCAGAGACTATATACCCTTGCAGCTCCATGGGCAGGGATCCGGGTTCAGCTACATTTTTACTTTTGTTTCCCTCTCATCTCTTTCACAGCTCCTTGCTGCCTGCCTCAAGGAAAGGACTAAACCCTTGCAGCCCCAAGGTCAGGGATCAGGGTTCAGCTACATTGTTACTTTTGTTTCCTTCTCTTCTCTCTATACACCCCACAGTCTTGGAGGGCTGTGCAGGTTTTTTTTTCTCAACACAGCCACAGCTTGCCTCTGTCTTCAGGTAGGTACTAAACCCTTGCAGCTCTAGGGGCAGGGATCGGGACTCAGCTACATTGTTACTTTTGTTTCCCTCTCTTCTCTATATGACCACACAGTCTCAACAGGCTTATTTTAAATTTTTTTCTCCTTTATTTCATGTCCTCTCACTCCACTGCTGACCTCCAGACCACTCCCCTAAGCCTAGGTCATTTACACTTGCACAACACCCAGGTAGGTGAACTCCACTGTATGCAGCTATCCCAAAGTAGCAGAAAGCCCTGCCAACCTCCACCAAGGGATACTCTGACCATCGTCTTGCCAGGGAATTCCTGCTTGTGTGCCTGGGGGCCCAAGATAGGTCGTCAACATTACAAGCGATTGCAGGAACCTCTGCCAAATCTCCACAACAACAAAGCCAGCAATCTTCCAGGCTTCTGGGGCACTTCCTTGAGAGGGTAGCCACAGGAGGATAAAGTGGTAGGTTGATTGCACAGTGAAATTAGCTATAGACAGTTCGAAGAAGCATTCCTACAAGTCTCCCAGAGAGAGCCAGTGCTGTTTGACTCCCTGGAAAATGGCACCTGGCTCCTCTAAAACAACGCAACACAAACTGCCATCAGCCCCAAAGACACCAACGAAAATCAGGAGAAACAAAAGGCAATGCCAGAAGATGTCCCAAACATAACAAGGTGTATAGAAGAAGCAGATATTGAGCTGCCACAGGAAAAAAAAATTTCAGAATGCTGCTTGGAGTCATACAGCACAGCATATGAGGGAAACAATAGAGAAAGGGATGAAATAATAGAGGTGATAAAGGCCATAAACCAAAGGGAAATACAGGAGCTTAGGGAGGAGATAACAAAAACCAGTAGCAGACACACAGAACTCGAGAATCACCTGGAGGAAGTAGAGATCCACAGCAGTGACTTGGATGACAGCCTAGCAGACTTTAACTAACCCAAACAAAAATCTAATTAGATCATCAGAGACCTTGAAGAAAACCTAAGGGCTATGTCTGATGCTATGAAGTGGAACAACATTAGAATTATTGGCTAGTCAGAGGAAGACACAACAAAGAAGTCATCTGCAACAAGAGTGAGAGAATTCTTGGAGGAAAACTTCCCCAGCTTAATGAATGAAAACCATGCAACCATTCAGGAGGCTGAAAGAACACCAGCTAGACTGAATTCTAAGAAGAAGTCACCAAGGCACATAATAATTACACTATCCAACTTTGAGGAAATGGAGAAAATCATGAGAGCAGCTAGGGAAAAAACACCACAATTGGACTTGATAGATATTTAAAAAGCTTTACATCCAGATACAATAAAATTCACACTCTTCTCATACTTCTGGCACATATTCAAAGATAGAACACATGCTGGGGCATAAGGGGAATCTACACAAATTTAAGCACAGTGATATCATACAGACCTCTCTCTCTGACCACTGTGCCATAGGCTGGAAATCAACAGAAGGAAGATGAATAAAACAAGAGCAAGCAATTGGAATATAAATAATTCTCTACTGCCAAAGGAGTGCATACTGGCTCAGATCAGAGATGAAATTTGGAAATTTCTAGAAACCAATGATAAGGAGTACACGATGTATCAAAATTTATAGGACACAGAAAAGGCAGTTATCAGAGGACGTTTCATAGCAATGCATGCATGCCTGAGAAAGGAAGAGAGACTCATGATTGATATGCTGGAGCAAAATTTACAACAACTAGAGCAGAGTCAGCAGGACAATCCTATTAATAGTAAAAGAACAGAAATAATAAAAATCAGGATGGAAATTCAGGAGAAGGAAAATAAGAAAACTATGGGAAAAGTTAATGTTAAAAGTTTGTTCTTTGAAAGGATAAACGGGATCGACAGACTGCTGGCAAACCTAACCAAAGAAAGGAGGGAACAAATTTCAATAGCAAGAATAAGGGTCGAAAGAGGTGACATTACAAATACCCTAATGAAATCCAAAGGATAATTATACAGTACTACGAAGGATTGTACTCCAGTTAATTCAACAATTTGGAAGACATGGATAAATTGTTGGAAAAACAATCCTTCCCTAGACTATCCTCGATGGACACCAAGAATCTCAACAGACCCATAGCGATAGAAGAAAGAGACAAGGTTATCAAGCGATTACCAACAAAAAAAATCCCCTGGACCAGATGGTTTCACTGGAGAATTCTACCAAGCATTTGGGGAAGAATGAACACCAATCTTACACAAACGTTTCCAGAACATAGAAAAAGATGGCAAACTCCCTAACTCCTTCTATGAAGCTAGAATAACTCTGATACCAAAACTGGAAAAGAATCCCACAAGAGTCGCGAACTACAGACCAATAACCCTAATGAACATTGATTGAAAAATCCTTAACAAAACACTAGCATACAGAGTACAAAAGCATATAAAACAAATAATTCACCCTGATCAAGTCGGATTCATACTAGGAATGCAGGGATGGTTGAACATACAAAAGACCATTAGTATTATTTGTCACATTGACATGAAAAACTATAAGAACCACATGATAATATTGATAGATGCAGAAAAAGCATTCGACAACATCCAACATCAATTCCTGTTTAAGTCACTTTAGAAGATAGGTAATGGCAGGAAAATTCCTCAAGAAAATACAGCCTATATATGAAATAAAAACAGCCAACGTATTAGTCAATGTAGAAAAAACAAACACAATCCCACGGAAAAAGGGGATCAAACAAGGATATCCCTTGTCCCCATTCTTATTTAATATTTTGCTGGAGGTTTTAGCTAACAGCATGAGGAAAAGAAAAGATATCAAAGTTATTTGTCTGGGGAAGGAAGGTGAAAGTGTCATTATTTGCAGATTATATGATTTTATATATAGAAAATCACAAAAGCTCCATAAGGGTTGCACTGGAAACAATAGATGTGTTTGGCAGTTTCGCAGGATATAAGATCAACAAACAGAAGTCCATAGGACTGTTATAGACATCAGATAAGACCACAGAAAAGGAGATAAAAACGGTGGTGCCCTTCACAATATTCAAACACAAAATTAAATATCTAAGAAGATACCTGACTAAAAGAATAACTTATTTATATGTGGAAAACTACAGAACACTTTTACAAGAAACCAAGAGTGACCTCAAAAACTGGAAGACTATCCCATGCTCTTGGATTGGAAGTCCCAATATAGTCAAGATGTCAGTTCTGCAAAAGGCACTATATAAATTTAAAGCAATCCTGATACAATTACCCTCACCTTTCTTCAAAGAAATGGAAAAACTGATTACCAACTTCATATGGAGAGGGAAGAAGCCCAGAATTAGCAAATAACCCCTTAAGAAGAAGGACACAGTGGGAGGGCTTGCTTTACCTGACTTTAGCACATACTATACAGCCACAGTTGTCAAAACCGCATGGTATTGGTACTATGACAGATACTCAGACCAAGGGAAAAGAACTGAAAACCCAGAAATAAAGCCATCAGCATGCAGACAACTGATCTTTGATAAGGGTCCAAAATATATCCAATGGGAAGCAGATGCCCTCTTTAACAAGTGGTGCTGGAAAAAAATGGATATTAACTTGCAGAAAAAAGAAGCAAGACCCTTACCTCACTCCATGCACAAGAATAAACTCAAGGTGGATCACAGACCTTGAAGTTAAACCCCAAACTATTATGCCATCAATGAGGGAATAGGTAACCACTTGAGAACTTTGGCACTGGGAATACATAGGCTATCAGAAATAGAGAAGCACACAAACACAGAGGAGGCACAAATTGACAAATGAGATATACTGAAGATTAAACACCTGTGTATATCGAAAGAATTCACCAAGAGAGTAATAAGCGAGTCCACAGACTGGGAAAACATTTTAGCAATGACACATCACACAAAGGCCTTATTACTAAAATCTACAGTACTCTGCTAGCTTCCAAAAAGAAAAACACCTAATTGCTCACTGAGGACGTGGGCAAAGGAACTGAACAGAAGTTTTACAGGGGCAAAAATCTGAATGGCCAACAAACATATAAGAAAATGTTCCCGATCTTTAGCCATCAGAAAAATACAAATTAAAACAGCAATGAGGTATCAGCTAACACCCTCAAAGCTATCCCAATTAAAAAAATCAGAAATGAACAAGTGTTGGAGGGGCTGTGGGGAGACAGGAACTCTTATCCACTGCGATTGGACCTGTAACTATGTACAGCCACTATGAAAATTGATCTGGTGATATCTAAAACAGATGGAAATTGAGTTACCATATGACCCAGATGGAAATTGAGTTAGCATATGACCCAGCAATCCCCCTACTGGGCATATACCCAGAAGAGGCAAGAAACAAACAAAGTCCGGACATGTGTGCCCCAGTGTTCGTTGTGGCACAGTTCACAATTGAAAGGAATTGGAAATAACCCAAATTTCCATCAACTGACGAGTGGATTAAAAAGCTGTGGTACATACATACAATGCAGTACTATGCTTCACTTAAAAGCAGTGATGAACTTTTGAAGAACATCGCTGCATGGGAAGAATTGGAGGAAATTATGTTAAGCGAAGTAAGTCAAGCACAAAAGGACAAGTACAATATGAGTCCACTGAGGTAAGCTTAAAAAATGTGACAAATATTCCTGGGGGAGGACCAGGTAATATGTCAGGGACCAGACCAAATACAGGGATACATATAGTAGACAACTAAAAAGGAGTTGGGAAAGGAAAAAAATAATAATAAAAAAATGGGTAGGTGGGCCCAGGGCACTAACTCACCCAAGGGGAGTTAGATATTGTTCCCATCTCAACAGGGAAAGGGACAATACTTAACCCAGTGCTCCAAGATGTGAATGCAACCGGCCAGCATGGAGTAGGGAACCAGTGGAGAGGTTTGGGGTGCTGGTCACAGTTCCAACTACTATGTGGACACCTGCCCCTCCCCCTAGAATAATTTATTTCAAAGGATGGCATTGAATCTGCAGCTCTGGGAGAGGGACATATCTGATCAAAGCACACAGGAGCAGATGAAGGGGGAGGAGGAGAGACTGGAGCACACCCTGGGCCACCAGGCCTTGAGGATGATAACTCCAATCAGAGCAGCCAGTCCACAGAGGGGATCACATGGCTGGCCCCACTATGAGATATGATGTCCCTCGCTGTCCCATAGCCCTACAGGGAACAACACCAGAGACACAGTGTGGGAACTGCGCCGATATGATCTCGCCACACCGAGGCAAAACACTAAGGGAGTGCAACAGAACAGCCAGGGAATGGAGCGGCGAGGTCCCCAAGGAATGCTGAAGGTGGACTCTGGGGCCAGGGCATGGTACCCCAAGAGACTGCACTGGAAAACAGTCCCAAAGGCCAACAAACAATCCTTGAACTAACTCCAAGCTTTTCTTTCTTGTTGTGTTTTGTTTTTTGGGCATTGGTTTGTTATTGTTGATGTTTTGTTGTATATTGTTGCTTGGTTTTGCTGTCTTGTTTTTGTGCATGTTATTATCTCCGCAGATCTGTCTAAATCAGATAGGCTGGATGAACAATCTTCAGGAGAAAACAATGGGATCAACAGTTCTGGGGGGACATGGGAGAGGGGGAGGTGGGGGAAAAGGTAGTGGTGTTAACAAACCCAAGGACAAGGGAACAAGTGATCCAAATCGGTGGTGAAGAGGGTATAGGAGGCCTGGTAGTGCGTGATCAAGGGTAATGTAACCAAGAGAAATTACTGAAATCGAAATGAAGGCTGAGCATGATATTGGGACAAGAGGAAAGTCAAAGGAAATAGAGGAAAGAGCTAAGAGGCAAAGGGAACTTATAGAAGTCTAAATAAAGGCATGTACATATGTAAATATATTTATACATGAGGATGGGGAAATAGATCTATGTGAATACATTTATAGGTTCAGTATTAAGGTAGCAGAAGAACACTGGGCCTCCATTCAAGTACTCCCTCAATGCAAGAATACTTTCTTTTATTAAATCGGCGTTCTATAATGCTCACCTTCCAGACACAACCACTGAAGACAAAGCCGGTGAATAAGCAAATGTGGGGAAGAAAGCTAATGGTGCCCAGCAATGAAAAGATACAGCATCTGGGGTCTTAAAGGCTTGAAATTAAACAAGAGATCATCTAGCTCAGAAGCAACAAAGCCCACATGGAGGAAGCACACCAGCCTGTGTGATCATGAGGTGTCAAAGAGATCAGTTATTAGGCATCAAAGAACAAAGCATCATAAAATTGTGTGCTCACCTCCATGACATGATTGCTGAAGACAAATGGGTGCATAAGCAAATGTGGCAAAGAAAGCTGATGGTGACTGGCTATCAAAAGATATAGTGTCTGGGGTCTTAAAGGCTTGAAGGTAAACAAGCGGCCACCTAGCTCAAAAATAACAAAGCCCATGAAGGGATCAGGGATCAGGCATAATCAGAATAAAAAATCTTACCATAGTGAATGACAGGGGAAGTGCGGAGTGGCAATCCAAAGCCCATTAGTAGGCCACTGGACACCCACTTACAGAAGGGTCTTGGAGAGGAGATGAGCCAATCAGGGTGTGATGTAGCAACAAAGAAAAATACAACTTTCCTCTAGGTCCTAAATGCTTCCTCCCACCTCCCACCCCATCCCCCACTATCATGATTCCAATTCTACCTTGCAAGTCTGGTTAGAGCAGAGAATGTACGTTGATATGGATAGGAACTGGTAACACAGGGAATCCAGGGCAGATCATCCCTTCAGGACCAGTGGTGTAAGTGGCAATACTGGGAGGGTAGAGGGAAGGTGGGTTGGAAAGGGGAACCTATTACAAGGATCTACATATGACCTCCTCCCTGGGGGACGGACAACAGAAAAGAAGGTGAAGAGAGACGTCAGACAGGGCAAGATATGACAAAATAATAATTTATAAATTATCAGGGGTTCATGAGGGAAGGGGGAGTGGGAAGGAGGGAAAGAAATTAGGAGCTGATGCCAGGGCCTTAGGTAGAGAGCAACTATTTTGAGAATGATGAGGACAATGAATGTACAAATGCGCTTTACACAATTGATGTACGTATGAATTGTGATAAGAGTTGTATGAACCCCTAATAAAACGATTTAAAAAATTAGAGTTAACACAATGGAACTCCTACAATTTTCTTTGACATTTTTTTTCTTGCACCCATTGCTCATGGGCTTATTAATCAGGTTTCAGCACCACTTCTCTCATTCCACTGTTAGGTGCCTTCAAGTTGGTTTTGACCCACAACCCCTCCATGGACCACAGCCGATCCTATACTATCCTCAGAATTGTTCTTATATTTGAGCCCATTGTTGCAACTACTGTGTCAATCCAGATCCTTGAGGTTCTTCCTCCTTTCCTCGGACATCATGCATGGTGTCTTTTTCCAAGGACTGGTCTCTCCTGATAACACATTCAATGATTGTGAAATGAAGTTTCACCCTCCTCACTTCCACTGACTCTAAAAGTGCAAAAAGAACTCATTGTCACTGAGTTGATGCTGGTAGTGATTCCCTTGTGCGTTTCTGAGACTGGAACTGTTTACAGGAGTAGAAAATCCCATCTTTCTTCTGTGGAGCTGCTGGTAGTATTGAATTATGGAACCATGTGGATCTCAGTCCAATGAGTAACCACTACATCTGACCAGGTCTTTTCATTCTTCTGATCTGAAAGTTGTGGCTTACAGAATTGTTTCCTTTGTCCTGTGTTATATGGCAAGTAAGTTATCTTATTCTGTGTCCGGATTCAAAACCTACGTCTGTTTGATATCAAAGTTAAATTTCTAAACTACTGTTAGCAAAACTAAAAATTAAAAACTGACAAGACAATTTTCCCACCATAATTCAGTTGTACTATGGAGCTGGGTAGAAGTAAACAAACAAAAGTCTTGCACAATTCAATTAAGGTGGCTATTATGGATGTTTTCTTTGAATAGAAAGAAGGTACAACCCTAAAGTTTATCATTCTGAATGATAAAAACTGAGAAACTCTGATCATTGCAAGTGATTGTTACATAAGTAAAAGAAAAAATGGAGCATCGGACTAGATTGTGTCAGAATCTTTTATGGCCCATTAGCATTTCTTTTCCATTTCATTTCTGTTTGACATCTCTGTGAACATTTGTTCTTAATTAATCATTCAATCCTGTGCAAAGTCCTGGAGCATGCCTGGTTGTCTCACACTCACTAACATGACTCTTAACATCCACCCAAAGCACTTATTGTGCTAAGTGGTCAGAAGCATGTCTTTGATCCATAAAAGATTGTTGTTGATGCTCGATGCCCTAGCATTGACCGTGACTCATGGCAATCCCATGTGTTACAAAGTAGAAGTGCTTCATAGGACTCTCCTGAATGTAACTTTAAGGAAAGTGGATTGTAGGGACTGCCTTCCACTGGATATTGGTTTAGTTCTCATTGCCACATGAGTGCAAACTATTTGTGTCACCTAAGGACATTTTCATAGGCAATGGCATTGGACTTGGACATTTCAGTAGTCTTTATTGGGCTCTCTGGTCTCCTTGACATTCTCAAGAGTTTTAGCTCAAAATATTTTTCAACACCTAAATCCACACATTTCACAGAGCATGTACTAATTATGCAATAATACAGCTATTACACAATAGTAAATACCTTAGAGTTCTTGTGAAAAGTAAATGAGCACTAAAACTTTGTTGAACTTTATATGCTTAGTGTTATACTAGACTTGTTTACCATTTTATTGTCAAATCTCAATAGTGATATTAACTTTTATTTTTTTTAATGTGACATAGAATTCATCTAAGGACTCTTAGTAGCATAGTGGGTTATACATTGGGCTATGAATGGCAATGTCAGCAGTTCAAACCTATCAACTACTCTACAGGAGAAAATGAGGCTTTTTGACATGTGTACTTTAGAAAGTGACTATCAGTGGCCTATTGGCAGGATACTGGAATAGTACTCAGCATGTTAAAAGACCAACATCAAAAAGCTGGTTCTGGCATTCAAACGGAGTCCCTGTGTGGCATAAACAGGTTCTTGACTAAGAGAAGTTTTGATTCTAGGTACATAGAAAGAAAGATCAATCGGGTATTCTGCTTGCAAAAGGTGACAGTTATGAAATCACTAGAGAGTTGTTCTACTCTGGTTCACATGGCGTGACATAGTCACAGCCGACTTGATGGCAATGGGTTCTAGCATCCCAAATAATTTCATTAGTGGTAGAATTAATTCTTTTGGTCTACATCTTTATATTTCCAGGCCCTCTCATTAAAATAAAAATATGTTACTTGGCAGGCTTGAGGTGAACAAGTGGCCATCTTGCTCAGAAGCAACAAAGCCCACATGGAAGAAGCACACCAGCCTGTGCGATCATGAGGTGACAAAGGGATCAGGGATAAGGCATCATCATCAAAAAAAAAAATTCTTACCATAGTGAGTGAAGGGGGAAGTGCAGAGTGGAGACCCAAAGCCCATTTGTTGGCCACTGGAGACCCTCTCACAGAGGGGTCTAGGGAAGGAGATGACTCAGTCAGGGTACGATGTAGCACCAATGAAGAATACAGCTTTCCCCCAGATCCTGAATGCTTCCTCCCCCCCCACCCTCCACCAACTACCATGATCCAAATTCCACCTTGCAAGTCTGGATAGAGCAGAGGTTGTACACTGGTGCATATAGGAGCTGGAGGCACAGGGAACCCAGGGTGGATGATACCTTCAGAATCAGAGGGTGAGGGGTGATACTGGGAGAGTAGAGGGTGAGTAGGTTGGAAAGGGGGAACTGATTACAAGGATCTACATGTGACCTCCTCCCTGGGGGACAGACAACAGAGAAGGGGGTGAAGGGAGACGTCAGATAGGGCAAGATAGGACAAAATAACAATCTGTGGATTATCAAGGGCTCATGAGGGAGGAGGGAGCGGGGAAGGAGGGGAAAAAAAGAGAACCTGATGCAAAGGGCTTAAGTGGAGAGCAAATGCTTTGAAAATGATTAGGGCAAAGAATGTACAGATGTGCTTTATACAATTGATGTATGTATATGTTTGGATTGTTATAAGAGTTGTATGAGCCCCTAATAAAATGTTTTAAAAAATATGTTACTTGGAAAAGTTATACACTATAGAATATAAAATAATCAACAAAAAAGAGAGGTGGAATTTTAAATTATGGATTCCATGTGATCGAATTACCTCCTGTACAGAATTAAGGGATTAGATAACACAGAATGCTGTAGATTCCAAGCTCATCAACTGATAGCCAACCCTCATTCATAGGATTACAACATAAATTTGCCCAAATTTACAATGTCAGTTAGCATTATTACCAAATGGACATATATATATAAAGGATGCTTAATCAGTCTATGAGATATTTATGAATTCTTCATTTTCAGAATTCCATTTCTATGAAAGATCAGATGCTTTGCCCTGATACAGACACCCTTCTTTTTCTTTCACCCGCGAGTTGGTTGGTGGGTTTGAAGTATCCTTGCAGGTACCAGTTCAGTGCTGGTCCTACGGTGCCAAATTGGTCTGGCTTATACTATTATATGTATTTAGTATAACTCATTTAGCAAATATATTTTTCAAGTTTTAAACACCACTTACTGAATTCAATGCTACAAAAGCTGTATTGGAGTTATTGTTACACACAAAGAGAAAACTGATCAATATCAACAAACAATCACCAACAACAGCCTGAGAAGTTTGACAATGGACACTTTCAAAGCAGAATTTTAAAATGAATGCCTTTCTAATGAAACATAGAATTTAAGGTTTATTATATTGTGTGGTGGGCCCACAAGTGATTTAAGGTAGCAGAGATATTTTCAGCTCACCTCATCTAATAGATATACAACTAATGTGTATATCAGTTAAACATAATATTACACATTGAAATAGTATGCTTTAAAAAACGTGTTCAATTGTTCAATATTTAAATAATAAGCTTGCTTTCACTTATTAACCATTACTATTTTTGGACAATGTCTTTTTTACTATTTAAATATTACTGAAAATAATGTATATCTGTGTCCCTAAAAGATTTAAAATTATTTTATAAGGGAAATCGAATGTCTTGAGTAATATTTTAAAAGTAATCGTATGACAAATCATCTTCAATATATAATATTTAAAATAAATACTCAACCTCATAACAGGGACATTTTAAGCTTTGACTAAATGGCAGAAATTTGCAAGCACCTTGACATCAAAATATCCTCTTTACTGATACACCTTGGTGGCTGAAAAGGTGATACTGTTTACTTAATTAATGGGAGAAAGAAGAGTGTAGATAAAAGTTCAAAAAGTGTTGAAAGCCTGCGATAGCACTTCCTATTTACAGACAAATCAAAGCATTAAGAGCTGTGTGCAAAGGGGTTGAAGAGAAAGTGAAAAAATACTATAACTTGGTGAAATTAGAAAAGAAAGCAAAAAATAAGATCTGAGATGCTGAAAAGAATCTGACCCCAATTTCCTCTTAAATTACTGAGTTGTATCATTTCTGTAGCTTAGGATGACATGCTCACCAGGGTGTTCAGGGATTAACTAATGAAGTTACTGAAGCACTGGCAATTACTTTTGATAAGTCTGCTCGACTTGCAAAGGTAATATAGTGGAGGGCTAAGGGGAAGAACAATTTTGCTTCTTGTATTCAAGAGGTAGAAGAGTAATAATTCATAAACTCATTGGTCGGTTAGTCTGAATTCAACCTTGTATAAAAGAGAAATAAAGAAAATCTACCATCAATATTATTCTGAAATTAAAGCAAAGGAAAAATGAAATTCATATACTTAGCCTAGTGCGTCGATACAGAGTTACGGAATTGGGATATCCAAATAACCACGTAAGAATTAATGCTTTCAAGGGTAGACATATGGGGATGAGTATTGTAGAGAAGCTACTGTATTGTTATAACATAAAGAAGTCATGCTTCCTTGAATGTATGAGGCATGTAGAGTTCACATTTTGCTTATATATGAGCATCACTTCATAAACCGAGGGTTTTAAGACAAAGAAAAGGATGACATCATTTCAAGTGCAGTGAATTAGATCCAGAGAGACAGTGTCTCCTAAAATGACCTGAGTGAGTAAAACCAAATATTAAAAATAGTTGCAGATGATATTTGAGATGGAGGTGTTATAAACACCAATCAGGAATAAGTCAAATTAATAATTTATTTAAAGCCCATTGAGAATTGAGTGAGACCCATATGAGCTGATGTATCAGCGTATTGGAGGAAATATTCTGCAATGGAAACACAAAGGGAGAAGTTCAAGCAAGATATCTAGAAGTCTGTATTGCCTAAAAACCAGCACTTGAGAGTGTTTTAAGTTTTCTCTGGAAAGAGGATTAATGGGAGAATTTATTATGTTAAAGGGGAAGATGCTGTGCCCAAACAATTGAATTGTTTTAAGTTTTGTGATCTTTCCCTATTTCTTGAACGATGCCCTTGTCCCAAGCTGTTAAAATGAAAAGGACTACATAATCATGAGTCAAACACAGTGTTTGCTGAAGACTAAGGATCCCTCATGATTCAGTGGGTTGGACATTGGACCGCTAACCTAAAGGCAGTTTGAAATCACCAGATCCCCCAATGGAGATAGATGAGGGTTTCTACTTTCCTAAAGAATCACCATCTCCGAAATCTACAGGGGTGGTTCAACTCTGATCTGTGGGGTTGCGGTGAGGTGGGATTGACCCAACACCAGGGAGTTTACTTTCTGTTTGTTTGGGTTTTTTTTAGGTGATATACTCTGTACTAATTGCTAAGGATAAAAGATTATTAAGATACCATTTGTGTTAGGCTGGATACTTTAGTGAAACAAATTAGCAGAAACTCATGTATAGAAAAGAGTTTTATATAAAGGTTAAGTGCACAGCAGGAAAACACCCCAACCTAGTGCTGCCCAAGCCCACAAGTACAACATTAGCCCATATGTCCAAAACTAATCTACAAAGTCCTCCTCCTTAAAAACACACACACTATGATGCCAACAGCAGGAGGAAAGCCGAATCAGTGAATGTGTAAGCGGGTGCTCCCGCTCCCAGGGCTGCATCAGGGTAGGTCCATGCGGCTTCTCCTCAGGGATGTATTACAGGAAGTGAGCCTTGCCAGCGGAAGCAGGGAACTGGCTAAGGCAGCTGTACCCTGGTCCAACCATAAGAAAGCAAGAGACCCGAAAACTAGAAAGGTGAGGCTCACCGAGCCCTTTATTTCTCCACCCTTCAATTAACCCCATGTGTTTATCAGCCAGGTTGGCGCAAAAAAAATTAATTCACCATTACTCACTTCATATTAGTTGCTGTCTAGTTGAGTTTGACTCAGAAGGAGAGAGTAGAATTACCCCCTTAGGGCTTCTCTGTGGAAGCAGACAGCCACATACATATTTCATTAGAGTAACTGGTGAGTTTCAACTGATTCCCTTAGGTTAGTCGTCAGGCACTCATCCATTGCACCATAATGACTCCTGTTTACTGATCTCAGGAAGCTAAAATTATACAGTATATGCTGGGAATGGAAATTTTGGGGAACAGATCTCAGAGGCATTTGTAAATCTATATTTATATTTTGTCCGTTGGTGGCTGATTGTACAGGTACTTTCTTAGATACATGGAAACGAAGGTTCCTAATCCACAGTGGGTTCAGTGTTGGGTTGTCAACCACAGTTTGGTGGTTTCCACCCACCAGCCTCTCTGTGGAAAGGGAACCCCGTGGAACAGTTCTATTCTGTCCATAGGGTCATCATGAGTGAGCTTTGATACAATGGCAATGTTTTTATGTGCTTTGCTGTCTTACTCTGCAGATACATTGGTGGATTTATGCTGTCAGTAAGCATGACATTCTTCACATTCAAGGTCAAAGTAGAAGGTATAACAAAGTTTCATATAACAATACAATGGGTAGGATGAATATCTAAACATAAGTCAGGGTCAGAAATTGAATTCTTGTTTTCAATTGCAAGAATCCTTAGTAGTTCACCCAGGAGTTTCTAACTATGATCAAGATAACTCTAGAAATCCTCAGTATAATCTATGTCTTATTATGAGGTGAGTAAAGTATTTATTCTCAAGCAGAAATCCTTGTGTCATAATAGTTCAACACTCATCTGCTGACCCAAAGGTTGTACTCTGCCAGTTGCTCAGTGGGAAAAAGATGTGCCACAGTGCATCAGTAAAGGAAACAAAGGGAATAAGTGGAATAAGTGATGTCACACTGGGGATTGCAAACGATGACATGAAACAAAATAGGTAAAAGTTGTTGAATGGAAAACGGATCTGTTACTTAAACCTCCATCAATTAACAATAAAAGGTTTTTTGAAATGAAATATTTCACTCATGAAAATCCTATGGAGCTGTTTTACTCTGTCCTGTAGGTTACAGGGAGTCTAATTAACTCCATAACAAAGCAGTTTTTATTTGTTTATTTATTTATTTAGTCCTGCAGCAAGTTGCTCTGCAGAGGAAATGATTGTAAGAGTTATTTCTTTGGAATTTAGAAGTTCTCTCCCAAAGATGAAAATTACTCTGTTTATATTTTTCTAGTTCATCTTTTTTCTTCTGCAATTAAAGCAGGAGCCAGATTTTCTCAAATGAAAATCATTATGGAAATCTGATTTTAACATAATTTAGATGTTAGGTCCCAAAATGTACCTCCTGTTTTTTTTTGGTTCAACATTTTCTTCCTTCTCAGATCCCCTGAAACTTTTATTTAACTGGTGAACTTCTACTTTTACAATACATTTTATTAAATTTCTTCCTGAGCATTTGACAGTCAGGGTCAGATGAATCCACAGGGCTATCAGGCATTTCCCAGTGGTCAATTTCATGCCCTCAATCAGGCATGGAATGGATTTGTCTGTGCGAATGTTTCTTGGTTTCTGTATTACTAAAGGAAAACCTTAACTACACAACAGATGCATGACCTCAGAATGGTTCAACATATTTCTAATCAAGAATACTCAAACTCGGTGTTCAATTTTGATGGATACTATTAATTTGACCATTCTAACATGTATACATTTTAGACTCACTTCTTATTGTGCTGACACATTGACTGAGCATATCCTTAGGGTTTTGGTAGGTGACTGGGGTTGAGATGGAAATGTGACAAATAGTCTTTTCATTAGAAAGACATAATAAAGAATATGTATCATTCTACCAGATGCATAAAGCTTTGTTGTGATTCTAAGAGAGGATAAGCTGTGCATTAAAAATAATAACATTCATAAAAATATGTTTACCTTACATTGCACGATAAAGTTAGCCAAGTAGTTCAGGTACACAGCAGAAACAAGAACTACAATTTGAGTTAGTTTATTGTACCAACCTGGCTGATAAACACATGGGGTTAATTGAAGGGCATAGGGATAAATGGCTCAGTGAGCCTCGTCTTTCTAGTCCTCAGGTCTCTTGCTTTCTGATGGTCGGACCAGGGTGCAGCTGCCTTAGTCAGTTCTCTGCTTTAGCTGGCAAGGCTCACTTCCTGTAAGACATCCCCAAGAAGCAGCATGGACCTACCCTGATGCAGCCCTGGGTGCTGGAGCAGCCGTGTGGAGACTCCTGCCAGTGCTGAGATATTTTCACATTCATTGATTCTGCTTTCCTTCTGCAGTCAGCATCATAGTGTGTGTTTTGTGAGATGGAGTAGAACTTCGTGGATTGGTGTTGGACATATAGATTAATGGGTTAATGTTGGACTTGTGGGCTTGGGCAGCACTGGGTTGGGATGTTTTCTTGATGTACAATTAACCTTTATATAAAACTCTCTCTTATACATGAGTATCTGTAGTTTTGTTTCTCTAAAGTATTCAGACTAACACACAATTCAACTCTGTATATACTCACTCACTCATTCAGAGACAGGAAGTGGAAGCCTACTCATCTGAACTGGGCCCTTGAGACAGTGAAAACTTAAAATCCTTTTGCAGCGTGACTATGCTGATTCAGCCTCCATTGAATTCCTCAGATCATGGACTAGGAATGTGCATATTTGAGGATTGCCCTCACAGTGCATTGGAAAGTGGATTACTGTAAATACAATTAGGTTAAACTGTTAATTTATTACCATTTGTTTTCTCTTTTAACCAATTTTTAATTTATTCTAGTTCGGTTTATCTTTGCCTTCTTTGGGATAGAGTTTTTTCTGTATTTTATTTTGTTGTTGTTGTTGAGACTTTATATGAAATCCAAGAGAAGTGATCCATAGAGATAGAACCAGATTAATATATTTTAGGGTTATGGAAGAAGAGGTTGGGGGCAATGGGATGTGAATAATAATTGGTAAAAAATGAAGACAACATTCTAAAATTGATTGTAATGAGGATGTGCAACTCTTTTCAATATAGCTAAACCACCGAATTTTATGGTACATGAATTATATGCCAATGAAACTGTTTAAATAGATCAATAGATAAATAAAATGTATTAAATTATTTTTTTAATTAGTGAAGATCAAATTGGAGAAGAGAAATCACTCATTATTTTAAGCAGGGAAAACCTGAATCAGTTAATCGTAAATATAACAGGGGACAAATGAATGGGAGGTTGAATGTCAGGTTATAGAGAATTCTAGGAAGTACAGGAAAAACAAACAGGCATCTAGGCTTCAGGCGGATTACTTAAGGAAGGAAAGATAAATGTATGAGAACTATTCACCCTTCTACCTAGAGCTCAGTCCTTCTAGTAAAGGATGCAGCTATGGCCCTCTGTTAGGTGGAGTTTAGCTCACTGAACTACCACACCACTGAGGGGTCACTGGAAAGCCACCCCTTATAGTGCTCTCTATGGGTCATGCCATGCTTTACAGACACTACTCAAGAAGGAGCTGAAACGGATCTGAAATATTATCATGCTTATCTAGTGTAAATGTGATTAAAGAAGTATATAATTAAAGTGAGAGGACCTGAGTTCAAATCCTTTCTCTGCCCCTGAATGGCTAACAATTATTTATCTCCAAAACTTTGCTTTCTTGTCTCCAAATAATTTGGCCCATTCCCCTCTAACATCACTGTGTTGTTGTAGGGACTAAAGGAGGCACTATTTGAACATTTTCAAACATCTACTTTTATAATAAAAATATACATAAATATCTAAAATGAAAAGAGAAGAATAAATGGTGATATTTTAAAAATACTTACCTCTACTTTTCTATCCACAGCAAACAGGAAACCACAAGTTTCATCATATTTACCACCTCATGCAAACACTCACTTCTCCTTTAATGTGTCAGAGAATTCTACTGCTTCTTGCCTCCTTCCAGCCCCAATTTACAGAGAGTCTCACAGGCGATACACAGCAGTAGACACACACAAACATAAATAAATTAAAAAGAATAGACACCATTAATTCCCAATATGAGAACACATTCCTACCATTTCACTAAGACACACATAAGAATAAAAGTATCTGTTACTTAAACCCATATGCAATTGACAGTTTTCCATATTTTACCACCACCTTATTAATTTAATAATAGTAACTCTAAGGGAAACATTATTATGATGCACATTCTGCATATGAGAATATTCGCATGAGTTATTGTTATGATATCTGACCGTGGCTACATTTCCAGTTAGTAGTATGGCTAGAAATCAAATGTAGTTTTGTCTGAAGAGAGTATCACTCAACGGATCCCCCCAATTGTCTGTCAGAACTACTGTGAACCTTGCCTAGTATCTGAGACTTTGCTTGCACCATTAAACACTGGAAAACTTTAAGGAGAGCAGCAGTTAAATTAAGCCAGCCTTCTCAATTGAGAAGTCTTTCCATTGACCAGGAATTTGAACTTCTGTAGAAGTGAAACCTTCCCCAGTAAACTCAACTATCTTCTTTATAATCTTAGGGATAATTCTAGAGCCTCATTTCCTGAGGGTCTTAATAAAACAGAGTATTTTATAATTTTCCAAACACTTTTATTCAGCAAACTATGCTCTGTGGTCTGACCTTGTATTCAAAATGTATACCCTAAGTCATCTGTCCATTCTCAATTATTATTCCCAATGATTCATGATTCTACTCTCCTAACTTAAATTCCTACTATTCTCTTTTCCCTCTAATTTTCCTCCTGGGATCCCTGCAATCCTTACTAATATACTCATCTCCATCCTTCATCTCTTTATTAAACATTCTGTTCACTTCTCTTCATTGCCAAACGCTTGGTTCACTCCACAAGATATCACTGACATAGTCTCTCTAGAGAGTCTGACTTGAGCTTGTCTTCATTTGCATACCACAATTCCTTAATCCTTCTATAAAACAGTCTATCTCTTTACAGTATATGCTATTTTTAAATCATTTAATCACTTTATTGGGGCTCATACAATCTTATCACAATCCATAAATACTTCAATTGAGTAAAGCACCCTTATACATTCGTTGCTGTCATCATTCTCAAAATTTGCCTTCTGCTTGGGTTCCTGGAATCAGCTCATTTTCATTCCCCCCCACCCTTCTCCCTCCCCCTCCCTCATGAACCCTTAATAATTTATAAATTATTATCTTATCTTACACTGTCTGGCGTCTCCCTTCACCCACTTTCCTGTTGCCCATCCCCCAGAGAGGTTATATGTAGATCCCTGTGATCGGTTCTTCCTTTCTACCCCCCTTTCCCTTCCAGTATCAATATTCTCACCATTGGTCCTGAGGGGTTCATCTTTCCTAGATTCCCTATGTTTCCACATCCCAACTGTACCGCTGTGCATCCTCTGGTCTATCCAGATTTTCAAGGTGGAATTGGGATCATGATAGTTTGGGGGAAGAAGCGTTTAAGAACTAGAGGAAGGTTGTGAGTTTCATTATTGCTACACTGAACCCTGAGTGACTTATCTCCTCCCCACTACCCCTCTGCAAGGGATGTCCCTCTGCCCTTCGTGATCACACATGTCGGTGTGCAGCTTCCATGTGGGCTTTGTTGTTTCTGGGATAGATGGCTGCTTGTTTTCTTTCAAGCCTTTAAGTCCCCAGACACTTTATCTCTCAATAGCCAGGCACCATCAGCCATCTTCACCACATTTACTTATGCACACATTCGTCTTCAGCATTTATGTGGGGAAGGTGATCACACAATGATGGTTTTTGTTTTTTGGTGTCTGCTACCTGTTTCCTTCAACACCTCGTGTTTACTTAGGCTTGTGTGCTTCTTCTTTGTGGGCTTTGTTGCTTCTGAGCTAGATGGCCATTTGTTTGCCTTCAAGCCTTTAAGACCCCAGATGCTATATCTTTTTGATAGCTGTGCACCATCAGTTTTCTTCACCACATTTGCTTATGCACACATCTGTCTTCAGCAATCATGTCGGGAAGGTAAGTATCATAGAATGACCGTTTAGCTGAGCAAGGTATTGAGAGAGTGTGCGTGAGAAGGCCCAATGTCCACCTGCTACCCTACTACTGAACCTATAAATATATGCACATAGGTCTATTTCCCCCATAATCATTAATATATTTACGTAAGTACATGTCTGTATTTAGGCTTCTATGTATGCCCTTTGCTTCCTATTCCTTTCCTCTATTTCCTTACGCTTTCTTCCTGTCCCACTACCATGTTCAGCCTTCATTCTGGTTTCAGTAATTCCTCTCAGTTACCTTGCCCTTGGTCACTCCATACCAGTCCTCCCATCCCATCCCTCCACTGGTTTTGAACCACTCGTTGTTCCCTTGTCCCTGGGTTGGCCTATACCTCCTCCCTTCCCCTACCTCCCACACTCTCATGTCCCTCTGGGTCCGTTGGTCCCATTATTGTCTTCTCACTTTGTTTGTCCAGCCTATATTATCTAGGTGGACCTGCAGATACAGTAATATGTGCATAAAAATGCAGATAGCTTTGACAGCACTAAAGTTGCACATAAGAACATGGCATAGACAGCAGCAACACCGACAAGCTTACAAACAAAAAAGTCACTGAGATACAAAATTTAAAAGAAAAGAAAAGAAAAAAACCATAAAGATCGCAAAACAAACAAACAAAAAAACCCTGTTAGTAGTTAGAGGTCTTTTTGTTGACCTTCACGAGTCTTTTCCGGAAGAGCCTGATGAGGTGCCACGTCCTGGTCCCAAAGTCCATCCTTTATACTCTCTCGGGACCTCCTTGCTCTGCTTCCCCCGCCAGTCCATTGCATGCCCCCAGTGTTTTGCCTCAGTGTCATGGGGTCAGCTCAGTCGCACATCCCCCACTGTGTCTCAGGTGCTGTCCCATGTAGGGCCATGGGTCTGTGCAGGATGTCTCATCACACCATGGGGACGGCTACATGGTCCTTTCTGTACATTAGACCCTTTGAGCCGGGCTATTTGTCCTCTGAACTTGGTGGGCCCAAGTGTGCTCCATTCCGTTCTTCCTCTTTCCTATGCTTCAGATTCCTTCTGGGTGTGGTGTGGTGGGTCAGTTCCTTTCCCACACCAGACGATCTATTTTCATTTTCTGTGGTACTCCCTTTGATGGTGGGTGTCGAGCTAATTTTTCTTTGGGCCAGAGTATGGTCCAGTCTCTTTGTATATTCCTTCGTGCTTTAAATTGCCCTCCTGGTTTATCGTGTTGTGGTGGGATCCATATGCATGTTCTAGTTCTGTGGTGACACAACCAATACTCTCCCCTGGGTGGGTTAGTGCCCTGTTCCCCTAAGCCATCTACTTGGTTTCTCCCCACCCTGCTTCTCCCTCCACCTGCCCCACTTTCCCTTCTTTATGTTGGGCTCTCATGTACCTCCCTGGGAGTGGCCTGCCCTCCCTCCAACTATCTATGCTTCCACCCGTTTATTGTGAGATAGATGTTTATTCTTCTATTCCTGGCATACTGGTTGTACTTACCTCAGGGTACTCATGCTATACCTGTCCTTTTGAGTTTGGCTTACCTCGCTTAACATGATTCCTTCCAGCTCTTCCCAAGAAACAACGTGTTTTATGTGATTGTTCATGCTTTTCAGTGCTGCATGGTACTCCATTGTATGTATGTGCCAAAGTTTACTAATCCACTCATCTATCCATGGAAACTTAGGTTGTTTCCAAGTCTTTGCAATTGTGAATTGTGCCACAATTAATATTGGAGCGCATATGACTGGTTGTGTTTTATTTGCTGCTTCCACATAGTATATGCCCAGTAGAGGGATGCCTGGGTAATAAGGTAAATCAATTTCCATTTTCTGTAAGTACCACCAGATTGCTTTCCACAGTAGCTGTACAAATCTACATGACCACCAGCAGTGGAGGAGGGTTCCTACTTCACCACAGCCCCTCCAACATATGTTGTTCTCTGATTTACTGGTTTGGGCTAGCCTCAGTGGTGTTAGGTGGTATCTTGTGGTTGTTTTGATTTGCATTTCTCTTATGGCTAATGACCTGGAACACTTTCTCATATGCTTATGGACCATATGGGTCTCCTTCCTAGTGAAAGTTCTTTTCAGGTCTTTTGCCCACTTCTTTAGGGGGTTAACTGTTTTCCACTTTTTGTAGGTCATAATGGTGTTGTAGATTTTAGTAATGAGCCCTTTGTCCGATGTGTCATTACTAAAATTCCTCTCCCAGTATATGGGTTGGCCTGTCACCCTCTTGGTGAAGTCTTTTGAGGTGCACAGGTGTTTTATTCTTATTAAATCCCATTAGTTGATTTCCAGTTCACCTGTGTGTGTACCCTTCCCTATTGCAGTGAGCCTATGAGTTCCCTGGGCCAGTGCTCTGAGGTTAGTCCCAATTCCCTCCTTGATGGTCCTGATGGTTTGGGGTTTAACTTCTAGGTGTGTGATCCACTTTGAGTTTATTCTTGTGCATGGGGTGAGGTAAACATTTTGTTTCATCTTTCTACATGTGGATATTCATTGTTTCCAGCACCACTTATTGAACCAATTGATGGTTTTGGGACCCTTGTCAAGGATCATTTGTCTATATGCTGTTGATTTTAATCTTGGGTTCTCTATGCTTTTCCACTGGTCTGAGTGTCATTGTGCCAGTACCACACTGCTTTGACCACTGTAGCTGTGTAATGGGCATTAAAATCAGGTAAGGGGAGTCCTCCAACTGTGTCCTTCTTCTTAAGGAGTTTTCTGCTAATTCTGGGTTTCTTCCCTCTCCATATGAAATTGGTGGTCAGTTTTTCCAATTCTTTGAAGAAGGTTGATGGTATTTGAATTGGTATAGCAATGAACTCGTAAAGTGCTTTAGGTAGGATTGTCATCTTTACTATGTTGAGTCTTCTAATCCAGGATGAGCAGGGGATGTTCTTCCATTTGTGGAGGTCGCTTTTGGGTTCCTGTAGTATGGTCTTATAGTTTTCCTTATGTAAGTCTTTTGTATTTTTTGTTAAACATATTCCTAGTTATTTCAGTTTGTTCTTTGCTACTGTGAAGGGTACTTCCTTCTTAATCCCCTCTTCCATGGCTCTGTCCGATGTGTATAGAAAACCTATCGACTTCTGTTTAGTGATCTTGTATCCTGCTACTCTTCCATATTCCTCTATCTCTGTAAGTACTCCAGCTGTGGAGCTTTTGGGGTTTGCAATGTAGAGTAACATGTCGTCTGCAAATAGTGATAGTTTCACCTCGTCCTCTCCCATTTGGATCTCTTTGATGTACTTCCTCTTTCTTATGTTGTTAGGCCAGAACCTCCAAAATGATATTGAATACAATTGGGAAAGGGGCAGTCTTGTCTTGTACCCTTTTTCAGTGGGACTTTTCTTGTCTTTTCTCCATTGACTATGATGTTGGCCGTTGGTCTTTCATAGATAGCTTGCATAGCTTGAGGAACTTACCTTCCAATCCTATCTTCATGAGTGTCTTGATTAGGAATGGGTGCTGGATGTTGTCAAATGCTTTTTCTGCATCTACGGATATTATCATATGTTTTTATCCTTTTTCTTCTCGATGTGATATATAATAGAGATGGATTTTCGGATGTTAAACCATCCCTGCATCCCTGGGATGAATCCAACCTGGTCGTGGTGGGTATGTTTTATATATGTTTTATATGTTTTCTATTGGCCAAAATTTTGTTAAAGATTTTTGCATCTATGTTCATTAGAGATATTGGTCTGTAATTCTCTATATCTGTGGGGTCTTTGCCCTGTTTGGGTATCAAAGTAATGCAGGCTTCGTAAAATAAATTTGGGAGTTTGCCATCCTCTTCTATGTTATGGAATACTTTGTGGAGGATTGGTGTCAACTCTTCCCTGAATGCTTGGTGGAATTCTGCTGTGAAATCATCTGGACCTGGGGCCTTTCTGGTAGGTTTTTTTATGACCCTTTCTATTTGTTCTTTCGTTATGGGTTTGTTGAGGTTGTGATCTCTGAGAAAATCTAAGGAGAAAATCTAAGGAGAGACTGTTTTTCCAAATATTTATTCATGTCTTCCAGGTTTCTGAATTCATTAATACAACCTTCATAGTACTTTGTGATTATCCTTTTAATCTCATTGGGGTCTGTTGCTATTGCCCCTGATTCACCCCTCATCGTGGCTACTGATGTTTGCTCCTTTCTAATTTGGTAAGCTTTGCCAGAGGACTGTCAATTTTGTTAATTCTTTCGTAGGACCAGCTTTTAGCCACATTTATCTTTTGCATTGTTCTCTTGTCTTCCCACTGGTTTAACTCCACCCAGATTTTTATTATTTCTTTTCTTTTGCTATTGGAGGGCTTGTTCTGCTGACTCTGTTCTAGTTGTTGGAGGTTTTGTGTTAACGTATCTGTCATACGCCTTTCTTTTTTTTTCATATATGCATTTAGTGATATCAAACTACCTCTGATAATTGCCTTTGCAGTGTCCCATAAGTTTTAATACATTGTATTTTTGTTCTCGTTAGTTTCTAGAAACTTCCTAATATCCTCTCTGATCTGGGCCTGTACCCATTCATGTCGCAGGAGATCATTGTTCATTCTGCAATTGGTTGCCCTTGCTTTTCTGGACATCCTCTTATTAATCTCCAGCTTTATGGCATGGTGATCTAAGAAAGATGTCTCGATAATATCTATATGTTTGAATTTACTCAGGTTGGACTTGTGTCCCAGCATGTGGTCTATTCTTGAGAAAGATCCATGTAGATTTGAAAAGAATGTGAAACCCTTTGCTTATGGTTGGAAAGCTCTATAGATGTCTATCAGGCCCTGTTGCCTAATTACCTCGTTTAGCTCTCTGGCCTCTTTGCTGAGCTTCTTTCCTAGTGATCTGCCTTTCTCTGATAATGGAGTGTTAAAGCCACCTACTATGATTGTTTATTCCATGATTTCTTTTTTCATCTTTTTAATAGTTTGTTTGATGAAATTCTCTGCACTATTATTAGGAGCATAAATATTCAATATGCTAAGTGGTTCCTGGTTTACTGAATCTTTGTAGTGTCCCTCTTTGACTTTTTAATGATTTGGATCTTGAGGTTTATTTTGTCAGAGATTAAGATAGTCACCCCTGCCTTTTTGGAGTTACCATTCGATTGGTAAATTTTCTGCCAACGCTTTATTCTTAGCATATTCTTGTCAGTGCACTTGAGATGTGTCTCTTGCAGGCAACAGATTGATGGATTATGGATTATGGTCGGTCCTCAAGCCTTTTTCTTGTAATATATGAATTGAGTCCATTGGATTTCAAAGTTATTATCACTATCTGTGGATTCATAGTTGTCATACCTTATTTTGTGTTTTGCGTGTTTATCTATCTCACTTCATATCTGTGCTGTGTTTGAGTGGAGAGTTTCTAACTTGTCCTCTTTTCCCTCTGAGACACAGTTGTCCTGGTAATTGTTGCTGGCATGTTAGCTTCTAGATGGAGATGGTCTATATGGTGGTCTCCTGTTTGTTCTTGGTGGAGGTTGCTCCTCTAGCCATAGTGAGTAAGCTTGTATCTTCCGCAGGGTCAGGTGACTTGCAGCATATTCTTTGAGTTTTTCTTTGTCCTGGAAGACCCTTATCTCACCATCTATATTAATGGATAATTTGGCAGGGTACAGGATTCTGGGGGAAGCATTTTTTTTCCTTTCAGCTTTTGGAAGATGTTGCTCCATTCTCTCCGCCTCTTTCGTTGTATCTTCTGATAGGTCTGAGCATATTCTTACCTGCGCTCCTTTGTATGTGACCGTCTTCCTTTCTCTTGCTGCTCTTAAAATTTTCTCTTTTTTCTCTAAGTTGGATATTTTTACTATTATATGTCTTAGGGTATTCTTCTTGGGATTTAGTCTAGCTGGCGTCCTTTCTGCTTCCTGTATGAGTGCCTGGTTCTCCCTTCTTAGGATGGGAATATTTTCTTCTCGAAAGTCCTTTGCTATCTTGGCTTTCGACTTGTGTGTTGTGTTGTGCTCCGGTAGAATGATTATTCAAATCTTATTCCTCTTCATTGATCTCAGGCTGTCTTCTGTTTCTTTAATTTTCTTATCTGACAATCTTTCTCACTTGTTTTAGTCTGTTTGAGTGTCCTTGAGATCACTGATAAGGTAATCTGCCTCTTCGAGCCTCATTGTAAATGCTGTGATCTTGGGTGTGACTTCTGCTACCTATTCTGTTAGCTCCTGCAGTTTCTTTTGGTGGGTGGATTTCATCCCCTCTATTGTGGACTCCATCCCCTTTATTGTGGACTTCATCTCTCTATGTTGCATCCTTAGTCTGGGTTGCTTCCCTTAGCTCCTGCATTACTCTGAGCAGAATTCTGAAGAGTTCCTTCTGTGGCAGATCTGTATCTGTTTCTTCTATGAGAGATGTCAGCTCTGCTACTATGTTTTGTCTCTCTGTTTCTTTTTTGTTGGGAGTGATGTGGTCTGTTGATTTTTCCCTGATCCTTTCATAGACCCCATGCTTCTTGGAGGCCAGGGTAACCTTTTCTGTTTTACTTTCAGGCGACTACGTATGACCTAATATAAGGGTGAGCCAAACTGCTGTGAAGGTAGTGTTCCCTGACGGCTTACTGACCCACAGTGGTGAGATGTTTCAGCAACTGGAGTGGGGCTAGAGCCTCAGTCAGTGCCCTCAGGTTGCTTTGACCTGGTTTGTCAGGGTACCATTAGCAACCTTTTTTTATTTAGTAATAAAAAAAAGAATTTAAAAGGTTAAAAATTAAAAAAAATAATTTTAAACAACATTTTGGGCAGAAAAAGAAAAAATGGAGAGCGAGGAAGAAGGAGAAGCTATAAAAGAGGAGTGAAAAAAAGTGATAATAATAGAAGTGGAAGGAGAAGAAAAAAAGAGATAGAAGGAAAACCTATAGAAAAGGGGGCAGAAGAGAACTACTAGCAATAATGAAAAAGGAAGAAGAAAGAAAAGAGAAAATGAAACAGAAAGTAAAAGAGAAAAACCAGCGCAAGATAAAAGATGTATATATGTATACATATAAATTATTCCCCCCTTCTTTTCCCTCTAAGCTCTAGAGATGCCTAATAGAACGTGGAGGTGGGTGAGGCCTCACTGTCACGGGGCATGGTGCTGATCTGGGCTATGTGAGGGGGTTACATGCTCTTCAGATCAGCAAGCCTTCTCAGGTACCTGCAGACCTGTAGAGTTGAGCCTGTGGGCAGAGGCTACACAGGCAGGAGTTGCCCCCCCCCCCCAAGTGTGGGCCTCCTGCACTGACTGGAAAATGCTGGAGCTGGTAGGGGTGCTTAGAGAGGCACAGGCCGCTGTGACCGTCTCCTATGCCGGCTGGGAAGGGCTGGGGAAGGCTTAGGAGCCTGCACTGGGGATCCCTCAGGGCCCCTCGGTGGTGATAGCCTGCCAGAGCATACAGGACTGCAAAACCGTGTCCTAGGCTCCCTAGGAGGTGGGGACGTTTATTGCTTAATCTGTCAGCCCTGTGAGCAGTGCAGGTTCCACAGCAAAGTGGTCTTAGCCGGATTGGACAGCAATGGCTCTGGCTGGAAACTGTGGGCAATGGCGCTTGTCCTCAGCCCTGACTCAGAGATCTGAGCCACCGGCCTTTGAAATCTCTGCAGCGTACCATGGAGGGCAATGCCACTCCCACACTATACCCTACACTACACCCCAGTGACGCCTTATTTATTTATGTATTGCTGTATGTTACACCTTCTACTATGTCTGTTCATATGCAATTCTGTTGTTCACTCCCCTGCTATCAGCTTCCCCTTTCACTCCTGTTTGTCCCTCTCTCCCCTTACCCTCAAGGCTGTAATTCTGATGTTTGGAGCTGGAAGGGGATTGGAGGGCTAACAGTTTGACCATTTTGCTGTTGTCTTTGGCTCAGGATGTCCTCAAAAATGGACTTATCTCAGTATCCAAAGCCAAGAGAAGACAAGGACTCTGCTCTGGATCTCCAGCTAGCAGCCACATTCTCTTGATTATCTGATCTAATAAGGGGAACACAGAGCGGGAGATTGATTCTACATGGGCACCATGTGCCCAGAAGTACAGTATATGCTCTTGAGATATATTATATTCTACTTAATTTCACTGCTATAGTTTGCAGACTTTGTTTACCAGTCCTTTTTTTTTTTTGTTAAAGAAAGACTTTGCACCTGACTGCTGTTTTTCCTTCCATGCCGATGTTTGCCATTATCTTAAGACAAGTCAATGTCTATCTAAATACAAAGTCTTTCTCCATGACTTTTTTTATTGCATTGGTTTTAGCCACCTTCTACTGTGGCCACAGGACCCCTGATGGCTTAGTTGTTATATGTTGGCCTGCCAGGTGCAAGGTTAGCTGTTCGAAACCACCAGCCTAGCCTGCTCTGAAGAAGAAAGATCTCTTTTGACTCCTGTAAAGAGGTATAGTCTCAGAAACCCAGAGGAGGCCAGTTCTATCCTGCTCTATAGGATCACTATGAATTAAACTGGACTTGATGCCCATTGAGTTTGTGTTTGGTTTACCATGGCCACACCCAAACTCAGTCATTCTCAAGTTGTCAAGTTTCCAAAGACAATGACTATTTATAGGGTGAAAAAGTTCATCTTAAATATTGAAATGAAAGATGGTTTTGGCACAATATAACCAGAGCTATTTCCTTATTTGAAAGGAGGACAACCGAACCATCAAATTAAGGGTTACTGGATCATAGAAAGTGCTTCCTTTACACTCAGTAGTTTAATGGGAATATAAGAAGGGAATGGAATAATTCTACCGTAACTATGCTTTACACCAGTCAGAAAATCAACCAGTAAACAACAAACGAATGTCTAGCACACTGAAACTTGAGGTTACTTAGAAAGTTTGGTCTTACTTAGGAAGGGTTCTAAAAGGACAGGAGATCCAGTATCATGCAATGTTACTGGTATTAACCAGACTGATCTTGTCATCTAAACATGGACATTTTTGTTATTTGCTGAAAACAAAGGTGTAAACTAGGTCTTTCCTGGAAAATCTGGCTTGGGTAACATTTAAAAAAAATAACAATAATCAACATAATAATACATATTTCCTAGTCTGTCCCTGACATTTTTGTATCTCATCAGGCATAGCAACACCGAGAATTCTTAACAAGTTCACTCTCTCACATTGGGTATGTTCACTGAAATATTCCTCACCTTTAAAACAAATCTAATCGTGTTATTGCTTCATTTAGATACCATTAATCATTTCTCACCCTCCAGTGGTGGATATAGCTTATAAGGCCACTCATAGCCTAGCCTCTTCGCACATATTTTACTTTATCACTCTTATTTTACTTTCATTACTCTTAGCCTGATACAAGGTACTACGGCCATGCTGAACTGTTTTTATTTTTAAAGCCTTTTCCCTTTGCTTACTTATTTCTTAATCCTTTTTCACATGTTATCCTGCCTCCTTGGAAATTGTCTTTTCCTCGCTTCCTTTTGTTCCATTCCTTATCTAGTAAATCTCATCATAAACATAATTTCTGCCAGGACCTATTTTTGGATCACACCTTGTCATGTTAATATTATGTTGCTCCCAGCATATCTCTGTCTTGTATGCTTCTTTGTAAAGAACTTGGCACTCTTTACTTATTTGCATTTTTAATTATTATATTTTTCATTGCAGGGTAACTCCATAAGTTCAGCAACAATTTCAACATTGTACTTCCAGCACCAGATATAAGGAGGCATCCGTGGGAAAAAAAAAACAATTTAATAGATGAAGCATATACTTGATTGAACACTTACTATATTAATTTAATCCTCTAACTGGATCTACAGTGTAAGTACATATTATTTTTATTTTAGAGATGAAGTATTTTAAACAGTGACCTTTTCAAAAGTTACTCAAGTTCAAACAGTTAGTAGCAGAGGAGCCAGGATTCTAACCGAAGCATGTCTTCAAACATTAGGTTTCCATGATTTTCTTATTGAGGAAATACCATTGGGATTATTGCTTATAACCAGTTCAGTATATAAGGTATCAATACAACCAGTTCAGTATGAAGTACAATTTAAAAAAATCTAATTAAAAGTGTTTTTATTATGAAATAGTGAGTTCTTCAAGACTTGCAGAGTTAAACAAGGGTAGGTTAGCCTTTTGTCAGGATATTTAGAGGGCATTCCAGAATTGGTTGGAAAGATCGCAAGTTGACCTTGTAGAGCTCTGCAAGTCCATGAAAATAATTGTATGACATTTCAAGGGCAATTGACAAGCTGTTCAGCTCAGAGACGAGGCAGTCTTGGTGAGGACCTGCAATTTTAGCACTTATCAGGCAATCTAAAGTTTGCGTAAATCCTTGTGAGTAGGAAGGTACCATGGGTCTTCTTTCCAGTTAGTTTTGTCGACATCCAAACTTAATTGGACCCTAAATGGTTTTCCTTGTAGAACTCTTATCTCATGGACCAACTGCTTAATCTATTTGGGCAGATCCAGGATTCATAGTTCTTTGGGGAGCTGTGAAACTGCATTTGGGGGGAAAAAAGTCAGCCTCCTCCGTGGGACAACCTAGTGACAGACTTCATTTCCAATTCTGAAATGTTCCCCTTGCATGGTTATTATCTTATCACGACACACGTTATAACGAGTCTTGCAATTTTAAGTTCATTTTAATGATTTCTAAACACTGAGAATATTTTTATATTCTCACTAATGCAACCAATACAGAATAATGACCTCAAGTATGTATAATACACTGCCAGAATAATGTACACAGAGAAGGGGTTTTCAACAATTTCATGGTCAGATAGAATAAAAAGATAATGGTGTCTTCCAAAAGCTTTTTGAAGTCCCCATGTGTGTGTGTGTTCACTTTTCCCCCAATAAAATAAAATCTAATGATTCCTTAGCTACATAGACTAGTGAATTTCAAAGTAAGAAAAAAACTCTTTAAATTTCGCTTCTCTGTATAGATTCATTGGATAGAAAGAAATTCTTGGCAGGTTTTCTAGAATTCAGATTACTCGAAATAAGTTATTGTTCATCTGTTAGTACATATTTGTATGGTTAGTTCTTTTGTAAAAGGATACTTTTTTGGGTCTTGGTATTTTTTGAGTCATAACTTCTGTTTCTGAAAACATTCTTCCCCCCGGGTTCTGAAATCTGTGGGGAGGCATTCATTCAGAGTTGCCTAGATTACTTTCAGAAATAAATCATGCATGTGTATGCATGCATGCGCAAGCACACACACAAGATATGAGTGACAATCATAGAAAAAAGCAAGAGTTTCCCATGAATCATACTGTTATGGATTAAAAATATTAGTATTTATACATATTTCTATTCTTATTTTATTTACAGAAGAAATTTGTGATATGATTAAAAAGAAAATGGATATGAACAAGCACTATAAATAATACTGGACACATTAAGTGTATGTAGTAAGCTATTGATATAGTCTAAATTAGGTAGTCAAGTTACAGCTTAGAAGATATAATATTTTAGTTGTGTTATAAGTCCTTGGGTGCTAATGAAAAGGCCTGTGATTAGAAATCACCAGGCGCTTGTGGGAAGAGAGCAGGCAATCTTTTGTTATTCCAGCCTAGAAAACACCAATCCTGTCCTGGAGAGTTGCTATGAGTTGAAAGTCAATTTGATGGCACAAAACTGTATAACAAAAAAAAAACCATCTAAACCAAATCCATTGCCTTTGAATTGATTCTTCCTCATGGTGTCCCCGTATAAGCTGTTCTACAGGGATTTCTTGGCTGCAATCTTAATGGAAGCAGATAGGCAGGTTTATCTTCAGTCATATCACTGGGTGGGACTGAATCACCAACCCCTAGGTTGATATTTGAACCCCTAAGTAGCTATTTGTGCTTCCACACTTACAGTGATTCCACACTTACAGTGATTAGACACAGTGATTAGGAAACAACTGAGTAAACATATTTGTGCTATATGTTGTATATCAATTTCTTTCTTATCAGCAATGTTAAATTTTTTAATACAGAAATTATGTTAAACCCTAACTCTGTGGGTGTATGTGTGTGTGTGTGTATAGCCTTAGTTATGTGCAATTCCCCCAAAATTTTTTTGGTTAACAATTTCATAGTTAACATTTGAAAACAGTAGCTGAATAATGTAAAATAGATATAGGCAAACATAGGGAAAAGTGAAGCGCATTTTGAATGTAAACTTAATTTTTTTTAAAAAGCCCTGTGAAAAATAAATTAGCTGGACTTAGAGAGTTTGATTCTTCCCAGAATATCGTTTACTAAAAAAAGAGAGAGAACTGATTTTGAATGTGTGAAGTTCAGACCTTTCTTTTCTTTCTTTTAAAAAAAAATCATTTTATTGGGGGCTCATACAATTCTTATCACAATCCATACATCCATCCATTGTGTCAAGAACATATGTACATTTGTTTCCATCCTTCTCAAAATATTTGCCTTATACTTGAACTCTTAATATCTGTGCTTATTTCCTCCTCCCTCCCCACACCCCCTACCTCATGAATGCTTCAACATTCATAAATTATTATTATTTTGTCATATGTTACACTGTCTGATGTCTCCCCCTGCCTTCTCTGCTGTCCATCCCCCAGGGAGGAGGCTATATGTAGATTCTTATAATCAGTTTCCCCTTTCTACCCCACATTCTCTCCACCGTCCAGGCATCGCCACTCTCACCACTGGTCCTGAAGGAGTCATCTGTCCTGGATTCCCTGTGTTTCCAGTTGCTATCTGTTCCTATGTACATCCTCTGGTCTAGCCAGATTTCAGACCTCTATTTTCTTTCAGTGTCCTAGAGACTTGTACCTATAAGAATAAAACATTAAAATGAGATTTAGTAAGGGTTTTAGAGGTAGATAAATTGGAAACTAAGATTGCCAAAAAGATGAATCTAAAATTTCACTCAGAAAAAAATAGAAAATATTTTTAAGAGTAGAGACTACATAAAAGGCATAATAAAACAATAACTAGCTTGTACAATCCCATATCGCGTTTCTACTTCTATCTTATAAATATTTAACTAGGATCTTATTCAAGCAACATGAGTGTTGGAAAAAATACTGTTTTAAAAGTCTTTTTAAAGACATAATAAATCCATTTGTCTGAACTATCAGCCAGCATTAAAAAAATCTTAAGCCTTTCCATTTTGTCTTTGATATGCAATTTACTATTATTCTGTGAAATGAAAATAGAGTATTTTTATAAAATTAGAAGAGTCTCCTTTAATAAATAATACATCCAGGCATTTAATTATAATTAATATTCATTGTAAATATCTGCAAATCTTAAAATAGTTATATATTAAAATAATTGTGCATACATATTTTCTGATCCTTTTTGTGCACAGAAAATAAAACATTTTTGTTATGCGCAGAAGGATAAATCATAAGCATTCAAAGAAGCATGGTCTCTAAAAGTTGTGTACTCTTTCTTCTAGTTCTGTTTATTCTATTTGTTTGTTGGGCTCAGCAATTAATGCCATTACTTTAGGGGAATTCCAGCCTCCTGAAAGTTAGTTCCGTGTAAAGCTCTTTCTTTGATTTTAGACCTTAAAAATAACTTTATAAGATTTTTAAATCAATAATGTGGTTCTCATCATTTTAAGAGCTATGTTTCTATAAATAATTACATACCTGAAAATCAAATCATTCTTATTATGTTTATAATGATATATTTATAATGAACCTTTTAGAGTGAATGAGAGAGCATTAGAATTAAAAAAGAGTTCACAGATGTAATCCAGACATATTTTCTATAGATTTATCATCTGAGAGATTTTGGACAAAATATTACGCCCTGGTTCCTGTGTATGCATGGAGGCTATCTCCACTTGAGAAGTATATTAAATAGTACTTATTTGCCAAATGTCTGTATATGTGCCCGGAATTGCTTTCTGTGTAATTCCCAGGTGAAACGGTAGTCGTGAATACAAAGGTGATCACCTGAATCATTTTCTGTGACTATGCTTATAATATATCTAAGGTATGATTTTATCTTTGTATGTACTAAAGTACACAAATGTGTCTCAATTGAAAGAAATATCCAAAGAGTAGACCAAACTGTGAGCATTCAATTCCTAGGCAAGTTCCTGGAAGATCAATTTTTTCCATGATAGTTATCCAAGTGAGGTGACACCAGGAACAATTGAGTGGCCTAATGCTGTTTCCAGCATTTCAATGACCTCCCTGTCTTATAACACTTCTAGATCTTATCATTTAGGGCCTCACTTCAGTGGCCACTCAGTTCATTGCCATAGAGTTGGCTCCCACCCAGGGACATTGTGCGATAGAGAACATAAGGCTCTGTGGTCTTGGGTCATTTTCAGGATCCCGAGTGTGTTTGAGTTCATTGCGGAGACTATTTTGTCAATCCATCTCGTTGAACGTTTCCCTTATTTTAGCTGAATCTCTACCAACTTTTTGGAGGGTTTGGTTCTTTCTTATGACATGACCACAATAAACCAGTCCCAGTAGATACTTAGAGGAGACCAGAGTGCAAAAGTCTATAAGGTAAGCAATGTGCCTGATTTGCAGTCCACACAAGGCTTCCAGAAAACAATGTTGCCGTTGTTAGGTTACTTCAAGTGTGTTCTGACTCGTAGAAGCTGCATCCACAACAGAACAAAACACGGTCCTATATCGCACCGTCCTCCCAATTGATATGGTTGAGCCCATCGATGCCTTGACTGTGTTCATCCATCTTCCTGAAGGTCTTCTTTTTCATTGCCCCTCTGTTTTACAAAACATGATGTCCTTCTCCAGGGACTGGTCTCTCCTGACAACATCCTCCAAGTATGTACGACAAAGTCTCACCATCCTTGCTCCTCAAGAGCATTTTAGCTGTACTTCCTCTAAAACAGATTTGTTTTTTCTTTGGGCAGTTTATGGTACTTCCAACGTTCTTCACCAGCACTGTAATTCAAATGCATTGCTTCATCGTTGGTCTTCCTTATTTAATATCCAATGTTAACATGTCTATAAGGGGATTGTAAATGCCATGGCTTGAGTCACTCGAATCTTAATTCTCAAATTAACTCCTTGCTTTTCTGTGCTTTCAAGAGGTCTAGTATATCAGATTTACTCAATGCACTGCACCATGTGATCTTTACAGCTGCTTCCATGAGCATTTTTTGTGGATCCAAGCAAGAGGAGTGAATGCCTCAGACATGGACAGCCTATTCCTCCCTCGAAGTCTGTTCTCAGTCTGGAAGCTCTGCTGGACCTGACTCACCTATGTGACACTGCTGGCATTTGACATATTGGTGAAAAGCTTGCAATGGCACAGGCACACACAAGCAACCAGAGTATGGCAAACTGACACACAATCCTGAAAACGATAACAAAGGAGCGTAAAGGCCATGGAAGTGGGGTGGGCACCAGGAATGAAAACACTTATCTTCAGAAGGCAGTGTGAAAGAAATTGTGGAGGAATCTAGATTAATTTTGTGTCATCTCCATATAATCTTTGACTACTAAGATACAAAACATTCATTGTGGCCCAGTGTGCTCCCTGCCAAAGTAATCATAGTATCTAATATCCTACCATTGTACATCCATCCCACTCTTTTTTAAGGAGAACAAAGAAGCAGTGGGAATTGGCATGAATAGTAATTGTTTACCGACCCATCTGTTTTGCTGAATTATGAATAGTGAATTAGGATTTCATAAGAGTGATTGATGAATTTGTTGTCTAATCGATGGGGAGATATTTATAAGTTATAGTTGGCAGGTTTGGCTGCTATAGGTAAAAGATGAAGAAGTTGTTAGTGCTAAAATGCATCTCATTTTAGGGTGTGCATTTTTAAGCATAGAGATTTCTCATAGGAGAGGTAATGTGCTGGCTTAAAACATAGACCAACCTTCTTAAGGCTAAACAATTTTTACCTGGCTATCCTGTCGCAACTCTTAGGTACAGTTAAGTTACTTTATCACTTAGTGAAAAAAGAAACTTTCCAAAATACTAAGAGACATATGTCTGGAAAATCACATTCTAATAACTAGAAATTCATAGTAATAATGAATAACCTTCCACCTTATGATATTTGTGGTGGTTAATGTTCTGAGTCAAAATTGCTAGACTATGGTGTCTTGCTATTGGGTCCAATCTGATTCTAGATAATTCTATGGATGTAGTAACATGTGATTAACATTTAAAACTGTTTGCTTTGTGTAAAATAGATGATTCTGCAAAATGTGGGTGGACCTCATCCAATCACTTGAAAGTTTTAAGAGCAAAAATTGAGTTTCCCTAAGTGAGAATGATTCAACTTTAAGCCAGCAGGAGAGTAAGCCAACCAGTTTCCAGCCTGTTGCCTGTCCTAGAGATTTCAAACACAAAACTAGACTGTCACCTGACCTACACATGTTTGAATTATCAGCACCCAAATTGGATGAGCCAATAATTTAAAATTTCTCTCTCCATATGTGTGTGTGTGTGTGTGTGTGTGTGTGAAAGAGAGAGAGAGAAAGAGAGAGAGAGAGAGAGAGATGAAATTTAAAAAGTTCACAAAAAATGAAATGAAAAGATAATGGATGTTTCCATAAGCTTTTGATACATACTTTTTTATGGACTATCTGAAACTCTCTTGAATAGCCAGTTATTTCTCTATCTATAGTGTATACATACAATCAGGGCTTCAAAAAGTTTTGGGGGAAATTCCATTATCTTCCCATTCCAATTTTCCTTGAAATTTTGGAAGCTTTCTTGTCTAAGTGTTGCTGTACAACACAATGAAATGCTGTGGGGTCCATCGTGTGGTCCTGTGTCATCCTCACAATTGTTATGTTTGAGCTGATTGTGCAATTATTGTGTTAATTCATTATTTCCTGTTTCAGCAATTCTCTGCTTTACCAAGCATGATGTCCTTTTCCAAGCACTGGTCTCTCCTGAAAACATATTTAAATTACATTAGATGGAGTCTAACCATCCCCACCTCTAAGGAACATTTTGGTTGTACTTTCTTTAACACAAATGTGCTTCTTCTTCTGGCAGTCTATGATACTTCTAATAATCTTTTCCAATAACAAAATGCAAACACACCAATGATTCTTTCATCTTCTTTATTGTCCAGCTTTCACACGCATAGGAAGTGATTGAAAATACCGTAAGGTAAAATTTTGATCCTCAAAGAGACATCTTTGTTCTTTGTCCCTTTAAGGAGGTCTGTGCAGATTTGCCCAATGCCCTATCAAGGGGTACCCCCAAACTGGAATAGCTCTGGGAAGAGTGTAGCTTTCGCAGTACACATTTTCTCTGCTAGGCAAGCATCAAGCAACTTCTTCAGAGTTTGTGAAGCCTGTGGTGGTTGCGACGTTCCCTCTGAACACACTGAATTTTTCCTTAAAAGCAGTTTTACTCCGACCTACTTTTTTTGTGATTGCTAATTTAAGAGAACAGCATTTGGCTATGAATTTGTGTTTCCTGGTTGTGAAAAATGCCACAGAAACTGTTATGATGTTGAACACAGCTTTTAAGGAAAGCACTCTGGGAAAAATTCAAGTGTATTAGTGGTTTTCTCATTTCAAAAAAGATTTAATGTTGAGTGATGACCAACTTCATTCTGGACATCTGTTAACTTCCCGAACATACAAAAATGTCAACTCCTAGTGAACTTGGAATTCGTTCCACTAGGTCAGACTTTTACTCAAGCTTTTTATTTAGAGGTTCTGAAAAGATTTCCTAAGAGCTGGTGACATAAAAAGGCCTGATTTGTGACAAATGGGGCTGGTTTTCCAACCATGGCAATGCATCTGCTCATTCAGCCATCTCAGTGTGCCAGTTTTTAGCAAAAACAACATGCCTCTCTTGCCCCATGAACCTTACACATCTCACCTCCCTCATCTGACTTTTTGTTTCTGTGACTGAAGAGAACATGAAAGGACAGTGATTTGATGACATAGGAGAGGTGAAGGTAAAAAAAAACCAGGGAGGTGCTGTCAGCCATCCAAACATGAATAGCTTGAAAAATGTTTGTAAGAATGGAATCACAGATTTGACAAATGTATTAAGTGTAATGGGGATAAAGTTGTTTGTAAAAAAATTAAATGCATAGCTTTGTTTGTTTGTTTGTTTTGGGGGGGGACTTTATATGTCACCTGATTCTTTTGCTGCTGCATCCATGAGCCTTGATAGTGGATCCACATGAAATGACATCTTTGTTCTTTTCTCATGGAATTGAATATTGATCTAATTGCTAGCATTGAGTTGTAATTCAAACTTTGTTTGTATCAGCTAGTCCATGTTACCCAATTACTAAACTTTCCTCTTGGCTTCCAACTTTCATATTCAAATCACCAGGAATTATGAATGCATTTTGATTGTATATTTGGCTATGAATTTGTGTTTTCTGCTAGTAAGAAATGCCACAGAAGCTGTTGTGATGTTGAACATGGCTTACAAGGACAGCGCTATGGAAAAAACTAAAGTGTACATGTGGTCAAGTGGTTTTCTCATTTCATAAAAGGTGAAATGTCAATTGATGATAAACATCATTCCGGAAGTGCATCAACTTCCCAAACATACCAAAATGTAAACTCATAGTGCATTTGAAGTTCATTCCACCAGGTCAGAATGTTAATCAAGTTTTTCTATTTAGAGGTTCTGAAAGGATTTTGTAACAGTGTGTGACCAAAAGAAAAAGGCCTGATTTGTGGCAGATGGGGGACTGGATTTTGCCACCATGACAATACATCTGCACATGCAGTCATCTCAGTGCGCCAGTTTTTGGCAAAAAACAAAAATAACAACCCCAAATAGCATGTCTCTCTTGCCCCATGCTCCTTTACTAACCTGACTTTGTCACCAGGTGACTTCTTTTGTTTCTGTGAATGTAGAAGGACATGAAGAGACAGTGATTTGAGGATGTAGAAGAAGTGAAGAAAAAAAGAAGGAGGTGCTGTCAGCCATCCAAACAGATGAGTTTGAAATAGTGACCAGGAACGGAATAGGAGATTTGACAAATGTTTTAAGCATAATGCAGAGAACTTTGAAGGTGATATGGTTGTTTTGTAAAATAAAAATTCAAAACAGTTTTTTGCGGGTACCTCCTCACATATTTTATACAATATTAGAGGCAAACTTAGGGATAAAGATCCAATCAGTTTGCTTACAAACTGACTTGTTCCTATGTATTCTTATGACCCACAAGATTGATATAACAATATATTTTTAATTGATTACACAAAAACCAACAAACCCATACCTTTTACTAAATTCGCTAAGAAGTTCCACTAATGTCTTTGTGGCCATGTCTTTATAATGTATATGAATAGCAATTCAATTTGAGGACAGTTTGATGTAACTTTTATTTATGTGACAACCTTTCAGCCTTGAAATTTTCTTCCATGGTTGTTAAGAATTTTGTTTGCTTTTATTGTTCTATTCTAAATAACCTTAAACGTTATTTCTCTAACATTTTCTCAAGTAACAATATCTAAGAACAAAAAAGGCAGCTGTTGCATCACTACTATCAATAAAATATATTTTTTACTGAAAATAAAAAAGAATTGTTCAAATACTCCTAAAGGATCTCACCAAAATAACTTAAAAGTTGACCTCCAGTTGATAAATCCTTGCTCCAAGATTTTAGTCATCTTTTTCCATGTTATATATGGTTTTGTCAACATCCTCAAATGATTTTTGGGAAAAATAAAGTGAATAAATAAATTTGAATAAACTAGGTTTCATTTTTATATTTGAGACCTTACCAAGAGCTGAAACCACAGCAAATCTTTAAAGATGCTTTACATTTTAATTTGAGTTCTCATGTGAAGTTTTTATGCTACAACAAAAACCATCTGCTAAATACATATGGAACCATTAGCTCTACTGGAAAACTTGATAACCGAAAACCTCCCTACCCTAACTTATATAGGATTCCATCTCAATTTTAATTTTGTTTAAGTGTAACTAGTCTAAAATAATCAGGTCAATATGGAATGCGTTTCAGTCAAGATTTGTTTGAGTAAATAAATTGCTCTGCGATCTGTCAACTTGTATCGATTCCTCGTAAAGAATACCACTTAAAGAGAAATTATATTATCATTATAGAATATCCATGTCATACAATTTAAGATAAATCCAGATAGTATCCTCTTGAGAACAATGGCTAGAGATTACCACAAAAGATTTTGGAGTATTTATGTAGATGCATATGCACACACATACATACATACATACATTAACCATATATCATGTTAACCAGCAATTTAGTATACATTTCTGGAATTAGCTAATTCTCAATAGGACGTCACAGAAAACAAACTCTTCATAAATGCAAAGGAAATATTATTTTAGCAGATTCTTCTAAAACATCCAAGTGATTCATTTCAATCCCTTTATGCAACAATTATCTTCCTGTGCCAGTTATGGAAACTAGAATGTCAGCTATTTTATGATAATGAGTAAATTTTTCTAAATACATTCAAGAAAATTACATGAGGATAATCTTATTTAAGTTCTCTCCACAAATAAGTAATGAATTTTAAATTGTGTTAGGGATGATGATGGTTATATAACCAGCTATTTCTTTAAGGAAGTAGTCAAATACTTCCCATGCATTTTGTGTGTGTGACAGCCCATCTTTTTCATCTAATGATAGGAATCAGAGTCCTGCAGTGCTTAAATCTCAAAGGCATTGTTTACACCGTTGTCTGTGTGAATGGCACTTCCAAATGTTGTGCAATACACAGACTATACAACTATGCTTGACAGCTGCGAAAGATATCACTTTTGCTAAATCAGATGTCAAGATTTTCCTCAAACATATCCATTCATATGTCCATGATGACTTACAATAGAAAACATTATTTATTTCATTAAAATAGAACTTGAGATAAAGCTCAAACAATGTGTATTGTATGTTTGTTTAAACCATAAAATGAATCTAAAATGTATTCTTGTGATTTGGATTCCAGTATTTTGGGCTAGTAAGGTATTACCCAATCAATCAAGTATTTTCTTCTCAGAAATTTGACATCAAGCAAAATATGAAAAACACTGCCTTTGCAGATATAAGAAAATATTCTTTGGAAAATACTGCCTGGTAGCATTTTGAGGCTACAAAGTAAACAATAATTGTGCTCTGATCAGTTTTCTTCCTCATTTGTTTGCCATGCCTCACTCATCTCTCTCTTTCATCCTTTCCCCTCCAACTATTTGATTAGCACATACTTAAAAAAATCATTTTATTGGTGCTAGGGCAATTCTTATCACAAGCCATATATACATCCATTGTGTCAAGAACATATGTACATTTGTTGCCATCATCATTCTCAAAACATTTGAGTTCTACTTGAGCCCTTAATATCTGCTGCTCATTTTCCCCCTCCCTCCCAACTCCCCCCTACCCTTTATCATTCATACATTATTATTATTTTGTCATATCGCACAGCTCAATCATTCAGACACATCAAGGGGAAATTGTACAACCCCCGTTGCATCATCCTTCAAGCATTCCCTCCTTCCATGGTTAATTTGCCTCCCAAGTGAGCTGCTCAGTCAAGATCAGCTCCAGTGCTCCCTCCCCACTCCTGCCTTCATCATTTACTCCCAAACTCCCCTTCCCCTCCTCTTTGCCCATCCCCTCCATTACATTCCTTGTAAAGTTGTGCTACTCATCTGTATGACTAACCATAATCTTTCCCAGGCTTTGCATTTCAAAAAAAAATTACACTAGAGCTCCTTGTCTAAAGATCACTCTTGAGAATGACTACATGATTTTCACCATCTAATGCATGTTGATTGAAATCTCTAAGACACCAAAAGATAAAAAGACAGGATAGAGTTTTTTTCTAAATATGTATCCAAACTTCTCATAAACCATTATTGATGGAATAAAGAAGGTTTGGAAATTCATAAAGTTGATAATGTGGCTGCTATTTGGAATTGAGACAGGGAAATTAATTTTTTCCACTTAATTTTTCAAAGTTTATTATGCATCAGTCACTCCACAAAGATTTATACTTTTGATTTAAAAGAAGAGGGTATCATGATATAATTGTCATAAGTTTTGTACATTTTAAACACTTTAAATCTAATAAATATGTAATAGATACATGTATACCACGAGCAACAAAAAGTAACTATTAGGTCATTTTCAAAGCATTTCATGGGGTTTAACTGGTTGGATTGAGGAGTGGGATCATGGTTTTATGGGATGTAAGAGTGAATAGGCTTAAGGTTGTGCTTAGTGCTTCTCTTCTATCCTCTAGTTTGTTTATTGTGCCTGGTGTCTTAAAAGCTTATAACCAGTCATCTACAGTAGACCAATTAGTCCTGATATGCCTGGAGCAATAGAGGGAAAAGAGAAGGAGAAACAGGAAAAAGAAATGGAATTGTAATTGTCTCAAAGAAAAATGGTCTCCTTTGCCATTTCAACAGAAGAACTGGATGATAACTTGAAACCATTACTGAACACTTTGATAAAGATCCTATAGAATAATCCTGCTCTAAATAGGGCAATGCAGAACAGAATGTCAAATATGTATAGAATCCTGAATTCTGGTGGCTAAATAAACATCTTCAACTATTGTCTTTAAACTTAAACCAAAATTATGAATTGAAGTCTTCTGAAAACCATGCAATAGTTTAGCTTCACTAATAAAGAAGGTTGTCTTGATAACTGTGTTACGGCATATTATCTAGGAGGCCTGATCCTAGTGGTTACATGCTGGGTTGCTAACCACAAGGTCAGCAGTTCAAGATCACCAACTGCTCTGATGGGAAAAAGATGAAGCTTTCTACTCCCATAAAGAGTTGCAGTCTTGGAGATTCTCAGGGGCAGTTCTACCTTTACAGAGTCCATAGGAGTCAAAATTGACTCAATGGCAGCGAGTTTGGTTTTGGTATGTTATGAATTGACAAGAGTATTCTGATAGAAACTTAGAGAGCAGTGAGTTTGTGTTGAGAAAGAAGCAACTCAGAAAAAGAAGATGAGGATGATCATACAATTGAATTGTATATGTAAAATTATTGAATCAAGGCATGTTACACTGTATGTTCTGAACAACAATTAAAATAATATAAATGTAAAAGACAAAAGGTGAGGTATGAAAAGACTAATTTTTCATTCTAAATGTCCCAGGAGCAGAAGAGACACAATAGACAAAGGGTGGTTAGTATGCCCCTGGAGATAGGAACAGTTTCAGTAGAGGGATGAACCATCCAGGCACATCTGAAGTAAATTGCAACCAAGACATAAAATATGTATAATTAGTTAAAAAGAAGGTGCTAGGATGCATCAATGCCTTATGACTACATCTGCTTGCTTATTATGTTCCACGGAGTTATAAGCCATATGGTTTGGGTGGGATTATTACACAGTAGTTGGAACTCTTTGTGTTTTTCTGTTAACATCAGAACCCCACATATTACATATATCCCTTTGCCACTTAAGATTATTAATCACGGTTTTACCCAGATCAATTCTCACTAAAAGACATTTGGAGCTCTTTATTGTCAACAAAAAATATATTTAAAATCAAACTATATAGCTAACTACAAGTTGATTCTGTCCTATTTTTAAGGTTTTCTTGTTGTGGGCCAGCCAATAAGATTTACTGGTTGTTGCCAAAAAGCACATTTTGAAGCATTCTAGCTCACTGATTTTGCCCTTATGAACATTCTGCTATTGAGTAGACTTCCCTTCTTCTTCCCTCTGTGCAATTATCATCCATCTTCAAATATATACTAAAAAAATGTATCCATTTACAACAACTCAACCAGAAGTGATCTCTGGCACAGTGCCTAGCAATTAGTGTCCTATATAAATACTTGTTGAATGATTGCTTCCTCCAAATTGCACATAACACTTGTCACTTGTCATAAAAACTGTTTATACAGCTGATCACCTCTAGCTATAATCCAAAGTTTTATTAGATTTTAAAAATACACTTAGTTTTATTCAAAATTGCTAGTTCCTTACAGTTACTTTGATGACAAAGTACATAATTATTACTTTTTCATCTATTGATTGTTCTATAATTCATACTCTTTCTTAAGGTGCCCAGGCAATAAGAATTGAAACTATCCTCTTTACTTTGAAATAAGAGACCCTGAAGGAAGTGACTGAATTAGGATATCCTGGTTTTATTTTCCAAAGCTAACCCTATTCTCATATGCTTAAAGAAGTTGCAAACATCACATAGTTTATTACATAAGAACAAGAACATTGATACCCCACACTATGACTCTGCTAAAGTCACACAATAGAATAATAATGTCCCCATCTGGGGCCAAGAGCACAGATGGACCAGTAAGGTCTTTCCCATTGACCATTTTCCTGTTAGGGAAATTGAAACAAACATAAAAAAGAAAAGAAAAAAAACCCCAGAACCTACTTTAAGCTATTGACTTCTTCATAATATATCTCTTCAATGTACAATTTTCTGACAACTAATGTGAGGATCTTCACAGAATTGCAGGTGACATCCCTTGCCCATGTACCTAAAACTAAGAAATATTTTAAATCAAAGCCTTTAACTTGTCTTCATCGTGGCTTTATCAGTAGACTCTAAAGAAGAAAGTGCATGATATTATTTATGGAATTATTTTGTTACAGATTGAGACCATAAAAAATGTGAGACAAAGTACAAAGATCATGAAAGAAACTTAGCTAACTTGTTGGATAGGGATTGATGAAACCCCCTAAGACTGCGGCCTGTCATCATTTAAGACTCAGGCTGCATTTACTTGAGGACAAAATTTAAGGAGTTAGGGACGAAAGGAAGGGAAGTAACACAGGGAGGAAGTGTGACATGATGATGGTACATTGAAAGAAGGACAATGAATGAGTTGAAACTGTGTATAAATTGTTTAATAAAAGTGACTATTTGTTCTATACACCTTCACCCAATTAACAATAAAAGTTGGAAAACAATCAATGGTTTGCCATGCAATTGATTTCAGCTCTTGGTGAACCCATTTGTGTCAGAATACGGACGTTCCTCATTTATTAACATGGTGAGGTGCCAATGCCCAATTGAAAAAGCAAAACATTTTCATGCAAAAATGGAAGATGACTACATTATTCTAAAACTTTCATATTTCATCATTACTTAACTCAAATTACATTAGTACATAACTACTAGACCACTAAGAATAATGGCCCAGGGTTGGGAGATTGGGACATGAGAGCTGGTCTTTCAGCACCCCAGGGTTCTCTTTTGTAGATTCTCCCACAGAGAACTCCTCAGTGCTTTTCCCCAGCATGGCCCCTTTTCACAGTACCCGCCCACACTTTGTATCTCTTTCCAGCACTGTGGTGACTCCCTGTTCTTTTGTTTTTCCCCTTCCCCCACTCCATCCCCTTTTTGGTGGCTCACCAGCTGTGGGGAAGTGGTCACTCCCCTCCCCTGCTACACATCCCAGAAGATTATGCTCCACCGTCAACTCACCCAAGATGCGACACAATTAACAGCCAACAGCAGCAGTCACCATAAAAAAATCAAGAGAAACAAAAGTCAATGACTGAAGATGACTCAAGATGAAGCTTACCTAAGAGAGGGGAGAGGGAATGGTCCCGTTGGACTAACATAGGTGTATGTCTGTTGGGGGGAGGAGAGGGAGTACTGACTGCCAATTGGGGCAGGAAAGACTGAGGATGCTCTAGGGATCATTAGGTGGGGAGGGAGGGCAAAATTGACATAGTGCATCCTGGGAACCCAGGTCAGAGCCAAAGAACACTGGGACACTGAATACTGGATCTTTGTGCGCATTTCATGCTCCATAGGCTGCATTAGTGAGACCCCAAATAGGAACTCCACTGAATGAACTGGAATCTACCTCATACACACTTGTAACCTGAGGACTTAAACCCCAAAGCACACGGTGTCTGCGGTTGAAGAAACAGCTGCTTCAAAAGCTATGCACTACTGTTGGTTGGTTTGTGAACAAACAAGGTCTTGCTTGGACAGCAATGCCCTATATGCTGTATTAAGACATGTAAGACTCTGGAAATCCTGTGATGGCCATTCAGTTATATTCTACTTATGCTCATTCATATTAGGGTGCATCTCAGAGGTGCATTACCATTGGCACTTACCCTCCTGAAGCTGTGTTATTTGTTTATTTTTTGCTAAATGAAACCCAGGTATAGAAAGAAAATATACCAAGAGCCTAAATGGAAAGAAAATATACCAAGGGTTTGGGGAAAGTGGTTATAGAAAGGGTGGTGGAGATAAGAATGAGATTATATAAGAAATACAGGAAGGAAAAGTATGTTTGGGCAAACATGTATGATTATGGAAGAAACTGTATAATTATGGTTGGCATGATTGAACTATGGAATGATATGACATATGTATTGGCTCCCAAATTACAGCAAAAAAAGGCATAGATCTAGGAATGGGTTGGAGTTCACACTAAATCTTAGCTCAAATTAAAACAATGAGTTCTTTCATCATGGTTATGCTCGATACACACCTTCAATTAATGATCACTGAAGGTAAGGGTGCTATAGCAAAGTGAGTTGAAGAAAGCAGATGGTGCCCACCTATCAATTGAAATAGTATCTGGGGTCTTCAAGGCTTGTTTTTAAACATGCAGTCATCTTAGCAAGAAGTCAACTAAGTCCACACAGACGCACACCTGCTTGTGTGATCCAAAGATGACAATTACAAAATTCGAATATGATAAGGAGAACATCATAAGAGCAAAAATTATGAACACCCCATGGGTATTAGTAGGAGCCCAAAACCCATTTGCAGAATATCTAGTCAAATTGGTGGATCTCTTCTAGCAAGAGTCTGTTCACAGGCAAGAGTCTCCAGCAGCCTTAATATCAGACAGAGACCATTGCAATCTTGATTATGCTGTATCAAACTCGATACTTGGCCAGTTGACTACCCTGTAGACTTGACCTGAGTTTGTGCTGGGGGCAAGTCTCTCACTGGTACCATGACAGAAATTTTCTACCCTGTGTTTTTTAATGTTGTTGGGCGGGGGGGTTGTCTTCTCCTTCTTATGCATTATTTATATTTTATGTCATTATACTATTATATTTTCAAACTTATAACTTTAGTGAGATTAAAAAAATTGTTTTCTGTTGGGTCTCCCCGCTGTGACGCACAGGGGAAGTGGATGCATAATGATACTAACTGATTCAAGGGAGTGTGGGGAATACAAGGGCGGGAAGTGGGTGATAGCGAGGGGAAGTGGATTTGGGAAGTAAATAATGAAGGCAAGAGGGGGGAAGGAGCACTAGAAGGGATTGTGATTGCACAACTCATTTTAAAGGCACTTTATACCTGTGTACATGTTCTGGCTAGCCAGAATTGAGAAGCAGCACTGGGGTCATGGTAGTGTGGGGGTGGTGGTGGTGAGGAAGCCTCAAGGAACCAGAGGAATATAGTGTTTCATCAATGCTTACTGCACCATGGTTGACTCATCCCTTCCCCATGGCTCTTCTGTGGGGGGATTGTTCCACTGTCTACAGGTGAGCTTTGGATCTCTGCTCCAACACTCCTCTTTCTCAACAATATATTTTTGTGTGTTATGTGTCTGCTGAGGCCTTTACCCAGTCCCTATGACTCCTCATGATTGCACCAGCAGTGTGCTTCTTCCATGTGAACTTGTTGCTTCTCTGCTGAATGGCTGCTCATGTAACTTCAAGCCTTTAAGACACCAGATGCTCTATCTTTTAATAGCTGAGCACCATCCGCCTTCTTCACCACATTTGCTTATGCACCCGTCTTGTCTTCATCTATTGTGTCGGGAGGGTGAACATCTCAGACTGCCGATTTGTTAGGACAAAGTGTTCTTGTATTGAGGGAGGGTATGAGCAGAGGCCTTAAGTCCATCCTCTACTTCAGTGTGTTGCCGTATAAATATATGTACATAGGCCAATACCTTTTTCTGTGGATTAATATATTTACATATGTACACTGCTGTTTATACCTCTATCCATTTCTTTGCTTCCTAGGTCCTTCCTCTGTTTTCTTTGACCTTTCTCCCGCCCCACCATCACTTTCTCCTTATTTCCGCTCTTGGTACCTCCTCTTAGGTAGTTTGCTGTTGCTCTTACACATACCCCTCCCAATCCCTATCTCCTCTTTACTATTGGCTCTAATACCCTAGTTTTCCCCTGTCTACAGGGCAGCCTGCTCACCATCCCCTCCTCCACTGCCCTCAACCCCAGGTCTCCCCAGGACTGTTAATCCCACTGCTTTCTCCTCAGACATGCTTCCCACTCCTATGTTATATAGGTAGGCACACCGACTATGACATAGCCCAAACTGAAAATTAAAAAAAATAATAACATGGATTATGATGAGAGTTGTATGAGCCCCTAATAAAATGATTTTTTAAAAATAATAACAAAATGATTGAAAAGAGAAAAGGAGAAGAAACAAAAAGAAAAAGAAAAAGGAGGGGGGAAAAAAGAATAAATAGACAAAAATCCCAGGTCTGTTCCCTGGCCTTTATGACTGCCCAGGAGCTGCCCCTTCCAGGCTGGAGTCCCTTTGTAGGGTTCCTCTGGGGCTTCGTAGCTCTGCTTTGCTCCAGCTGCTGGTCTGGTTTCCTGCTTGGTTCGTCCCACTCAATATGACAGGAGCTGTTGTCAGCCACCCCGACCCTGGTGTCCCGTTAGCTCCCTGTAGGGACGTCATCCTCTGGGCCTGGTGAGCGAGCATGGTGTCCAATTGGCTCTCTCTTTCTCTTCTTTCTACCTGGTCTGCTTCTCTCTCTCTCTCTCTCTCTCTCTCTCTCTCTCTCTCTCTCTCTCTCTCTCTCTCTCTCTCTCTCTCTCTCTCTTCTCTCTCTCTCTCTGTGGCATGCTGGTTCTTCTCCCCAGCCTGTAGGTTTAATGTAGTTCTCTGTCACACCTATTTCTAGGGAGGGTTGGAGCCCGGCCTGTTGCTCCCTCTTTTCAAGCATTCTTCCATGTGGCCACGCTGTCCTCATGGTTTGGTGCACTGTGGTAGGGTCTGCATCCCCACTCCCAGTTCTGTGCTGTGCAGACAAGACCAGTACTCTCCCCCTGGGTGGATTAGTGCCCTCCTCCCTCTGTCATCATTCGCTTTCACGCCTCCCCCTTTCCTTCCCCCTACCTCCCTCCTTTCCCCATTTTTATGTTGGGCCAACATGTACCTCCTTGGGTTTGACCTAACCTCTTCTGGACTCACTGTAGCTCAACCAAATGTTGTGATGTAGGTGGCTTCTCTTCTATACCTACCGTGCTGATCACACTGACCTCAGGGGACTTATGCTGTACTTCTCCTTTAGTGATCGACTGGCTTCATTTAGCATAAATTTCTCCAACTCTTCCCATTAAAAGACATGTTTCATGTGCTCTCACAACACACAAAATCTGGGAACAGGAGTGGAAATAGTGATACCAGAAGGGAAAGGGGAAGAGGGGGAGAGGAAGGGGGAACCGATTGCAAGGATTGACACATAACCACACACCCCTCTCCAGGGGGAAGAACAACAGAAGACATGGAGGGAGGGAGACAGCGGTTGGTGTGAGAGATGAAAATAATAACAATATATAATCTATCCAGGATTATGAGGGTGGGGCTACAGGGGAAAAAAAGAGGAGCTGATACCAAAGGCTCAAGACAAACTAAATGTCTAGAAAAGAATGAAGGCAACATATGTACAAATTATTGTGACAAGAGTTATAAGAGTATCCAATAAAATGATCTTTTAATAAATTTAAAAAAGAATTACAATATTAAAAAGGGAGTGTTTTAACCATGGCAGGGAGGAGGATGCTCCAAAATTGATGTGCTTGTCATTGTGCAATTCTCATTGATATGATTGAATCTTAGAACTATTGCATCATAGGATATGTAATTTACTTGCCAGTGAAACTGTTGGAAAAAATAATAAAATATCGTTAAAATTTTTTTTAAAGAATCAAGATTTTACATAATCTTTACTATCACAGTTATGTTGGCACCTTTGCATGCTTTGCTGTATGGAATAGCTCATCAATGTAATGCAATAAATAGCTGAGATGATATTTTACTATTATCCACATGCAAAATGTTGGCAAACTAGATAATCAATAAGTGAGTCAATAAGTCAATACATGCTCTGCAGTATTTAGAATATTCTATTATTCTAAATATTCTATTTAGAATAGGCTTATATTTCAGAAGTAATTCACTAAGTCTTTCTTTCCAGGTTCCTCTGAGTAGCTTCAAGCCTCCAACCCTTTTGAGTAGGAGCAGAACATAATTTTCCTGTTTTACATCCTCGGGACTTTAAAGTGATTCAAGTCCCCTTGAATATATAATTAGTTTTCACTCCTTTGCATGGCTTTTATATAGTGTTTATGCTTCCTGATAATGCCAACCGCCATTTATCATAGGCAATAGTGGAAAAGACCCCGCTCTTACATTTGTAATTAATATAATCTTGTATTTGCTTGATGAGGTGGAGGGTTATGTCACAGTTTCCATGCTTTGTCTTGATAATTCCAATTCCTGTTGCTTAGCATTAGCTCTTTACACCCTGTGTTCCTAAAATTAATGAGTTGCCTAGAGCAGAGGCCTCAAAATCTGACTGATGATTCACAATCTTGTTCAAAATGCAATTTTCCTCTATCCTCCGTCTCTGTGTATTTTCATTCAGTTGGTAGGGGGAGTATGTATTACAAAATTCTCCAAAGAGCCGTATGAAAATTACACTTGAGGGAAACACTCGCCCATATAAATTTTAGGTGCTCTTCAAAACCCTAATAATCTTAAAATGTTTATCTCCTCTCCTTTCTAACAATAATGGCAAATATTAAAGTACAATAAGAGTTATTGAGTAGCCATGTGTTTTTCACAGCTGTCTAGAAAGATAAAAATGATATAGAAGAGAGATTTTGATTTTTTACAGCATCAGTTCAAAGTCATGGCCATTCTTTAAGCTAGAGATGATTGAAATGGATCAAGGCAGTTAAAGAGAGGTATTCACTTTAATGTAATAAGATCATTTCTTACTATTATATGATAATCAGTGCATGAATTAAAGAAAGCTTTCAGTAGTTTTGGCATAATAGTTATGTGAACGAGCAGAAACAGAGCCTCTTTTTCTTGAGTGTTTGCCACTGTAAAGTTTAGTTGAAGAATACTTATCGAGTAGCCTGGCATTCTCAATATGAAGCACATACATTGCTGTCACTCAATTTACAGAAAGAAAATATGTTCTTAAGCACTGGTTTTTAAATTATACAGGTCTTAAAATGATGCTTTTCAGTCACCTTAAAAATACATGCAAATGGAAATCTAAATTCCATTTGCAATACGGATTTAGTTGAGAAAACGAACAATTCCCCAAAGCTATGTTGGCTTGGGGTGTGGGTGGGGTGGGGGATGACTCTGCTAATGGAGGGATTGCCATGACTGTGCTCCTAAGGGGAAAACAGAAAAGCCAGACAGAGAAGATGTTCGTATTTATAATATGTAACGAGATATGCTGCCAGAGACAAGAATCTTGTTGATGACTTATCCTGCTGATCAGAGGATCAGAGAGTTTATTTTCATAATTACAACAGATGGAAAACAATACAATTATACTTCAGGCGAAGGCACTCTCACCCGTATTCTTCCCCTTTGGAATGTGTCTTCCCTGAAGCTATTTTATAACAATATAAAAATGGCAGAAATATGGCACCCGCAAAAGCTTGGCCAGGTTTCCTAATTATCTGTCATGACTCATGAGTGCGGTGAGAAATTAGCTCTCCTGGGAAAGAAAAAAAAATGATGGAACTTAAAATAATAGAATCTCATGATGTCTCTTCAACAAGTTGAGAGAAAATCTGTCCATTTTAAGTAGAATTACCCAAACTTTCTCTTTTTAAGAGTATCTATTTTTACCTCAGACATGGAGAGTTATGTTGATCATATACTTCAGTACATACCAGACTGTCATGTAAAGATTCATTCTTGTTTAATTAATTAAATTTAAAAATTATCTCCAATTGGATGTGTTCCTTCTTGTCACAATGTTAATTAATATATAGAAAGTTGTATGATGGAATGATTAATATGCACACACAAATGTATTAGTATATATAAAATTATTTAAAATATGTTGAACTATTGAATTATTCCATTTTTTAAATTTATCTTACTAAATATTATCAAGACAAAGCTCAGCACTGATCAAGATAACTATTTCCTTCACCTTCTAGGATTATAGTTACTCCCTCATTCTCAGCTTGCCCATGTAGATGATTCTGCAGAGTGGACTGTAGCAGAAGAGACATGCACTTTGCCAAACCACTTCCCATGCGCTTCGTATCTCTTTTTTGTTTATTGGACAACTGTTTGAAGAATGATTGTAGAAGCTGCAAATTGAAGATGCAAATGCCATCATTATCCTGAATGATGAGAGAGCTCCATGCGTCCAACACATAGCAATGCGTTTACGCTTTAGATAGTAGGGAATGCATTTAGCTTCTTGAGCCACTCAAGGTTTAAAGATTTTTTGTCATGCAGTTGGCATGAACTTAGTTTTACAAAGTACCTTTATTTTAGATGCTATTGCAAAACCCTAAAATATCTGGCATTAGATTAAGAACAAAATAACCCCCTGCATCCAACAGATTCTGACTCATAGCAACCGTATAGGACAGGATTGGCGTGACCCTGTGGGTTTCAGAGACTAACTCTTTCTGAGTGTAGACAGCCTCCTCTTTCTCGCCCAGACTGGTCATTGGTTTCCAATGGCTTACTCTTTGTTTAGCGGTCCAACTTCCTACCACCAAGGTTCTTGCATTAGATTAGTGGCCAGGTGTTCAGTGTGACAGAATTGGACTTGAACCTTCCACCAATCTATGGAAAGTCTAAAACTAGTGGTCGGAATGGCACAACTTTGGTAATTTTTTTCCATGGTAGAAGTAGAAGGCAGACCATCTACTAAACAAACCTGCAATTTTAAGGGAGGATCTAGCCAGTTCAAGAAGTCAGATCTTTTGTTACTTTTGTTACTTTTGACTTTACTTGTTTATTTTATTATTATCAAGTTTTAAAGAGTTCTTTGTTTATTTGGGACACAAGCCCTTTCTGTGTCTTGCAAATAGCTACCCTCAGTCTACAGGTAGTCTTTTTAGTATCTTACCAGTTTCCTTTATAGAGTGGACATTCTTAGTTCAATGAAGTCCAATGTATCATTTTTTTCTTTCATGAATTGCACTTTGACGCGCTAAGAACCATCACCCAAATCCAAGGTCACTTAAATATCCTTCTTTTGTGTCTTTTTGTATATATATTTTAACCTGGAAAAATGTTGCAATCCTCACTCTGATGGCAGAAAAAGATATAATTTTATTACTCAAATACTTAATTTCATGTGATTTTGGTTGGTTCATTAACTTTTCTAATACATACATTATTTCCTTACTCTAAAATATAATGGTTTTCTCATTTTAGTCTAAATGTGTACCCCAAAACTTTAAGGAAACTCTTGGAAATGGGGCAGTGCATCTTTATTCTGAGAAAGAGAGAGAGAGAGAGAGAGAGAGAGAGAGAGAGAGAGAGAGGAAGAGAGAGAGAGAGACGCATCCTTTCTTTGCAACCATGGGATGGTCACATTGTCCCTTCCAAACACTCGCCATCATGCATCTGGTTAATTCAAGTCTTTCTCTAAAAAGAGGTTGCTGTCGGGTACCATTGTGTCAATTTTAACTCATAGCAACCCAACTTGCAATACAAGACATTGATCAGTCCTAGGCCACTCCTGCAGTGGTTGTTATCTTTGAGCTGATGGTTTCAGCAACTCTACCAGTCCATCCCATTCGTGATTTTCTTCCTTTCTGCCAACTTGCCACCAAATGTGATGTTCTTTATTCCAGAACTAGGCTCTCCTGATAACATGTCCAAAGTAAGAGGCAGATGCATGCTGTCTTACTCAGTGATTGACACTAGTAATGAATAAACTGCTGACATCTTCCCTTGGAATTGTTAAAGATCAGTGGCCAAACATGGAGGAAGGAAGAGTAAACTTTCAGCTTAGTGTAACTTTAATAAAGGAAGAAAATCAGGTGAAAGAGATTTCTCTTCCTCTCTGGTTGCGAAGCAAGTGTATAAAGAAAAAGAGGCAGACATAAGCAACTGCAAAAACCTCTACTTTGCTATCTAAGGCTCATTGTTGAAACTCGTAATGAATGGTATAATAAAACACAATATGCTTAGTTTTTCAATGTTTCAATCTGTAAATCTACGTACTTATTTCAAAGATGCCGGGATCGCTCAGGACATTGTCACAAGCATTCTTTGGAATTGTGCTTTCAGAAGCATTTACAGGGAGTCTAAGAAAAGTAATTCAACTTGCTTTTTAATCATGCTGCAAAATAACGACCCTTGGAAAGAAGAAGTGAACAGTATTAAGAACAAAAATCAATGAACAAATAATTAGACTTTTCCTGTATATGAAATAGAATATAAAATCTATGCTCGTATATAATTATAATATAATTAATTATTGAAAAATTTAGTTATTATAAAATAATTGCAAATGATTAGCAGTTCAACCCATCCTGAAATACCTTGAAAGGTAGGCGTGGTCATAGCCATTAAAAACTTATGGTGCAGTTCACTTTGCACACACAGGATAATAACTATTAGTACATTCAGTAAAACTTTATTCCTCACCAAATGAAGCCAAATAAGTATTCTTCCTTGTGGCTCATCATGATATACAATGCATCCAATTATTTATTTATCTTGGCTTTTCCCATGAAAAGAACCCTTTTCCACTTCACCAGAAACTACTCTGGAACATAATAATATCCAAATGCTTCACTCTGCCTTTCAAATATGTGTGTTTACAAAAATATTCTGTGCTTCTACATTTGTTACCCCAAAGCTCCCTTTCCCTGGGAGGCTATTTTGTAAATATGCTATATTATTTATTTTACAGAAACATGTAAAAATAAATGGCATAGTGGCATTTTGGTATGTATCTCCCAGAGGTATTGAGTGGTGGGCATACAATTATGGAAGGTGGGTGTCATTTGTGCAGTTACCTACTTTCCTTAAAGCCTTAAACTATTCTGCAAGTGGAGTTATTGTTATTGCAATTCATTTCACCAATGCTTATTTCATCTCTTTTACTTTCAGAAAACCCTACTTTCCAGCCCTAATTTGAATTATAAATTCAGGGGATAAGACTATGTCTTACCCTACACCAACTAGGTGCTCCATAAATATTATTAATTATTATTAATAAAATTCATAATGATGTCAAGCTTGGCTTAATCAATTTTAATTCAGCTTGATCTAGCTCAATTAATTTTAATTTAAAGGGTTCTGCCCTGATATTTTTCTTTTACCTGAATTTCCAATTTAGCTCTGCATTGGCTCCTCATTTAATTTTCCCTTTTACCTCCTGAATGTATTCTACAGGCAAGAAGTCTTCTTTGTGCCATTACTAGGGTAAATTTTATCTGAGAGATGCATTTGAAATAGGCTGATTTTCTTTCCTATTCAGAAATATGGCCCACTGGCTTGCTTGCTAAAGCTTCTTTCTTTGCCTATAAAGTGAAAGAGACTGACCTAACCCAGTTCATTCCGGACGTTCAACGTGAATATTAGAAGAGGAGAAGGGAAAGTTACAATGAAGAAATAAGTAGTATGAGCAGGGTGCCGGGTCATCATTTTTGTGCTTTAGAAAAAACTCTCCGGAAACATCGTGCAAGGTGGATGGAGCTGAACAAGAGTGCAGACAACAAGATGTATCAGGACACTACAGAAATCATCTAAGCTAAAGATGACAAGGGATCATAAACACGCTTGCCAGTAAAGATATACAAATAAAGGCACTGTGAGAGGGGAGGAAAACAACCCCGAAATGATTATGGATGTAAACCTGAGTGTAAGAGAGGGTCAAGGATGACCTAGTGGGACCTGAATGATAGTGACATAAAGGGAGTAGCAGATTCCATGTAGGGGTGATGGTGAGAGCAATGGGTATGGTGACTTTAAGAAGTGTTGCTTTGTAAGGTGTCAAGGGCTAAGTAAGAGGAGTCATCTTTTCTTAGGAACGGATGGTAGCCCCTAAATGGAGGTTGTGTAGGAGCACAAAACTATGTGCGCTGCAGTTGGAAATAGAGAAAATGAATCTGGAAATACAAGCATCCACAGTGCAGTCTAAGAATAGGACGATAATGGAAACATCTGGTCATGAGTGTATGAGCCATCTGTTATTTTAGCAACTGCGCCTCTGGAAAGGAAGTACAGCACCTGTTTGTGACCCCTTGGGAGGTACTCTGTCTCAAGAGAAAATGAAGCTACAAGAGCAGGGCTAATACGTAGCTGGGCTGTATTTAGCTGGTAGGCACTAGTACATCTTTCTGGTAGTTTGAAAATCCCTTCTGATAGACCAGTCTGTGCAGTACTTAAGCATTTAGAATATTATTACCTCTGAGTATAATTGTAGTTTTCTCTGCCTCCATGCCCTGTCTACCTCCTCTGTCATGTTAGGAAGACACCAGTCTCCTACCTCTCAGTTTTTGATCAAATTAGCTCCAAAATGTGTTGTGAAGGTAACATGATGCAACATAGTGAGCAATTACACCCAATTGAAGCATATATGAAATCCCCGGGGGAAGCCATGATGTCCATCCAAGGGATCCTAGAGATAGACCTAGCTGTCACTTTGAAAATAAGTCATTGTTTAAAATAACCGAATTATATGCTATGTGAAATGGATGTCATTGAAACTGTTGCTGTTTTTTTAAAATGAAGAAAATGAAAGGAAAAAATGACAAGTTCTGTATCTATACATATATATTGTTGTTAGATGCCATTAAGTCAGCTATGATCCACAGTGACCCTATACCAACAGAAAGAAACGCTCCACGGTCCTCTACCATCCTTCCCATTGTTTCGATACCTAAGTCCATCGTTACAGCCACCGGGTCAATTCCTCTTGCTGAGAGCCTTCGCTGCCTCTCCATGTTAGCAAGCATGATGTATTTCTTCAAGGACTGGTCTCTCCTGACAAGATGCCCCAGGTACATGAGATGAAGCCTCTCCATCCTTGCCTCCAAGGAGCACTCCGGCTGTACTTCTTCCAAGACAGATTGGCTTGTCCTTTCAGCAGACCCTGGTACTGTCAAGATTCTTTGACAGCACCACAATTCAAAGGCATTGAATCTTCTTCCATCTCCTTCTTCAATGTACAATGTTCACATGCAAATTAGGCAATGAAACTACCATGGCTGGAGACAGGCAAACCTTAGTCCTCCAAAATTATTGATCACTTGTGGAAAAATAAAAAAGAGAATGTTTTTCTTGCTGAAAATAATAATAAGCCATTGAAAATCCTCTAGAGCAGGGTCCTACTGGAAAACAAAATGTAGCCATGTGGTGTTTTCAAGTCTATTGCCATGGGTTTGATTTGGTCGTGAGGCACATCTATTAATTATGAGCTTTGTGAGCTTGGTTAATGAAAATTTCTTAGTGTCCACTATTTAAAAGAACAGTGATAAACACAACAAAATCTTTGAGCATTGTGGTGTCAGATGAAACCATCCGACACCTACTCTACGTACACCTATGCAATTGGTTTATATATCATGTAAGCACTCAACATTTATTTGTTTTATTTTTTCTGTCCACTCAACTATAGCTCCCCTTTCAAAATGCTTTTGCACTTGGTGCTCTAGGAAGCCTACAGTGAGGGAACCTTAATTATTGATCCTTTTTGTGATATTCCAGACCAATGTTACACTCTGGTCTTTAAAAAAGACACAATAAAAACCCAAACCCTTTAAGGAAAGCAACTTTTCAAGGAGGCACATAAAAATATAACCTCCATATTCCCCCTCAACTGGCACAGTTAATCATGCTTATAAACTTTTTTTTGGCCTGTCTTTTCTTAGGCTCTGTGAATAATATTGTTTCTTTTATGGTTCACTCCTTCAAACGTTTCAGCTGCTATCTCCTTACTCTTCAGGCAAATATACAGCGATGGCTCAACTGCTGAAGTGTTGAAATAAACATCTGCTCATACACATCCTGTTGAAATGCAGACTAAAGCCTCAAGCATTTTTAGCTGACAAGTTCTCTGTACATATGCAGCAGTTTGCACTTACCAAGGAAAATTCTACGTGCTAAAGGTGCAGAAGCACACATCTCCAGCACAATAACACATGGAGGTATTTCTTTGGTTTCTGTAATTACCATGATGATTTTAAAGTCTTTTGATATTTATGTGAATGTCCAAATTCAAGACATCTGCATTTATTTTCCATGAAACAGATATAATAAATTCAGTGATTTTCTGCACCTATACATTTCCAATTGGACACTGTGTGCATGAGAAAGTTCATAAAAGGAAAGCTCAAAAGGAACTCCGCTGGACTCATGTAAAGAAACTCTGATGGCACAAAGCGTGAAGCATTTGGCTGCCAATCAAAAGGCTGGTGGTTTGAACTCACGCAGCAGCTCCATGGGAGAATGATCTGGTGGTCTGTCGCCTTACAGATTACAGCTTGGGAAGCTCTGTGCGGAATTCCACTCTCTCACGAACTTTATAAACCCAACAACAATCGGCTCATGTAGAAAAGAGAAGATGGGAGGCAGTATGCAGTAGTGAAAAGAGCACAAATTCATACTTGGAATCTTGATATTTAATTCCTGAGTCATAGGTTAAAAAGATAAATGGATACTTTGGGCCCTACTATCATTGTCACTAAATCATGGATAGTAGACATAACTGGAAACAATCTAGATATACACTGGAATATAGGAGGCAGTCAACAGTGCTCCGTGATCTACTCTAATACTAACGCTAGTATTATGGTTTGGTCTGTCTGGTAAGTGCTAGTTCTCTAACCACAAGGCTGGTGCTTCAGAAAGTACCAGTTATACTCAGTGGGAAAAAGATGAGGCTTCTGCTCTCAATTTTTCAGCCCAGGAAGCGCTCTATAATGCCATTATGTGTAGGAATTGACCCAATGGTAGTGAGTTTGGTTGATTTTGAGCTAGACACCTTCTAATGTTGTGTTTTGGTCAACTGCGCCACAACACATTTAAATAGTAATTTGATAGTGAATAAAACAGACAAACTTGGAAGGCTGTGAATTCTATAAAGCGGCTCTTCTAGCCAAAGTCTCTAACTCCCTTCAAACTCCCCTTTCCAGCACTGCTCTCATAAGAAAGTGGAGGAAGATATTGATAGGATTCCCCTGTGAGTACCTGTGAACATGATTTCCTAGATGCTATCCTACTGTGGACAAAATGAACCCCCGAGAAGCTGGAGGAAGAATCTCATTACCAGAAAGAGCCAGGAGTGAAGCACATCCTCTGAAACCACAATGGCTGTGCAGTGAACCTTGAGAGTCCAGAAGACAGCCATCAGAACCAAGAGCCAAACCATGTCACATATTCATGCACTTCAAACCCACAGAACAGGTAAAACTGTGTGCTTTTGTGTAAGAGGCTAGTTAATGGGGACTTCATGGGGAAGCTTGCCTGTGGATTCATGATGCTTGGGCTGAATGCCTTTGGACTGAGGCATCCGGCAGAGAGGTCTACTCCTCTGGGCATTTATTAGCAGACCTAAAAGAACTTTTTGAGAGTTCTAATACACAACTATTCTTAGCATTCCTCACTTCCATTAACCAGTTAACCTCTTTAATAAACCCTTCAATTTTTCATTTTGTTTATGGGGTCTATGCAGTTATTGCAAAAGAATCCAGAGAAATATAATAGAGAACATTAACTAAGACAACCCAAGCCATTTTATTCGCAACCCTTTTTGTGATTCTTCCATGGCAATGAATGGTATATTTTGACTATTAGGAAAATGTTCATATTATCTAAATTCAGATTATGAAATGTGCAAACTTTTTTTTTCTATAAAGAGTCAAGGGTTTCTTCAAATATATCTACTAGATACTTGACAATACCAAAAATCCCCCCCACAAATGACACATTAATTTACACTGATATGCAGATGCATAAGGCATGATATTTTGAGGAAGATAGTATCTGGGCATGGAGGTTAAAAATTGCCAATTAAAACAATGACTGCGTGATCACGAGGTGCCAAAGGGATCAGGTATCAAAGAACAAAAAATCATATAATTGTGTACTTATCTCCCTATATGATCACTGAAGGCAAATGGGTGCATAAGCAAATGTGGTGAAGGAAGCTGATGGTGCCTGACTATCAAAAGATATAGCATCTGGGGTCTGAAAGGCTTGAAGGTAAGCAAGCGGCCATCTCGCTCAGAAGCAACAAAGCCCACATGGAAGAAGCACACCAGCCTGTGTTATCACGAAGTGTCGAAGGGATCAGGTATCAGGCATCATCAGAACCAAAAAATCATATCATTGTGAATGAAGGGGAGGGAGTAGTGGAGACCCAAAGCCCATTTATAGGCCACTGGACATCCCCTTACAGAAGGGTCTTGGGAGGAGACGAGTCAGTCAGGGTAGCAACGATGAAACATACAACTTTCCTCTAGTTCCTAAATGCTTCCTCCCCACCCAACTATCATGATGCCAATTCTGCCTTACAAATCTTGCTAGACCAGAGGATGCACACTGGTACAAATAGGAATCCAGGAAGGATGATCCCTTCAGGACCAGTGCTGAGAGTGGCAATACCAGGAGGGTAGAGGGTGAGCGGCTTGGAAAGAGGGAACCGATTACAAGGATCTACATGTGACCTCCTCCCTGGGGGACAGACAACAGAAAAGTGGGAGAAGTCATACAGTGCAAGATATGACAAAATAATAATTTATAAATCATCAAGGGTACAAGAGGGAGTGGGAGTGGGGAGGGAGGGGGAAAATGAGGAGCTGATGCCAGGGGGCTTAAGTGGAGAGCAAATGTTTGGAGAATGATAAGGGCAATGAATGTACAGATGTGCTTTATGCAATTGATGTATGTATGGATTGTGATAAGAGTTGTATGTGCCCCTAATAAAATGATTAAAAAAATAACAACAGTGGATGTGCTCAGCAAAAACATTTATCAAGTTAAATTGGTTGAGATGTATTGAAAGTATAGAACCAAGTCTCATGATGAAGGCCATTGAAGGTTTAGGTTGATTCGCTTATTATATCCTTAAGTTCTAAAACAGTGATCTGTCCAAAGGACCAATAGACCATACCAACCACAAACTCCACTACATGGAGAACAGTTAGTGCCCCCTACTGGCGACTCTAATAAAGAATACAATAAAAGATCAGGGATAAAAAGGGAAACACTAAGGGGGACAATTCAAATTGGACCAGACTTCCTGATCTGACAGAGGCTGGCAGCACCCCCATGACTGTGCCTCTTAGATACCTTTCAAGTCTGGACCTAAACGAACCCACGGGGATCATCTTTCAGCCCAAATGGACTGGTCTCTGAAATGACTAACACTATGGAGGAATGTACATCCAACAATTAACCATCCGAGACCAGGAGGGCAGGAAGGAAGTGGCAAGAGTGTTATTCCATTGAAGAGATAGCAATCAAAGGCACAAAAGCGAATGTGTGTAAGTTGTTGAATGGAAAACGAATTTGCTCTCTAAACTCTCACCCAAACTTCAATAAAATGTTACAGAAGAGGCCATTTAAAAAAAATCAAAGGGAGATTGTGAGTAAGCACATCAAGGTTGATTGGCTGAGAAAACCTGCAAGGTAGACAACAAAGGAAAAAGACAGAAAACTTAATAACAACCGAAAAGTAAAATCAAAGGAAATGCCTTGACCTGTGCTTACAGAGACTGAGAAACTCAGAAATGATGTTTTTCTCTTCATCCATAACACACACTGTACTTCTTTGGTCCTGAAAATAGCATGTGACCTATGAAGCATCCTATTAGCTGTTTCAGGAAAGCACATTTTCTTCTGAAAAGAAATTGGTTTAAGTATCAAGGAAACAAGTACAAAGACAATGCCAAACACACAGGGGCCTATGGGTAGCAATCATTCAAAATGTCATGCCGTTTTAACATGTCCCCAGTTTTTAGTGGAGCTTCACTTGGGTCTAATCATAAGCAAACCCTGCTGGGCTGAATGCTCTCATATGCTTTAAAATGTATAGTTGAGACCAACAAAAATAAAAATACTCAAATGAGCCCCAAGTTGAAAAATATTTTAAAATGTCCTTTGAGGTGTTTTTGTGCCTGGCGGAAGTGCCTTCTAAAACCACGTGTCTTGCCCACCTGTGTCTCTCTCCCCACGTTGTTCATGTAAAGGTGATCATTCGAAGTTATTTGGGGCCTGGAGCTGTCGTATAGCCTTTCTCTAAATTACAGTGAAGAGGCAGCATTGGGAAGCCAGACAAACAGCCCTGACTGAAGTCTTTCTTTTCCATTACAACATGAAAGGCAATGGGAGGACATGTTCAAATGTACATTTCTGTCCAAATTGAACAGTGTTATTTCTATATTTTCCAGGAATACAAGAGCCCTGAAAAGTTTCAAATAGAAGGATGATCTAAACTTTCTTCTGAAATATTTCAAATGGCGAGTTTTCTTGTTCAGATCATTTCAGCTTTGTTGAAGGTCATATTGAATTGTATGTGCACATCAAACAGGATTATGTAACTGTAGGCAACTACACAGGAATAACCGGTCCTTTGATTAGTTTTGCTTTAGGTTTGAACATTTGCTCATGGAGCTTTTGCTACGTGCTTTTTTTTTTTGTTGTTGACATTCAAATGGAATTGAACCATGCGCTTCCTGGTCAGAAGGAAAAAAAGATAAAACTGATACGAAGCCAAAAAAGCTTTTGATAGTTTTTAACAAAATCTCAGTGTGGTTGCTTCTTCATCCCAACTGTCAGAGTGATGTAATCAGAAACAAAATGCATTTCATACTATGTGCCTTGAGGTAAAGGTAGTTTGTAAAAGATATTAGAGCTTTCCTTTCTAAAAAAATACATATATATTTATCCTGAATCACCTTAATTTTACTTGATTCTCTAAAAGAAAGGCAAACACAGAGAAAGAGAGAGCGAGAAAGATGAATAGACAAGTCACGTTTGACTGATAATAGCTAAGAGGTGATCACATGCCGTCTTATTTTCTTTATCTCAAATCAATAATATTAACATACGCTGCCCTGAGTCATTGGATGTGACATGGACTATGAAAGAACATATTGTAGAGACAAACTGCTCTGCCCAGAGTCAATGAAAATGGCACACGTCTGAGAAACACTCCAGGAGGAAGCTCTGTCTTATCTGCAGGACTCAATTGTGTCCATGACAACATAATCAGAAACCAAGAACAAGCCTGTGACCCGTAAGTAAACTGGCGCCTGGAGCACACAGGCATTCTGTAAACATGTGGCTACTAGGCTAATGAGTCACCGTTGGTCTGTGAGAGCTGGACAGGGCTCAGGAGGATCTTGTGAAAGTTGTTAGAAGATCATGTTGAGGCGACAGACTTTCAGGAGATGAAAAGAACCTTCCTAACCAGCACTACGTGGTAAAGTTGAGGGTGGTGACTTTGACATGAACGGTGTTTGGGTTACAACAGACTTAGCGAACAGGCACGCTCTCTAACTTTAATCACACAGGAGTCCTTAAGGAGCCACCACTCCTCAATCATGCTATTGTGACTTGCCATCCATTCCATTCTGTCACCACATTGTGACCCAGTGTGCCCAGAGCAGATGTGTGCTCCATGAGATGGGAAAGAGACCACCAGGCCTTTCTTCCACGGTGTCTCGACGTGTCAACCTCTGGGCTGGCAGTCAGTTCAGTGCTTCACTGTTTTCATCACTTAGAACCTCACAGCCACTAAGGTAGTTTATTGTGCCAACCTGGCCAATAAACACATGTGGGGTTAATTGAAAGGCGGAGGGATAAATGGCTCAGTGAGCCTCACCTTTCTAGTTCTTGGGTCTCTTACTCTCTGATGGTTGGACCAGGGTGCAGCTGCCTTAGTCAGTTCCCTGCTTCAGCTGGAAAGGCTCACTTCCTGCAAGACATCCCTGAGGAGAAACCGAATGGACCTACCCCAATGCAGCCCTGGGTGTGGCAACAGCCCTGTGGAGACCCCTGCCAGTGCTGAGATGCTTACACATTCACTGACTCAGCTATCCTCCTGTAGTCGGCATCATAGTGTGTGTTTTGTGAGATGGAGGAGGACTTTGTGGATTGGTGTCAGACATATGGGTTAATGCTGGAATTGTGGGCTTGGGCAGCACTGGGTTGGGATGTTTTTCTTGATGCACACTAATCTTTATATAAAATTCCCTCTTATACATGCGTTTCTGTGGATTTGCTCCAGTAAAGGACCCAGGCTAACACAGCCACTAATTGATACCCTTCCGATGTTATAAGAAACAATTAAAAAATAGTATTAGCCTTTTCTGATATATACCTATATAGGAACCCAACCCAACCCACTGTCACTGAATTGATTTCAACTCACTGGGAACCTATGAAACAGTGTAATGATCCCAGGGCGTAGCTAAGGCTATACCTAAACAGGGTAGACAGAATTTCAGTGTGTTGTTCAAAGGGCCATGATGGTTGCATCCAACTGGACAGCACCTAACAACAACAACAACAACAAGAAATTTTTTATGAAAACAATTTGCCACTTCTTTTCTTCCCACAGAGCAGCGGGTGAGATCAAACTGCCAACCATTTGGTTATTGGCCGAGCACATGAGTCTCTATTCTACCAACTCTACTCATCTAGTAAGAGGACCACATCAAAGTCCACACCCAACAACAACAAAAAAAAATAGGGAAAAACAATCCATTGATCAGAAATAGATTCGTTTCAATGAGGCTGCTCTGTTATTTATAAAGCAAGATGAATGCTTGGATAGGAAGGCATTGTGAACTCTGCCTGAGGCCCTAATGAAAAGATAGAGATGCACATAGCTGCATTTTGAAAACTAATGTTTTTCGTGCTCCATTGACACCCAGGGAGGATTGTGAATCATGAGCCTATTTCTAACCATCCACACATTTAGGCCAGAGCCTTCTCGTCCCAGAGGGGCCGCTGAGATGCTCAGCTCTCTCCCCTTACCCCCTCACTCCAGTCCCTTTGTACCCATGCTGCCCCTTGCTTACCCTAGAATGGGTACAAATCTTGCTTACTTAGCAATGCCTACTTAATATGCAATTTGTTATCTGACGGTTTAGAAGACTGCGCTTCCCACCCAGATTCATTTCAATGTAAGCTCAGTCAGTACCCAGTTTAAACAGGCAGTAGAATCTCTTGGAGGGTGCATTAACACTCTGATTTCTGGGACTCACTTGGAGGATTCTTGAATCTGTAGATCAGGTTGGGGGTCAGGAATATTCATTTCTAACCATTGTGGAGCAGTACTGATGCCACGGCCCAAGACGATTGTCACTCATAATTGTTTCCTACATGCTACCCTCTTCATTAAATAACCTGAACACAAGCATTGCTAGAGTTGGCACGGTCGCATGAAGTATCAAGTTCAAGTGCCTTCTTTATAACAGGTGACAAACACTGGAGCCCATGTTGCTTGATTTCCACCTGACAGACTTTTCCTGAGACTGTTCTAGCTCACTGTTAGTTTTCATGTTTTTGAACACTTTTACTCTATGAGATGAAGTTCAACGTAATGTTTATATGATTTGTGCTTCCTGAAATATCATGAAAGGCTTTCAATTAATTAAGGATAAAATTCTTAAATGGCATTGTTCAATGAGAAAGCCTTAAAAGGAAGGTCTTCATTTTTATATGGATTATACTATATTCTGATATTTAACAGAAATCAAAGACATTTGAATTTGTAGAGTCTGCTGAAATAAGCTTTGCATATTTTTTGTCAACAGCTTGCTTGTTCAATTTTATTATGAAAGAAAGCTAATACCTTTCTGAATGAAGCTCTCAGACAATACAGTTCTTTCTACAACTGTTGACATTCAAATACAGTTTTGTGGCATTTCCTAGTTATTGTGTGTGTGTGTGTGTGTGTGTGTGTGTCTATGTGTGTGTGTGTGGTGCAATGGAAATACGAGTATTAAGGGAGAGCTTATAGAAAAGTCAGAGTAATCTATCAATGCCATCTCTTTTTTGAGGAATATTTTTCTTTTGCGTTTGACTCATCTCCACATATATCATTCACAATGATTCCAACTTTTCCAAGAGAGATTTTGTTCTTTGGTTATATTTTCAAACAAAGTTTGAGCTAGACTCGTGGTATACTGAAAAATGAACCCCTCCATATACAAACTCAAATTGTGCAGGCAAATCTTTTTTTTTTTTAAATTTATCTAATATCGTTTTTAGAAATCTAATATCCTTGACCTGACTTGGAAACGAATTTATAAATGAGGACAGCTTCTCATGTCTCCTGCTCCAAGGCAGCAAAGGGATTTCCATGCAGTTAGTCTCAGCAAGATTTGGGAAGGAAAAGTTTGAAATCAAGATTTGTTTCGTTTCTGTTGTTGATATTGTTACTGCCAAATTGTCCCAAGTGGTAGGCTGTCCCCATGTAGCAGCAGCAGCATGGGATAGTACACAAGCATCTCGCTACCCTGGGGGAATGTCTGGGGCAGGATGTGGGCAGTAGGGATTTGGAAGAAGAGGGGTGGGCTTCTATTAGAACTCTTGGCACAGCATCTTCAGCGCTTCCTTAGGAGATGCCATTTATTGTCAGTTCATCTAACTACTGGCTACCTCAGTTACCTGACAGCTGTAAACAAATCCCTTTGAGGTTCCCCACAGTGACAGTGATGCAGAAGCTAATTACTAACGCTAGCCTCTCTTAATGAAGGAGAAGGGGAAAAAGAAAATGACTTCAGTTGGTTTGTAATCCTATGGATTTTTAATTTGGGCTTTGAGGAGACAGGGACCTCTGAAGAACCTCATGGAGTGTGGGACTTCAGACACGCTCAGTCTGAATCACCTGGAACACCAATATTGAAAGTCCACAGCCAGCCTCCATGTCTCTGAAATTGTAAATTGTCTGTGGGAAACAGTGCCACACCAACTGAAGGAACCCTTGGATGTTATTTGGTTACACGCACCTTTGCTTCTGTTAAAAATCATTTTAGAAATTTGAAAGGAAAAATAAGTCCATTTTCTTTTTTAAAGAATATGAAAAATCTGGTTCTAAGTTCTCTTTCATAGCCACCACAAAGAATAGGGGTATAGTGGGTCTTGGCCGCAGGAAGATAACAATTTCATAAGAGAGAAAGTCATGTAGCCATTCATTTTAAGTATAGGTCAGAATTAAGTAATATTACTATATATTTACTTTAAATATATACATATATATAATAAATACTATTTAAGAATGGAAGCAGAACAAATCTAAACAGCACAACTGGAGGAGGGGAGCAGGTCCAAGATAGTGTTTGAACTGAATCTTTTAGAATGGAAGTAACTTCATGGGAAGAGAGGCCTATATGGTAAAACACAAAACAAACCAAACTCACTGCTAATGCCTCATGGTAGCTCTCTAGGACAGGTAGAACTGTCCCCATGGGTCCTGAGATCATAAATCTTTCTGAGAGCAGAGTGCCCTGTCTTTCTTCCTTGGAGCAGCAGGTGAGCTTGAACTGCTGGGCCTTATTTTTACTCAAAATCACTCTGGCACCAGGGCTGCTGCTGATGTAGTCCATTAGAGTTTAATTTCTGAATACTACATTGGCAGAAGATAGGGTTTACAGTGAGAGTCCAAATTAATTTTGGTGTTTCCACATAGATTCAGGCTCTATTGAATTCTTTCTGGCCATTGACCAACTATGAAAAGCTGTACCCTCAGGCAGATTGTGTTTGAAAGTGGTTGCTTCTACTCTCCTAGCTGCTCCAAAGAGGGGCAGACTTACCCTCAGGAATTTGCTTGGTGTGTCCTTAATGGAAATTGAGGTACTAGAGGCACATGATCATGAGTCATACCCCAGACGGTCTTGGTAGGAGGACCCTACAGCTATCTTGTAAATTTTTATAATCTGTGAATAGTGTACTTTCTCAAGTCATGTCTGCAACTCTGATGAATTGACCTGATACCAATCATGATTTTATGACAATTTCATTTATTCTCTATATCCCATTTAAGTGCCTGCATTTCTCTGAATCCTTGGTCAGTATTATGACTGATGATCTTCTTTGTCTTCGCCTTTTCTTTGTCCTTTTTTAATTTAACAAATGCATCTCGATAAATTATATTCGACTGTGAGATCTCTTTTCTTCTCCAAAACTGGGGAGAAAACCTGATCATTTGCATAGACTTTTCTATGGGAAATGTTGAATGCAACCAGCATGAACAGTTTAGCCTGGCGAGGAAATGGAACTTAGTGTATTGAAAAAAATCCGTTTGAGCAACACTGTGAAGAAAGCATTTGAGACGTAACTAGCACATTGAAGTCCACTGTAGGGTTTGGGGAGAAACACCACCCCTTTGCTTGTCTTTAGTGGAACTACCTTAGTGGGAACTACCACTCTGCTATCAACCTTAATTCTGCTCATTCTATTCCATCTGCATGGCCTTCCCTGCTTCCATAAACATACGAAACATGTTATGGACTTCCATAAACATACCAAACATGTTAATATGCCAAAATCTTTGAACTTGCTGCTCCTTCTTCACAGGAAGCTCTGTCCCCATGTATTCACACGGCTTTCCCTTTTTTCCTTCCTTCCCTTCCTTCCTCTGTGCAGGTGTCACTGTGTCAGGAAGTCCTTTGAAACCTGCTCTAAAAGTGCCCCTCCTTGTTCCTCCTGTCCCATTCATCACCACCCCTATTTTTGTATTCCCATTATACTAGGCACCACCTAATACTCTATATTTTACCTTGGTTGAAATTGCACATCACAACGGTCAATGTGTTTGTTGTTTCCTTTGATGTAGGCCAACGGGAACTGGAGGGCAGTTGGAGCCCAACAAACATTTGTTGAGTAAATGACAAAAGTGTCTAGCGACCAGATGACTCTAGCCAGCAGTTATCCCAGATCCTTTTTGTCCCCAACCTTCTCTATAACTGATGGTTTCAGAGGGAAAGTGGAAACTAAGGAGAATGACTACAAACGATCAGAAATGTGAACTACTTTCTAGATGGAATAAAGATAGGAATGCGTACAGAAGAGGCATAGAGGGCCAAATGAGAATAAGCAAAGGTATTCCAACACAAAATTGCATTCTTGAACTATATTTGGGAGAATGATACATAATGAGTGGTTAAAGAAGAGGGAGCCTCTAATGGCAATGTACTAGAGGAGGGCCTGTTTAAGCCTCTATGCAGATGCTATAGACAGAACTTATACCCGGGGGATGTATTCCCTGTGTGGTAGTAACAGATGATAAGCAATAAGTGGGATTATCTTCAGGATTTCATGACAGACAACACGCAGCACAAATGTTAAAAAATGAGTTCAAAGATAAATCCTTTTTAAAAAAATCCAGGAAAGAGGCAGTATTAATATTGAAAAGAAAACTAGCCTACCTTCCCTTACTGCTGGATGGAAACAAATGGGAAATATATATATATATATATATATATATATACATATGTATATGTATATATATATGTATATATATAAAGAGAAGTGGGTTAAAAGAAAAGGTTGTTCTGCTAAGCAGGAGCTATCTAACACTCTGCAAAAGACAAGCTGGGTGAAACAGAAAAATGAAGATGGAGTTTACCACAACTTCTAAAGAAAATTGAGAAAATCTATCAATTCAACTGCTTCAAGTGATCTTAAAGAAGAAATATTTCAATTTGGCCGAGAAGATAAACCCATGTGCTGACTTCAACATTGGGAGTGATCGCAGAGATAAAAGACAGAGACAGAAAGCAGTTATTGAATTAGATGATCGACTGCCGAAACTCACCCAGAACTCTCAGGAGAAGGAAAAAGACAGACAGTGAGAGACATGGGAAATAAAACACAGCTTCAACGTGTGTCATTGGAGTTCTGGAAATTATACACATTTTTTAAAGATGAGAATACAAGAATCAGATAAAATGATTTCCAAAAACACAAGTTCACAAACAGAAGAGATACTATGTAGAGACCACAATTGAATAAGCCATTAAAAATAGGGCACACCCCCACATCATCCTTCCTTGCCCTCACTGTCACCAGTTTGCTTTCCCTTCCTCTCTCGTTGGTGACTCCCAGCTATTCCCTGATTGTTGCTAAGACTTTACTCATTTTCTCTTCAGGAATTGCCTCGAATTCCAGTCGGATGCTCAAAAACGAGGCAGCTTCAAAAATTCTATGAGAAAACTTGCATTATTTTCGATTCCAATTTTCCAAGAACTTTTTGAAGCCCCCTCTCCTGTTGACCATCTCTGGCAAAATGAGAAAAAGGTGTGTGTGATGTTTCCTTGAACTGGGCTCCTTACCAATCGGCTCAACTTGGTGTGAAGAGCGCGAGGCAAACATATTTAAAAATAAAAAGCAATGCTTTTCATTCATTGTTTCGAAATGTGGTCTTGACATTAAACCGTGAGTCTTTTCCAAACGCTTCTACATTGTGTCCCTTTTATTTATTTATTCAGACCTCCTGGATTTCATTTGTTTCCACCACCCCCGACAGGCTTACCTCAAACCAAACTCAGGGCCATTGAGTCGGTGCTGACCCATAACAACCCTGTGTGATTTTGAACTGCTAACCATGCGGATTGCAGTTCAGTGTGTAATCATTCAGTACCTCACTCGGGTTCCTCATGGAAATGGAAAGCACCGCAAGTCTCAGATTCACAAAGAAGATAGTCTTTTAGGTCCATCCGGCACCCAGAGCGCAGATACCTGAATGCCTTCTCTGCCCGTTAGCTATGGGGTCTTGCTCAGCTTTCTGGGAAAAGGATCTACAGAAACCTGCTGCTGACCATCCCTTTCGATGCTACCTTGCTATCTTGATTTGAGACATTTCCACCATTACATCATTTGTATTCTCTGTATCAAATGGTTTGTATGGAGAACTCACAGGCAGTTATTTCTATAGTAGTTACATAGGTTATTAATTCAGTGATAAGAACAAATCCAACCCAATAAAATATTCAAATGTTGATTCAAATGCATGATGCAGAAAAGCATCTTTCCCTCAGCACTCTCTCTGGCTCTGCTTTGCCTCGACTCGCCTAGCCCAGCTCTGCTTAGCAGAACGCAGCACAACTGGGCCTAATACAGCTGTCTTCTGTTTAACTCATGGGCAACATTTTGCCCTACGGTGAGTACAGGCAGTCTTCTGTAACATGCAGAGGGATTCCTCTGGGTACCCAAACAGTCATATCTTTGTTAAGAGAGACTTTTATCGAAGTGAAGCAATTTGGTTTGGCTCCGTTGTCAGAGGGATGAATATTTATGGAATTTTAGTAAAATATACTTTGATTTTGTTATTCTCATTTTTTCCATCTCTTTCATCACAAAAGAAAGTAAAATGATACAGTGGAGTTTTTTTAATTCCTCAAATTATATCTGTCAAACAGAAGTGAAATGTCAGTCTTCATTCAACATACAGTTAATAGTAGACAACTCACTGCCATTGAGTTGATTCTGACTCACAGTGACCTTATAGGACAGGGCAGAACTGCCTTTGTTGGTTTCTGAGATGGAAAGTCGTTATGGGATTAGACCTACTCATCTTTCTCCTGCACAGTGGTCTTGTAGTTTCAAACTGGTTATGTTGAGATTAACAGCCCAACACTTAACCACTACACCACCAGGGCTCCTTTATCGTAGACAAAGTCTTCTAATGTTTTGTAAACATATATATGTCATGAGATATAGACCTATAAGGGCTCAGGGAATTCATGTTGCTCCATTTCCCTTTTATTATCAATCTTAGGGTTTAGTGATATGATTAAGGGAGTCATGGTGATTCATTTTCAAACACACTATGTCTTAGGGCAAAGCTTTTTACATTGCTGAAATAATTATGAGAACAACTCAATAGAGGGTGAATTTATGGAGTGGGCTCCATCATAAAACACGGCCTTCTAGGGACCAAATACTTAGAATGTAAGCTCTAATACAAACCGGGAACACTCCCTGTCTCCTTATTTATAAGTAGCCTCGTTCTGGAGTAGTGGTTTCTCAGTGATAAACTTTTCTGAGCTGCAGTCCTGATAAAGTTTAAAGACAAGGCTTCTTTCCTAATAGCATCTCTAGTGGTACTTTTATTTTTCCCCTGCTTCCCCGGTTTTCAGAATGTGACCTTTGTCTACTTCTGTCTTTTGAAGATTATTGGCATGAAGAGACTTAGGTATAGAGGGAGAAGATAATTGCCCTGGGCCACAGGAATACGTCGTGACTAAGTGTATGGGGAAGATTATATATCTTGAAATCTAGTTTCCCCTGGCACCGTCATTACTGCTACCATTACCACCTCAAGATGTAAAGGAGCTTACTTCTTTCTGAATCTAGTTAATAACAAAACAAGGCTCAAAGGGAAAAAGAAGTTTAAGCAAAAAACAACAAACAAAATTCTTCCACCTTATTTTATTCTTGGCTAATACATTTGACACTGTCAATTTGCATTCATAATGTTAGCTTTTTATAGCTAGGCCAAATCATCCTTTCTTTAAGCAACCTACTTAAAATTTTTGCCTAAAGCAAAAGAGTTATAATTCATGCCCATAGTATAACTATAACCAGAGGTGACTGGGGTTCTGATAATGTCAACACATGTAAAATGGCATTGACTATATTATAGGTAAAATACTAGGTGAGAGCCCAGAAAAGAGGAAGAGGTTGAGACTGGCTCATAGTTAGGGCTTCTGTCTTTTTCATTTGGAGTAATGACTGGTTTTTGCAGGAAGAGGGTGTTGGTAGGAAAAGATCTATACTGTTAGTAGGTAAGCATTTAAGGAGGCATAGTGTAGTATCAGAGGATACCAGTGTTTTCTTGTGAGGTCAAATTGAATGCTTCCTCTCTTGCTTTGTCAATATTTATTGGCAGGCATTTTTAGCTCAGTAAACTCAAGGTGGCAAACACACTTGTCAAACTTTGGCTGCTAAATCTACAGCCGAAGACCCTCCAAGAAAGGGAGTTAGTGAACTACGAGACGAGCCAGTACAGGAAAGAGGTAGCTTCTGAGTCATGATGACTTCCTGTGTGGGTACAACTAGCCTCCGTAGGGCGTTCAATGACTAACTCTTCAGTAGTGAATTATCAAGGTGCCTTGCTTCCAAGGAACTTCCATGGGGGTCACATCACCAACTTTACCGTGCGTAATCCAGCTCTTCTCCATGCTTCACTATATCACGGCAATTTCCCATTTCCAAAAATAAAGAAGCATCTGTTTCCAAGAATTTGCATTTAATATTTACTAGTTTGTGCCTTCTGACTTCTTAATCCATCTCCTTACCTCTGCTCTAAGTTAGAAGTGTGCCTTCTTCTCAGAAACTTGACACTTTCATATTTTATGTACTCCTATTCCAGTGCAATACACAGGAGTACAATATTGATTTTCAAATGCTTTTCTGATTTGAAGGACTGATGATGAGCCGCCCCTCCCCTAGACGGGCTTGTTTTGTGAATTGTTGCCTCTGTGAGTATGCGTCCTCAGGATTCTTCTCACTAGTCAGACTTTCTTGGATCACTAACAGAACCTTTTCGCCTAGTTTTAATGAGACCTATATGCTTTCAGCGGATGTGATGGCCGTCTTTGTTCTGCCGTGGCAGCAGGAGCCTGTAAGCCAGCTCTGCAGTGAAGAATGTAGCGGGCCCTTCAAAACCAGGACAGCAGAGACGAGCCAACAGGTACAGATACTTAGCTTCACTGGCTTAGGGCTGAACTGTCAATAAGTAAGTGTCGAAGTGAGGAAGAAAGGGGAGACCTATTTTAGATCTTCTCTGACACACTTTGAAAAGAGTTTTCTTTTTAGTAAAATAAAAATAGTACTCACATAGACACACGTTTAGATAACCGAGTCAAATTTATTTTGACAATGAAGAAAAAAGGGCCACCTAAACGCTTTCTGGCAAAGCAAATCCTATTAACATGTGTTCATTTAGATAATTTCACCAGTTAAGAAACCCCATTCAGGTGCAAGTTGTAAGACAGGGAATTGGTGGTCTAGTGGATTACGCATTGGGTTTCTTAACCATAGCAATTCAAAACCTCCAGCTGCTCCCCGGGAAAAGGACAAGTTCTCTACTCTCTACTCTTGTAAGGAGTTACAGTCTCAGAAACCTAAAGGGGCTATTCTGCTCTGTCTGAAAGGATCTCTCTGAGTAGGACTGGGCTCAATGGCAGGGAGCAATTGAGTCAATTCTGTCTCAGATGGTCATCCTCTTTCTCAGGCACAAGGGGCTGGTGAGTTTCAACTGACATTAGCAACCCGAGACTCAGCTTTCTCTTATAGAGAAATTCTACTTGTTTACGGATAGATATGTCCAATACTAAGTCATGTTTCAACAGTTATATTCGGCGCTTGTTCTATGATTTCTACAATGGCATTATAATTTAATCACACAGATACTTTTATATTAAATTTCTACAGGAGCATAAGAATACCTCTGTGAAGTAAAATTCAAAGCTGTAATTTCTTCTTTACATGGTTTTATTATACAATTTATTACATATTATACAATTCAATTTTTCAACCATATCAAAAAAGATTTGTGCAATCAGAATCGCAATCAATTTCAGAATATTTTTCTTGTAGTCATTGTTGTTAGCTACCCATCCCCCACCTCCCACCCCCATTCTCCTAGGAGATATCGATCCATTCATTTACTGTCTCTACAGATCTACCTGGATCCTGGATTTCATCTAGTGAAAAATCATACAAAACACAAACAGGAAGCAAGCAAAAACTCAAGAACGATGATTTCTTGAGTGAAAGAAAACAATACTCAAAAGGTAGAATTAGCTCCCAAACGAGTAACATGAGAAGATCTGAGGAAAGCCTGAGCAGTCTTAGATTTGTTTTCAAAGTCTTTTTAACTGGAGTCTTTAAAAGTGGCAAGGGGGAATTGAAAAACAATTGATTCGAAAAAGGAAGTGGAGCCCAATCCCCTACACACCTGGGTCAGTAAGTATGTAGGATCAACATTGCAATAAGTGCTCATGACTTCTGTAGTTAGTCAGCTGTGAATTCCCAGTGCCTCATGGAGGAGAGAAAACTAGTGACATGCCCCAGCCTGCCTGAATGCCGTGGCTGTCCTTGGAGTTGCTGATGAATTCTTCAAGGCAGATAAGGCTTTCTTTCAAAAGAGCATTACTGTATAATAGAGTCTATTCAATTCCCCACAGCAGGGTAAAGAACACAATATTAGTACCATATCATTTCCCCCCATTGTCTATGAAATATTTGAAGTGAAAATGGCTTCTTTCAACACCAGAGACCATGTGGGAAATGACCTGTGCACTGGACAAGTTGACAGGCACAGGAGGGAATTTCATTACACCTTAGCATTTGGCTGGCATGATCAGCTCACTATAGCTCTCCCTAACCTCTTGCTGGTGCTTGGGATTGAATCTGTAAATGTTAATCAATATTTCAGGCCTATTAAATAAAGAAAGGAATTGTGAAAATCAAAGTCCTAATGGCCAGCCTGGCTCTGCGAAGGTCTATTCAGCTGTCAAAAGCATGGTACCTAGCATGAGAGAATATATTTTGAATATATTCTTGAAAATTTATATAAAATGCCATGTCTTTATTCTAGTAAAGTACATTTAATATGAGTGCATCAGAATATTCAAGTATGTTTGATAAAAATGTAATGATTTCTCCCTATAAATACCTACATATCAATCTGCTTTAAGTAAAATGAGGGGGAAATATAGAGTATTTTTGAGATCAACGTTCCATAATTTAAAATTTCAGTGAAGTGATGTCATACTTAATAACCAAACAGCAACACAAAATCCTATCATATTGTAGTAGTTGCATAATTTGTTGTCAATTTGAGACTTAAGAGTAAAGGGGTAGAGTTTAGCCTGTCAACCAAGTCACAGCTTGCTTACCTCGATTGGAGGTGTCATGGTGGCGGACACAGAGACACTCCCTGGGAAACATTCCTGTAGACAGGACACAGGGAACTATGCTGAAGAAGCCACATGAAGCTGGAGCTGAAGAAGCCACATGAAGACCCCAGCCAATGCTGAGATGTTTACATCTCCACTGGATCCACAAGAATTTCCACTCACTGGCCTTTGGTCTTCCTGCATTCGGCATCATTGCATGTGTTGTATGAGTCTGAAGAAGAATTTATAGATTGGTACCAGACAAGTGGGCTATGGACTTGATTTGGACTGGGCTGGGATGTTTTCTCAGCCCAATATTCAATTTCTCTTGTATATAAAGCTCTTTCTTATACAGATATGAGTGTCTACAAATTTGTTTCTCTAGTCAACCCAGACTAACACACATATGTAAGGAGCAAACAGCATTAAAACAAAATAGATCTTAAGAGTGGAACAACAACAACAAAAGAATTGTCATATCATTCATTAATTGTGCAAATAATAAAATTATTATAGCATGAATAATTAGCAATGACAGGAAGAAATGGATTCATCTATAATTATTCATTTGAATGTAATTATCATTTCTCTAGAAAGCAAGGCATATTTAAAATACTCATGCTAGTGATATCAATCTTAGGAATGCACTAAAAGTTTACAGAAAAATGCACACATTGGAATAAAATTCATTCATGTGTTTATTTAATGAAAACTTACAGGCATGCTTCTGGGGGAAGCAGATAATGGAAAAATACAGAAGAAATACAGGAAATAAAATGTAAGATTCTCTGCTGTTGCTTGGCTAGAATAGGAATCATAAGTATAGCATACATACCACGTATCCTATATACTAGAGTAAGCGCTAAGGAAGAAAACATGCAGAGATCAAGGTTAGAAAGGAGGGCCAAGCAAGACTTTACTGAAATGACGTTTGAAAAAAATTCTCAAAGAACAAAAATCCTTGTAGCTAGCTTAAGAGTGACCATTCCAAAAGGAGCTGCCAAAAGTGTGACTATTACACTTGGTGAAACTCAAGAGCGGAGTCCAGAGACGTAGCAAGCATCCAGATGACCCAAGAGTTATCTGCTGTTGTATGAATTTGGCTTTATTCAGTGGAAAATTGGGAAGTTCATGCTTTGGTGAATCTCTTCTAAAGAAAATTGGATGGGTGAAGGGGCCAAGTCAGGAAGAACAGGCAGGATGATAGTGTAGTTTCTCTACATATTTGTTCCAAAAATTATAATAAGGAAAGGGAAAAAAGATATCTAATATCAATATTGTCTTAAAGATTTAACAAAGTTATGATATGATGGCGAGGACATGGTTTGGGGGACACATTTGACCTCCTCTGGCTTTAATTAAGAGCAGGACAATCCAACTCCACACCAATTCAAGGTTAATTACCACAAGGCCTTTCAGACCATTTCTCGACCCACAAGACAGAAGTCAGATCATGTCTTTACCCTCCCTCCCTGGTTAACTGTCCCTCCATGGCAATGGGATCCATAATTCATTGCAATGACCTCACAGGACCCACAGGCCATATTCATGAGGATGGGGAGTATTGGGGAAGCTAGCAGGTTGCCACAAGTCAGGATCATGGAGCGGGGAGGGAGGGAAAAAAAAAAGAGGACCTGATGCAAATGGCTTAAGTGGAGAGCAAATGCTTTGAGAATGATTGGGGCAGGGAATGTGCAGATGTACTTTATACAATTGATGTATGTATATGTATGGATTGTGATAAGAGTTGTATGAGCCCCTAATAAAATGTTTTAAAAAAAAGAATACAGACTTTTGTCCCCAACAGGGCTTCACCTCAGCCAGCATCCAAGTCTCTTTCTTTGGTTCTCAGTCTCCCAGCTATGAGGTCCTTTGGTCTCTGACTTCTTAGGCCAGAAAGTCTGCCTGCCACACCTCTGCAGAGTTGTTCCTTGCTCTGGTGCCTCTCCCACTTAGACGGGAATCTCATATAAACTCCACTGGAAGCTGCACTTTCTCGATGTTTGCTGGATTCTGTTTCTGCTTCTGAAATGGCAGTCAAACTCAGAGCAATGGCAAAACTGACCAATCCCCCAATTGGAGTCTTCTATACCTAAATTTTATGGTTCCACTCAGTCATTTGATAGGAGTAATAGAGAAATGGATCGAAGAGTCATACTTAAGCAACTTCACTTTATCACCTATGGCACACTATGTTGCCTTAAAAAACAATGTTGTATATTATAACCTGTATGAGACCTATTATAACTTGCATGATACAGGCAGACACATCAGTGAGTAGAGGAACAAGAACAATCACAATGATACCATGTATGTATGTGTGTGTGTGTGTGTATTAAAGCAAAACATTACAAAAAACAAATGTGTTTATGTATGTTAGTAAAGAGAGACTGAACAATTACATATGAAAACTGAAAAATTACATATGAAACCAGGAATGGAAAGGGAAAGGGACATCTTTTCCAACCTACTTTTCAGGGAATTATTATTATATATTCATACATATTGAATCTTACACAGGACTCTATTATGACTCTATATTTTTAGGTATTCAATATCCTTTAAAGAGAGAAATATGCAACATTTAACTATAATTAGTCCTATTAAAAGCACATCATTTGCAACATGCCTTTAAAATTAAAAGATTTTTATGTGGGCCATGATAGACACAAAGTTATAAAAAATATGTCCCTTTTCACTATGTATCTACAAAAAAGGAGTTTGAAAGCAGAAAAGTAATCCCTAAAACCAAGAAGACTCAGAAAATAATGAGTTTTTGAGATCCTTGTATAAATTCTGAATTGCTAATGGGTAACCAGAACAGAAAGACAGAATATTTCATCAGCTCATGTCTTTAAATAGATAGGCGATTACAATCTGGGTCAAGTTTCCAGGTGTTTCTTTCTCTTTTTTTTTAACCAAAGGAATTTTTGTGCTTCAAGTGAGCTAAGAGGTAAAAAAAATGTGAAGGAATGTGCAGGTTATGGTATAGGAGTCAACTTTTCTTGAATGAGCTCTTCCAAAATGCACAGATATATCCAGTTGAATTAAAAAACCCAAAATGACAAAGTCAGTCCAACATTTAATGGCACACATCACATACTGCATATACAGTTTAAATCTATACTGAATTGAAATCCGAATATATATACACATATATGTATGTATATATAAACACACAAATTTACATATGTAATACAGATTATGAGATTACATATATTACACATTGAAATTATGTATTTGGAAAAATACATAAACATGATTTCAATCATACAATTTCAAAGAGTAAACATCAATTGAATTTAAATAATAAAAGTAAATTAGTAGAATATAAGTATGTAAGCATTTGGGAGAAACAGGATTCTTAGCTTGGCATTGAAGTCATAGGCCCAAAGGAAAGATAAATACTTTTGATTAATTATCTTTAGAACTTCATGTACACAAATAATTACCAAAAAATTATAAATACTTGTAAAACCTTCAAAAACAAAAATGAAGGGACTTCAAAAATTGTGGAAAAATGAATTAAAAGAATAATGGAACTTCCCCATGAATTTTTTGATACCATCTTGGACCTTTAATATGTAATGTGTTTTACAAACAATACAAAAATATGGATGCACCAATAGGAAAATATGCTAAAAACTGATTCAGGCAATTCATGTACTAAAAGTAAATGAAAAAAAAGAATATTAAAAATATTCAACTTCAGGCATAAGATAAATATTTTGACTGACACTTGAGTATTTGCTCCAAATAAGATTTCCCTTTACACACAAAAGGTGTGTGTGTGTGTGTGTGTGTGTGTGTGTCAGAGAAATAAGGAGTGATGAATGGAAAAAATATATCTTAGAAATAGCACATTATCAATTACACTGGCCAACACACATTTTGGTGTCTCAAATGTTAGACTTTTTCTAGGTATATTGGACCTGCTGATTCCTAAAATATCAACAATTTCCCCTATCAGCTCTCATATTGAGGTACAGAACATATGTCATATATGACTCTTCTGTCTACTTTCCCATAAATAATAGTGGTAGCTAGCCTGAGATAAAGGAATAGTTTATTTAAAGTCGTTTGCACTATTTAGGTCAAATTATATTTCACACGATGTCCTTTGATCCAAAGATATATTTTGGACAGTACAAATTACATTTACTTGGGTCTTTTCCCCCAAGCATCGTTCACCTTTTATTTGGAACTGAATAGGAGGCAGATCTCATTTGTTATCTGACAAGGGACCCGGAAATAAGAGTGACCGTACAATACACAGGCGCTCTGATGGTGTCTGACCACTAACCACAAGGACAGCTATTTGAACCAGTTAATCTTCAGTCTCAAGAGAAAGCTGAGACTTTCTGCTCCCATAAAGATTTACAGCCTCAAAACCCACAGAAAAGTTCTACTCAGCCCTATAGGGTCTCCCTGAGGCACAATGGATTAATTATAGGTGACTTTGGTACAATAAGTATCACATGATTCAAGCGTTCTAAAACCCACAATCGAGCTCTCAGAGTTCAAATTCCTTTGATAAAATTAAAATATTCCAGCCTGTTCTGTATGGCACAATGTCTCCACCTGCGCAGAAACTCAAAAGGAAAGTTAGGATTTTTCTGATAAAGAAGCTTGGTGTCCATCTCACCTGTGAAACATTTGACATGAATGATTCTTTGACTTCTATATAGTAAAATGTTTTCTGCAATGTTTCCTGCATAATTTGAAGAAAATTTAGATCTTCAAAATATTTATGAAAATTTCTATAAAGTCTTACATTTTCAACACTAAGTTGCCCTCACAACTCCTTTATACATCCCCTTATTTTTGATTTCCACTCTTCTCAAGGTGTTTTCTGACTGCACAGTATACGAGCATAGTCTTTGTGTATATTGAACAGACTCCCACGCCAAGAAGCAAAACCTACAGCCATATAATTGATTCTAACACAGTGACCCTATAGGACAGAGAAAATCTGCCCTTTTGGGTTTCCAAATCTTTAAATCTTTTAAAGACTACAGAGTAGCGGGTTTAACCACTGACCTCATGACTGGCAGCTCAATGCATAACCAACTAGCCTCCATGGGTCCATATATAATTTCATTTGGAAGTCCCTTAATCCCTCCTCCTTTTTTTTAATCTCTTACTTTTTTGTCTTATCATATAATTTCTGAGTCTGAATGCTCCTCACATTTAAATGTAGGATGATAAATTAACAAATTAGTATAATTTAATAGCTGAAAATGAGTGGAACAGCATCAAGAAACTGCAGCTGATGCAGTCTATCCAATACATTTTTAAAATCAGTTCCCCAAATAACTCCAGGAGCAAGCCTACAAAACCAAGACATCAAGGAAAAATAAATTGCGGGACTCTGTTATGTATCGTCCTCAAGTATTTTGGGCAAAAGGATCGACTCATCTTTTAGGAATGTTTATATCTTCCTTTTAAAATAATTTAAACAGCCCACCTGAAAGTCCCTTGTTCCTTATCTACTTATTATACGAGATTTCTTTTCCCTAGTCTTTTAAGGCACCTAGCTCCAGTGACATCTATTCTCTCCTTTATTAGCTCACCCCCTTTATTTGACTCTTAAATATGAGAGTTCTTCAAGACTCAATCCAGGGGTCTTCTTTCCATTTCTTTTATACTCTCTCTCTCAATTGTATTAAAAGGCTAATTGCAAGAGACTCTTACACATGCGCAGTCCACAGTTCTACTCAGAGCTCTGGATGGGAATATCAACAGTGGGTGCTAACTCTCTCACTGGGACATATCAAAGACCTTTAAACTTTCACTTAACTATAGCTAAATAAAAAAAATTGCCTTCAAATATAATTTATTAGAATGCATGGCAGGTATTCATTTCAGAGAATCAGAAATCTATCTTCTTTGAACTCTTGATTTTCTTTACCCACCACACAATCTTAAGCTAAACCTCCTAGAGTGCAGGAAGGGTTTCCTAACTGGGTTCTTTGTGTCCGGGCTAGTACCGAAGCATTATTTTCAAACCACATTATATCATATGAACCTCCAGTTTAAAACATGTCAGGGCCTTCAATTATTGCTTTTAGGGCAGAGACCGAAATCTCTAACGAGTTCCCATAAGTTATATTTAAATGGTTTGGCTTCTACTAAGCCAAGTGCGCACTGAGTCCTAATTGCTCCAGATTGATGATATTCAAGTGTGATTTCCAGAGCAGTACTGTGTCACCTGAAAACTTGCACTGGATCTACATACGAATAAACTAGTACAAGACTATCCCGATTTCTTTACAGTTACCAATATAAAATAGACCTTTATTCTTATTGGATTTCTTAAGGGAACTTTAAACAGCTCATTGTAAAAAGAGTGCTTTTTTTGGTTCACCATTTCATTATTTCTAATAGTGTCAGGGTGGCCTAATTGTTTCTAACATAAAATCTTCAGTTATATGAAAATGACAGCATCAGAAGAGACAGTCTATATTCATTGGGAAAACCCTTATTGAAAAGGAGACGCAGTGCTGTCTCCTCTACTACAATACTAGGCAAAGATCCTTTCGTGCTTAGTCCTTTGCTGGACACCTCATATTTTATGGCCTCTAGGCAAACTCCAAGATACGTTTTTTTAAGGTTTCTAAATTAAACTGATATCATGGGTTGGAATAATTTTCAAAATTCCTATAATAGAAATCACAATTGTAAACCACAGAGTTCCTCATATTGAGAAAAATCAGGCTAGAACTATATTTCCATAATACCAGGAATATCAGAATGGGACTTGAATTCATTCAGCCTGATTTCTTAGTTATCGCTATGATTCATACTTGGAAATTGCTAGATAGAAGGGGCTAGTTTTTTAAGCCACTCCATGAGAAAATCAAAGCATTCACTACATCCTACTTATTAATGTAAGAGCTGACAACCTGCCGTGAAAAACTTGTCTCAACCACCCCAATGGCAGCCTGCGGGGAGAAAAGGTCATGAATTACAAATACCTCTTCTCATTTCTGGTCGCTTACATGTGGCTGATGGTCATCCTATACCTATCTCTCTTATTTAATTTTCTGGATCCACAACTCCAAGTACTTCCACCCCAGAAACTTGCAAGATATTGCCAAACAAACCTTTGCTCTGCCGTCTCCTCCATCTGCTTTCTAAATATGACAACAACCAATTACTCACTTGCCTTTACAAGTTTGCTTTTTCTATTTAATATACGCTCTCTAGCCTTGTGTGATGGTCAAGTTGAACCTTCCTTTAAGGCCATTCGCCAAGGTGGTGTTTTCCAAGATCACTCCTTAGATTTATCCAACTGATCATGATTGTTTACCAACTGAAATTGGGAAATTTTTCAAAAAAATCTTAAAATTACCTGTGAAACAAAACCAAACCACCACCAACAACAACTTAAAAAAAGTCTGTTATAGGTAGTCTTAATTAACATTCTCTATTAACATCTCTAGGATCTAATGACCATTGCAATAGCTACACGAAACTCACAGACAAAATTCATGATTGAGGGGTTTATTAAGGAAGTTAAGAAGTTGTAATGCAAGTGAGAAATCCTTAGGGTCGATTTTCTTATCAGGACATGCTACATAGTTCTTTCAGGTTTACTAATAAAGGTCCAACAGGCATTCCACTCAGCTGTAAACCTCAACCATGAAACATTCAACTCAATCTCTGTGGGTCAGCAAGCTCAGCTTCCCCAATTAAGTGCCCAGAGGCACCCTACTCCACAAGCCAGCCTCCCGCACAAAAGCACTCAGCTTCACTTGTTCAGTGGGTTGGGAAGCCTGCCACTCTGTTCCTAGACATCCTGCAGCTCCTCTGATGTTTACTGTACAAGGATGTCAAATCCAGAGGATACACTCCACTTTCTGGCTCTTGTTATAATGAGATCCCTCCTCCTGCATCTAAGAATGTTCATTTTTACACACATTGGGATGACAATCCGGAGAATCCTGTTCACAATTACTCACAGGTAGGTTCTATCAGTATTTTCCCTCTACCTTCTTGCCAGACCTATTTAGGAAAAGATTGTTGGTCAGAGTTACATATTTTGCTTAGAAAAATTCATTAAATAATTAACTGCCCCTGCATACTGTCTTAGAGTCAATTCTGAACAACAGGGATCCTATTGCACAGTGTTGTCCCCTTAAGAGTTTCCAGGTTGTATATCTTTACGAATCAGAGTGAATGGAGCAGGCTGTTCAATTACCAATCCACAATTTAACCACTGTGCCACCAGGGCTCCTGTAAAGTTTCCTTAAAGCTCCGGTATTTCAATCACATTTGGCTTACTACATTCTACTACTCTACAAAATATATGATCAAGAGTCTCATAGATTTGAAGACCCATCATAGGTATAGTTTTTTCTCATTCTAAATATATTCATACCTTATTACTTATTAATATATTGATATAATATCAAATGAATCGATGTAATGAAATAAAATGAGCAACCTTAAACCTATCACATAACTTAGAAGTTGTAGTATTATCAATAACTTCTTTCTTTCAATATATTTTATATGTTTCTTTCATTCCATATATGCTTCTTTCATTCCCTCCCAAAGGTAATCATAATCTTTACATTGATGAATATTATTTGCTCTTTTTGTAATTTGCACCTTAACAACCATGAATATATCCTTTTAAAAATCTTTTTTTCTCTTTTTTTTAAATGGGGGTTCTTTTTATGGAATGGACTAACTTTGTTCAGGATGCTATCTTTCAAATTAGTTCATGTCACGAGATGCTTGACAGTTTCTTCATTGTTTTCACTGATGCCAAACACTCCAATGTATGTATGTACGAGTTTATTTACCCATTTCCCCACCAACAGACATTTGGGCTGTTCATATCCTTGCTATCGTGGATATTCCAGCAATAGACATGTTTGTGCATACATCTGTTCTTGTTTTGTGTTTTATTCTCTGGAGGTACATACTCAGTAGAGAGACCGCTGGTTCCGTCCATGTGTAGACTCTCAATCATGGGAGGAAGCACCATACAGGTGTCCACAGAGGTTGTAGTTGTACTATTTCATGAGCAGTGTTGGAGGTTTCTTATCTCTCCTCATCTCCCCCTGAATCTGTTCTTTTCTGCCTTTTCTTCAGTTGTTGTTTTTAACTTGGCTATCAATGGCAGTGTGAGGTGCTATCTTTTCTTTGATTTGCATTTCTCCAATGGCTTTTGATAGTGACATTTCCTCATGCTTGTTGGCTGACTGGGTGTCATCCTTGGTAAATTGTTCATGTCTTAATTTTATTTAATTGAGATTTATTATTATTACTATTATTATTATTTAGGTGCTGTGGGGTTTTTTTGGGGAGGGGGAGGTTTGGGAGATTAGCCCTTTATCTGATTTAGTGCCAATGATTTACTCACAATCTGTGGATTCACATTTTATTCTTTGATGCACACAAATGTCATATTTATAGGAGGTCGCAGTCCTCTATTCTGTCTTGTTACATCAGTGTTTTTTGCTATGTTTGCTAGTATATTTCATGCCTTGAATGAAAGCCTTGGCGTTTTTCCTTTTGGTTCTTGTTGATGATGATGTTTATAGATTTAGGGTTTGCTTTTCAGTCTTTATATTGAGTTGATTTTTAATATGGTGTGATATATGAGTCCTGTTTCATTTTTCTGTAACAGGAGATTCAAAGTTGCAAGCACCATTCTTCCCCATTTCATCTGTTTTGCTCCTTTATGAAAACTCAATTGTCTGTGGGTGCCTAATTTTATTTCTGGGTTCTCTATATGGTTACCATGGTCTACAAGTTGATCATTGTACCAATATCAGGCTGTTTTAACTATCATGGCAGCAGAATATGATTTAAAATCAGGAAATGAGAGGCTTCCTACTTCATCTTTGTTTTTAGGAGTGCTTTGGTATGCATGGGTTTTTTTCCTCTATAAAAAAAGGTTAGTGGTTAGTGTTTTCCATTTATTTGAAGAATGATGGTGGTAACTTGTTCAAAATTGGCTTATATTTATAGATTGCTTTGGTAGTATTGATATTGTCACAATATTAGGTCTTCCTGTATATCAACATGGGATGTTCTTCCTTTTATGTAGGCCTCTTGTGGTTTCTTATAGTAGTATTTTGCAGTGTTCTTGGCTTAAGTCTTTTAGTTCTCTAATTATTTTATTATTAGTTTATTCCTAAGTATTTCATCTTTTAGGTGGATATTGAAAATGGTATTCCTTTTCAGCGTCCTTTTCATCAGTATACAGGAAGCCTATTGATTGTTGTATGTTCATCCACAAAATCAGTGGTTCGAAACTACCAGTGGCTCAGCGGGAGAAAAATAGCTTTCTACTCCCATGATCAATTATGATCTTGGAAACTCACAGAGGCAGTTCTACCTTGTCCTATAGCAGTGGCTCTGAACCTTCCTAATGCCACGACCCTTTAATACAGTTCATCTTGTGGTGACCCCCAACCATAAAATTATTTTTGCTGCTACTTCTACTTCATAACTAATTTTTGCTATTGTTATGAATCGTCATGTAAATATCTGATATGCAGGATGTACTTGCATTGTTACTAATTGTGCATGATTAAAGCATAGTGATTAATCACAAAAACAATTTGTAATTATATATTGTGCAATATTTATTCTTAATGACAAATAGATGAAATTTTGTCTTGAAGCCTGGCGTAGCATGGCTAACAGTCTTCAAGCCGGGTACTTGTATGTGGGTATATCTACATGTGGGCGGACCTGCCTGGAGCCAGATAGAAGAGCCGAGTCTTGGTTCCTAAGACCGTCAGAAACATGTGTTTTCTAGTGGTCTTAGGTGATCCTGTGAAAAGGTCTTTCGAACCCCAAAGGGGTTGCAACCCACAGGTTGAGAACTGCTGTAGGGTTGTTAGAGAAGGCATAAACTGGATGGCAGTGAGTGATCTTGTAGCCTGCTTTGTTGCCAAAATGTTCAATTAGTTGCAGCAATTTTTGATTGAATCCTTGTGATTTTCGAAATATCGAATTACATCATATGTAAACAGAAATAATTTTATTCCTTCTTTGCCAATTAGGATGCCCTGTGCTTCTTTTTGCTGTCTATAAACTCTGGTTAAGACTCCCAGAACATATTAATTAAGAGCTGTGAAAAGGGACATCCTTGTATAATTATTCTACCTAAAATAGTGTAACATTTAGTCTTAGAGATTTTGAAGTTTAATGAAAATAAGGTTATATTTTATGTATCCTTTTGTAACTTTCACCTTACATTGAATTTTCTGGACCACTTCTGGATCACTATTTCATTATTCTACTCTTGAACGTCCCTTATATTGTTGCTATTTTTCTTATATTACGAATGATGTTGGTAGGTATATTCTTGTATTCATCTCCTGGAGTGCTTCAATGATAGCATCTCCAGGATATATCTTAGGATTTTTGGTTCACAGAATAATGGATTTTCAAACTTGAAGGTTATTGCTAAGTTATTTTCATACGCAAGCACAGTAGTCCCTCTTCTCTGTCCATTATTCAAAGTATTAGTCAATAACTCACTAAATTTAACACACCGGAATGTTTTATTTAATTTTAACAAATTTCCTATATAGTCAAAGATCTTCAATATGTATATGCTAGAGGCCCCTTATGTTATAGGAAATTCCTGTTAATACTATATATGTATATAGAATTTAGCAATATATGTATATATTACTGAGCTCCCGCATAGCATTATTTTATTTTTCAGCTCAAAGATGCCTGTTTTGTACTTTTCCAAATCTTCCATGTTCTTTTATATAAAAAGAAGTTTGACTGAGAGTTTCCACTTGTCTTCTTTATTTTGAAGCATAGGCAGTGTCTCAAGTCTCCAAACCAAACCTCAAAACCGGGACCACTATTAATTTGGTTTTATTGTTTCTAGTCACTTTCTACACATATCCACGTACTGAGCTATTTTTCTGAGATTGACAGATGTTCACATTTGTCACAATTTACAGCAATACATTTGAAAGCTATATGTTTAGAGATTATCTTATTTATTTTTAGGTTTGGAAAAATTTGAAATTGTGTTTATTCATTTATAGGTTAGCTTTCTCTTGCTTATCCTTTTTCATATGTAGTACTTTGGCACTTACACTTTGATCAGCTCCAAATTCCAACCTTTATTTGTATTAAAAACAAAACAAATAAAAAGGCTTATTATGTTTTCACAGATTTTAAATATTCTCAGGCAAAATCATTGCCAAATACTGTACTTATTTATCTGAAACTAAGCAGTCATATGCTAGATCATGCCTGGGAAAATTTCCCTCGGGGTTCTTAATGGAAGAATAGATCTGAATGACTAAATTATCTTCAAAGAAAACAGAAATACTTACCCAGGTTTTTGAAAAAAGTTTGCAAAATAGGCTTTACTCTCTCTAGAATAATAAAAGGGAACTGGGATTCAGAATTAACTTATTTGCCCAAAGTGTTAATCCAACATTTGATATTAATGTTTCTTTTCTTCTTAGGGCCCAATTTATATTTTTAATACTTTAGTTTTCTTTTCCTTTAAGTTACCTATGCATACATATAAACATTTATCATTCTCTATTTTGAAAATTGTAGTGACTCTATTCCATGGTTTATAAAATAAGGTAAGTTTATTTTTGAATGTAATAGGATAGTATGTATCTTACTTCTTTCATCCTTTTGCTATTTTATGTATGCACACTTTCCTGAGGCGCCCTGGTGGCAGAGCGGTTTTGTTGGAGTGCTATATGCAAAGTCAACAGTTTGAAGCCACAACGTACTTGGTGTAAGAAAGACAGGCCTTCTTTTCCATTAAAGAAGTCATCTCAGACACCACAATCATAGTTCTATCCTGTGCTATAGGGGTTCTATGAGTCACAGGGGACTCGATGGCAGTAAGTGAGAACCTTTATTGTGTGCCACTGAGACACTAACACTGAGCACACAACTTGACACAAATGCCAATAATATGTATTGAATAAAGATATGAACTGATATAGAGGCTTGATTTGGCTATCGAGAAGTACATTGTTCTTATACATAGTTTTGTGAAATCTACATATTAGTTTTGTGAAGGGAGAGGTGTGTTAGTCTGGGCGAACCAGAGAAACAAATCCATAGAAACTCATATGTGTATAAGAGAGTGTTTTATATAAAGGGTAATTGTACATTAAGAAAACATCCCAACCCAGTCCCGTTCAAGGCCATAAGTCCGATATTAGCCCATATGTCCACTACCAATCTATAAAATCCTCTTCAGACTCACGAAACACATGCAATGATGCTGAATGCAGGGATGATCACAGGCCAGTGGGCAGAAAGTCTTTGGATCCAGTGGTGGCTAAGCATCTCAGGGCTGGCAGGGGTCTCCACGTGGCTTCTCTAGTTCCCTGCAAAGGGTCTATCAGTGTAGTGCCATGTGTCTGGTAAGTAGAGCGTCTCCACAGGAGTGAGCAGAGAGACAAAGCATCTCATGGCTCCAATGAGGAAAATACAGGAGTTCCCAGAATCCTCAGGAGAAAGCCATGCCCAAACAGAGGCCTCATTGTCTATGATCTGATTGACAGACCAGACTCCACCCCTTCACTCTTAATCCTCTCAAGTCCCAAACTGACACCAGATTATGTAACTACCACGAGAAGACTCACCAGGAGGGGCAATAATAAATTCACTGAATCTTAATTTCTCATTTTGGGAAATGACATCAAATAATAAAAGATTTATCCCTGTAACACTTATGATTATGTGAATATTGGTAGACCAGATTACCAATCTGGGAGACCCAAAATAAGTATATTCTGAAGTTTGGTCAAAAGACATCAGAGACACCACGTAATTGTATCTCTCTAGTGAGTAACATGATAAAATCTGCTTTGCTATATCTCATAAAGAGAAATATTTTTATGATTTACTTTTGTTTTTACTTTTAGTGTCCACTCTGTCATAGTGTGCTCTGAATGACAATCATAGTGTCTTGCTATTAGTGAGGTTGTTCAGTCATACTCTTTGTGTGAAGATCTTGAAGGTCATTTTGGTGGAGGGGGCCTCACAGCAGCTAGAAGCAGATTTTCAAGAGAAGGTGATGTCCCTTCAGTGGCTGCCATGCAAAAGTAGGATGAGGTGCCCCCCCAGCCCTATCTGGCAGACAATCCTATCAGAGTGATGAGGGACACTGAAGGGACAACAAGTCACCAAGTGGAAAAGGTAGCATTTGAAGTGTACCCCCAAAAATGGATTTTATGTTTTCCAAGCTATGAATTTAATTTTTTTTACTAAACAACATTCTTACCTTCAAAGTACTCTCTATTACAATTAATATATTTGTCAAATCTGCAATTGCATTCTTGGAAACATTTTTCAAGCCATTCATGTTTGGAGGACTGAGAGCACCTCCTGTTTTTTTCTTTACCTATTCTACATAGTAAAATTGCTGTCCTGTCATGTTTCTCTTCATTCGTGGAAACAAAACGAAGTCACATGGAGAGAGGTCAAATGAGTAAAGTGCACAGTGCAAGAGAGGCATCTTGGTGTTTGCCCAAAACCGGTGCACTGAGATGGCTGCGTGAGCAGGTGCATTGTCAAGATGGCAAAACCAGTCCTCCTTCTGTCTTTTTTGTCGCACACTGTCAGATCTTTTCAGAACCTCTAAATAGAAAGCTTTATTGAGAGTCTGACCTGGTGGAATGAATTCCAAATGCACCACAAGTCAAAATTTTCATCCTTTTGTGTCGTTGATAGACCTCCAAAATGAGGTTTGTCATCACTTGGTATTTTACCTTTTTGAAACAAGAAAATGACTCATACACTTGAGGTTTTCCCGTATGGCTTCCTTGTAAGCTGCGTTCAACATCACAACAGTTTCTGCAGCATTTTCCCTGGGCAGGAAACTAAATGTCATAGCTGCACACTGTTCTCTTAAATTGGCCTTCACACAAAAAATGTAGTTATAGCAAACCTATTCGTATGAAAAATTTCACTGTGACCAGAGAAACTTCTCATGCAACGCCACTGGGTACGCAAACTCTGAGAGAGTAGCTCAATGCTCGCCAAGCAGGAAAAATGCATATTAAGAAAGCTCCGCTCTGCCCAGTGCAATTCCATTTGGGGGCGTGTACCCCATCATATGCATACAAGAGAAGACAAATGCATGTCTAGGGGTAAAAAGAGGAAGGAACAACTTCCTAGTAGGGAAAAATGACTAGCAATAATTTTAAGGACCCTACGGGTGAAGTGTGCCTGATAATATGCTCCGAATAAGCCACATTGTTCTGAGTTTCTGTACACCCCATGGATACCCAATCCATAAGCCATAGTACACTGGGACATTGAATCCGGGATCTTCAAGGTGTAAAATGTGCTCCAAAGGGCAAACTCTAAGGTAAGCTAGAGGAAGATTTAAAAAAAAAAAACAGATTCAGGAATGCATTTGGGGCTCCTGCTTAATCCTAGTTCCAATTTAAGAACGGTTTTATGACACGGCCCTGCTCAATACTTGCCCTCATGAAGGAAACAGAAGATATAGGTGCTATAGCAAAATATGGTGAAGAAATTAGATGGTGCCCAGCTATCAGATAGAACAGTGTCTAGGGTCTTAAATACTTGTTTCCACACAAGCAGCCATCTAAATGAGATGTCAACTAAGTCGACATGGAAGAAGCACACCAATACCTAGGATCCAAGGATTGGAATTTATATAATCTGAATCCCAAGGAGGGAATAGTATTAGAGCTTGAATGGTGAGGTTCTGCTTGGCAGAAGGCTATGCATGACAGTGGCAGCCCAAAATACATTTACAAGATCAACACAGGGAATACAGCTCTGGTGATTTTCCTCTAACCATAATTGAGGGATGGGATTAACCTGGTTATCAGAATACTGGAGATATAAACGATTGAACTATATAAGGTTAAACTGATAAATCTGACTTTAATGGTTAAAACCTTTCACTTGCACCCCCTCTGATATACATTGGATTTGATCTGATTGTGAATATTTTCTGTTTTGTTTTTGTTTTTTTCCCATATTGAGGTTTATCTCTGTTGTATTTTGTAGTTGTTGGTAGTTTTCTTGAATCTCTGTTATGTGGGGTTTATTTTTTTATGTTTTTCTGTAGACGAAACCCAAGATAGGTGATGGTGTAAAGACAATAACTAGAATAAGGGTAACTGGGAGGTTCCGTGGGGAAGTGGGGGTGGGAAGAGGGAACTGAGATTGAGGCATTCAAGAAGAAAGGAAATGGTTTTAAATGGATTTTGACAGCAATTGTTTGATGTGGTGGAACTATGCAATGGTGTGATGCTTGAAGTAGCTCCTAATACAATGTATTGGATACACCAATCAATCAGAAAAACCAAGCATGGATTTTTAAAAATGAAACTTTCCCTATTTTTATTTTTTTAAGATAAATCTTGTGGGGAAAACTATGTCTGAGTCAAATATTTGTCTCAAGACACTTCCCTAACTTTCTCTTCCTGCTGGATTTTAACTTTTTTTCCTTTAGCAATTTCAAAGTAATATTTACTGCTATAAATCCCCATTGAATTAAGCCTCTGGTGATTTCTTTCAACTGCTAACCAGGAATGGGAATGACATTGCTAATAGACAGAATGCTTGGGGAAAGTGGATTCATACATGTGCAGTTAGTTAAACATCTATTACCTTATCATTTAGTTCCCCTATTGAGAGATTTTCAATTTGTTGTAGATATTATTATTTTCTGCTTTCTTTTGGAATGAAGGTTTTCTGATTTGTTGTTGTTGTTATTGTTTTTCAGTATGAAAAACAGTATGTTATTGTTTTCAGTATTTTCTTTATCTGAAATCCAGGATTAGCAAATCTATAGAATCAATAATTTTATGAATAATTTCTCAGGGTTATGTCAAGGAGAGTTGAGAAAAATAGGGAACTAAAAATAATGAGTACAAGAATGATGAAAATGTTCTTAATTTAATTTTTCTGATGATTGCATAACCCTCTAAAAATCATATTTAAACAATTTACTTGTATGGTATGTGAATTATATGTCAATAAAAAGTATAACTTAAAAACAGAAAAGGTAATAAGCAGGATATATTCCATGAGTCTACAGTTAGCCACATCATGCTTAAATGTTGATTGCCAAAAGACTCTCTGGATTTGTGAGTAAACCAGGGAGGGGCAGTCTGCCTCTGGGAAAATTGCCTAACATTACTTGCATGCAACCACCAATGAGAGAATACAGCCTGCACTACTGGGTCAATTATGTATTTATATAGAATTTCCTTTACACTCTGACATCCCAGGCCATTGGCTTTAGACTACCTGTAATTTAGATGTTGGCTTTTTTAAGGTGTACAGAATTCCTCATAGCTCACACCAGAAGGATCAGATTAAGAAACCCCAATAAATGAACCAGATTTTACCTCCACCATACCTGTTGCAGATGGCCGGAACTGGAACACTCTTTTGGACCATTCCAAAAGAATAAGCTGGAGCACCCTAGGGTGAGAAGAAGCAGATAACTGCTATCCAGCATCTTGACATCCTCAACCTTTGGCCTTTGGTTCAAATTTTCTCCTTCCAAGGTTGCCCAATAATGGATAACTTAAGACAAACAAATTTTTTGCTGTTGGCTTTGAGCAACAGGATTTTGTTCTGCAAGCATAGTTTTATCTTATTGAATATTTTATTATTTTTAAGTGTGTATGTCTAACCCTCTTTTGTTTTCTCCAGTAGTGTTCAGCCACTAAACTTTTTAATCTCTGTAAGTGAATATCCTATGTATTTTTGGCTAATAAGCTATCATACACATGGATACTTTCCTTCACTCACTAATATTTTAATTCTATGCAATTGGACAGATTAATGACATAATTACTAGAAATGCCAAGCGCCCCCTGTATTATTTCTCAAGAAGCTGCTCTTAAGTGGACCAGGGATATATATATGATAAATGAATGGGGTTTGAGCTTGCATTAATTGTAAGTCCTAATTTAAGAACAATTAGTTCTAATGATTTGGCCCTGCTTAACGTATACTTGCTCTCAGGAAGCAATCAGTGAAGAGATGGATGCTATAGAGAATGGGGGTGAAGAAAGCAGACAGATGGCACCTAGCAATCAAACACCTGGGCTTTAAATGATCGTCTTAAAATAAGTGGTCTTATAAGTGAGATGTTGGCTAAGTCCATACAAAAAAGAACATGCAAGCTGATGCGATCCAAGAATTATAAATAATAAAATCCAAGACTAAGAGACAGAATTGTATTAGTGCTTAAGGTCTGAGCACCTGGTTTACAGAACTCTAGGGATGACACAGAATGCCCCAAACCCATTTGCAGAGAGTACATGTGGATTAGGTCTCCATTGAACTCCCTGGGACCATTATGAATAGTTTTGTCTTTGGGCAGAATTTATTGGAATATGGATTACTGCAGATATAGTAGCTTAAAATTTTACATCTTACCATTTCCTTTCATATTGGCCCATTTGTAACTTGTTCTGGCTTTTATTATTTTCTGATTTGGGGGAATTAAAATCTATCTATGTTTTATTATGCTGTTGCTGATAGGCTCTTTTCTTTGTATGACATCCAGGGTATGATAGGATTTTTTCTTCATATGACATCCAAGGTAGGAAAATCTATAGAGTCAGTAACTAGATTAAAAGATCCTTAGAGTTAAAACAGAGAAGGTTTGAGTGTGGGGGATGGGGAACTACTAACAATGAATATATGAATGAAAAAGTTATCTGAAATTGATTGTAGTGATGATGATTGAATGACTCTTTAAAATATATTTAACCCATCAAATTGTGCCAAATATGAAGTTAATGTCAATTAAACAGTCAAACTAAAACAAAATAATTGAACAAAACATATTTACTGCTTTAAAATATTTTTCCAAGCAAGCATTTTCTTTATGTTAATTCAACTTAGTGTTATTTTCTGTTCTACTCTTGTCTTTTATCGTTTTGCCCTCCTTTTTTTTTAAGCTCACAATTTTTCACTCCAAGATTTACTACTCAACAAAGCACTAATTGTTTGCACATGTTTTTGGCTATTTAATTAGATACTTAGTATAAGTAATACCCTTTCTTATAAAATAAAATTCAGAAACTCAGAAAAACTCTGAGACAGAATAATTACATTGTTTAATTTAAATAAGCATCTTATATACAGAGGTGAGCAATTTCCCCATGAAGGGCTACTACTTAACTGCATGGTAATGTGGTGCTTAATCACTCAACTGCTAAAAAAAAAAAAAAAGAGGGAGGGGAATGGTGGTTAGATTTCACCAGCCACTTCTCAGGAGCAAGATGTAGAATTCTGCTTTCCCAAAGAGTATAGCCTTGCGAATCCTATGGGAGCAATTCTCTTCTGCCCTGCAGGATTCCCGTCATTGGGTTTGACTAACAACACACAACAGCATCAAGTCCCCAAACACAAATATTTCATCTAGAGAACATATTCTTCACTTTCTTTTTAAACTAAATTAAAGCAAAGTCTTGAATGACCTGAGATTTATTTGGATTCTTATTTATCTTTCTTTTCGTGTTACTTACAGCAATAAGTTTCAACGTGAGGGACATACATCCTGGCATGAATACAAGATGAGCCATTGGTATGCAGAAGGCAACCATTTTTTCGTATTTTAATCTTTCATCTGATACTTATTTTTTTATTTCTCTATATTAAACACTAGAGAGTACTGCATCTTTGTTCAATAGATAAAACATCCAAATATCATGAAAACCATTTCACTTGAGTAACCTTCAGAATGAAGGGGCAATAGTAGAATATTAATGTATTTGGTGAAAGTGGTTAAACACTAAAAGGTTTTGTGTCTATGCAAGTAAGTTTTCTTTTTTTTTTTTAACTTCAAAAAGCTGTCAGTGGAACTCTGATAATGACACTTACTGTCAAACTTATCATGCCTCAATTATGTTAACACCTTCTTTTGAAGTTTTCCTTTTAACACAAAAAACACAATTTATTATAAAAGGTCCCCTTATAAGCTGAAAGTATTCAAAGGCCCCCAACAGGCTGCTTTTAAGAAAACTGTAGGCAGGGAAGAAAAAAAAACCTTTATACTCATACTGTTAGCAACTTAGTTTCACTTCGCTTTAAGAACAAATCACTAGAAGAACAAATTGAAGGATCTCCAAGCATCAAGTAGGGATTTTATGTAATCTGAAGGAAACTCCCTGAGCGTCTTTGAAAATCCCTTCACAACTTGCAGTCAGAAGATTCCCCTGGCTCTCAGGCATGACACACTAAGGTGTTTCACTTACCTCATTACTTCTCTAAAACCAAACACCAGTTGCCTTAGAGTTCCTTTTGATTCATAGTGACCCATCTGTGGCAGGGAAGGACTCTGTTCCACAGAGTTTTTAAAGGTCGAGTTTTCCACAGCTCACCAGGGCAGCTTTTGAAGAACTTCTGGGTAGACGGGGCTTTCCAACTTTCCATTACTGTTAGCACCCCTATGAATGTTCTCTACTCTCTGCATTTTACACGTCCTTCTCTCTCTAGTTTTCTATTATAGCACACCTTTCTTTTTTCCTTCCTTCCTTCCTTCCTTCCTTGACTCCTTCCTTCCTTCCTTCTTCTTTATTACTCTCCTTGATCTGGTGAAAGCCCAGCCCTTTCATCCACTCTTGTTCCTTGACGTTTCTTCATCCTAAGATCTTAACAGCCTATAGGCTGAGAGTACTGGCTATCTTTAGATCTGAGCATTTACTATGGATTATTCCTATCTAAGACATCGAGTTTATACCCTTATCCCCATCTGTTATCTACTAATTGTTGTTGCTACTTGTCCTCAAGCGGACACCAATGCAAGCAGACCCACATGTGAGGCATAGAATGGTTCTGAAGGCTCTTCGAAAGACTGTCTTTTCTAAAGCAGATCTTCAGACCTCTTCTCCGAGCCATCTCTGGTAGGTTTGAACTGTTAAACTTTTGGTTAGTAGCCAAGTGCTTAACCGTTTGTGCCGCCCAGTGATTCCTATGTGTTAATATGACTGTTATTAAACAGTCCCCCGAGAAATACATCGTAGTTTGTAAAGTACAAGGTAAGGAACTAAGGGGAGAACGCTTAAGGAGATGGCTTGACACACTGGCAGCAGCAATGGGTTCAAAATTAACCCCAATTGTGAGGGTGGCCAAGAACCAGGTAGGCTTTTATACTGGTGTGTTTAGGGGTGCTATCATTCGGAAACTATTAGATGGAATGAAGCAGAATTATTAATGCCTATTAAAATCTATTGCTTTGCTCTTGAAAGTATGTTTATGAATAGTGTCTGCTTGATGTATTTGCTGTAGAATGGGGAATATATACTTTCCCTTTCTTAAGGTAGCTATGTTGAACAAGACATTTTATTCTCTGCCTTTAATCCCTTTGGCTATTGCATCCCAATTATATTAGTTGTTTCTTCTATCTTTGGCCACATTTATCATGAATATTTCTTACCAATGAGTCCAAGTTTCTCTAATAATTGGCTTGCCTCCTTGGTTCAGTGGATGTCGATATAGTCAGTATAAGGAGGTAGGTGTTTGGCAAAAAATGCCCTCCTTGTAGTCTTCTAGGTTAGAGAGGTAGCAGGGCATCGGATCATCATATTATCCATAACTATTTTGTCTGTTATAGGAGTTTATAAACTGTTCTAACCTTTTGCAACATTCTCATTTTTGAGAATTATGTTACTCTTGAGAGTCAACGGAAAGTAACCAATTTCACAAATCTTTCCTTGTCAAATCTGGTACGTATATGATACTTGGTAAAAATAGCGGTCCACATTTCAAACTCCTGGCATTTCAAATAAACAAGTTCCTTTTTAATTCTCTTATTAGAAATTAAAAAAACTATTTTAAATAAAATCCATTAACTTTTTGCCAATTGTGATTTCTCTTTTCTATATGTCAAATTAAAGTGTTATTTTGCAGGGCAGAACTGGCAATTGCTAGCATCGTCACCCCTCATGTATGTGTTGTAATGTAATTAATCACTACAGAGATACATCCACAACTTGACCTTCCTGAAATCAGTAGCCATTTATCAGAGAGGGAAATAAACTAGAGTTTTCCAACTTTGCCATATACACTGTAGCTACCAAAGATATATCATCGAAAATGATACGGCTACCTTAATAGGATTAAGTATCTACAATTTTGCGAAGAAAGGACAATTTACAACATTTGCTATAATAAGAATTCTACTAATTTTATACCATTAAGAATTATACTAATTATGTATATATTTTGTCTTAGAGGTTTGCAAATAAATAGAATGAGTGAAGCAAGAATACAGCACAGGCATCTACTTTTTGCCATAATGTTGGTACACTTTATTTCTAGTCTGAAAGTATACAAGTATTTTTTCCCAGCTAAGCTTTGACTGAATTTTCATTTAAATCAAAATAAAAACCAACAGAAAAAAAAGAGTCAACAGGATAATTATGCTTTTAATCTCAATGATCACTTACCTTACTCTTTTTTGGTCATGTGTTAAATTTCAATATTTAAAATAACTTGATAAGCATAAATCAGCATATGCTTGATAATCAAAAAGAGTCAACCTCCCCCCCCCCCCCGAATGGATATATTTGCTTTAGGTTATATACTAAGAAAATTAAGATACTGAAACAGCTGAAGAAAAAGCATTACCACGGTGTTACTTAGGACATGCATTTATTTCAGCTTTCTGGATAAATTATAAGTTAGGGGTGTCTAGAGAAATCATTTAACTTCTGATTTTCCATTTTAGTGAGAGCAATTATGGAGAAAATTATGATCATTATCCAGGACACTCATTTAGATACCACAACGGCAGGAAGCAGCTACTTGGCACATAGTTGCCTTAGAAAGAAATTTCTGTTGCACTTACTATGCGACCCGTTAGTCTCTTTTTAAGAAAACCAGATAATCACAAAGGTTTTTATAAGAAATGAAAGAAGCCTGGTCAAACTGTCCTAAGGACCTTTGGAATGTTTCTAAGGCTTGCCGTGCACCTGATATAACTATTTGTCAATTTTGAAATGGAAGAAGCTTTCTAAATGAGTATATCACCTAAAAGTCATAATTATGGTACAGCAGTGTAAACATACAACTTATTTCCATTCTTTCCAGCTTTTAAAACTTATTGATGGTGTACAAGAAGGAACGAATGTATGTTTCCACCTATGTTTAAAATCTTAGTGACCAGCATTCTGAAAATGTGTTATTTAGTAATTCTAAATAAAATGTCTTACTGGTGTATATTACTTAACTATTGCCGTGTAACAGAGGAAACAAACACTGTGCTACTTAAAGTAGCCATGATTTAGTATTTTCTTATGATTACCTGTGCTGGGTTTGATTAAGGCTCAGCTTCACATTGCTTACATTCTTCCTGTTGTCATCTGGGATTATTTCATCAGCTTAATTCAGACAGAAAATGGCAGGGCAAGTAATTCAAAAAGCTATCATCCTCATTCTTCTTATGTCCATATTCCCCCATGTGATAAGTATCCACCCATGTGGAGTCCTATAAATAACTCTGGAAGTTTTAAATTTGTACTTATTTATACATAATGCTAGCTGGATTCACAGGAGACTGAAAACAGGAATTTAAAAGACCAAACCAAGAAGTGAAACTATAGTCTACTGGACAAAGGAAGGTACTAGATCATAGATTCAAGGAGAAGAAAAGTGAACTTCACCTGAGAATAAGAAGAGTAACACATACAGGAAAAGAAGGAATTGACGTGTGCTATCTTTGACGACTATCTCAAGTTCACCCTATTGAGTTCTCAAGAATTCCTTCTAAGTTTTTCATGCTTAATGTGTTCATAAATCATCTGTTTCCACGCTTGTACATTTACTACATTGAATAATTTTTTTTAAAGTTTTTTAATAGATGTCATATAGTTGGGTTTTCCCACTCATTTAAGAATCGCTTGTTTTTAATTTAATTTTCTGTGTTTATATTTAATGCAACTATTGATATCATTGAATTGAAAGCTGCCCTCCACTTCATTATTTTCTATTTGTCCCAATTGGTCACTGTCCTCCTCCTATTTTCCTAACTTTTTAAGATTAAGTGATTAAATCAGGCTGTCATTGTATCTTGTTACTTTTATTCACTTTAGTGAAGCATACCCGATACAGGCTCTAGTTTGCTTTTGCGAGTTCTGTCTCTATTCTCTCTTAGGGTGGTTGTTCTCTGCTGGGTAGTTAACAAACACACACTCTGCTCCTTACTCAGCTGAAGACTGAAAGGGGTCTTCTATGGAGTTCAGTATTCAGCTCTTTGTCTCCCAGGATTTCTGGAAGGAAAATGAGGCAGATGGCATTCTGTGGACTCACAACTTTGTCTCTTTAACCCAGAGAGGCTGCTTGCCTTTGCCTACACGGAATCCTTGCAAAATCAGATGACTCAGTGTCCTCTCCACAGTTCAGGAATCTGTAGTTGTTGCTGTGTGATGACGAGTGTCTAGAACAGTTGTTTCCTACACACTTTGTTCAGTTTTGTGGTTGTTCAGGGTAGGAAGATAGAATATAACTTATAAATGTTACTTCATTGGCGTTATTGAATTCCCTCTTCCTAATCAGTTCATCTTTACAATAATAAGTAAAAGTAATTTCTACTAAGTGATTCAAGCCTTCAATAAATATTAAATTTCAACAAAACAATTACATCATGAAACAGTAATCTCGCCTCAAAATTCCTTAACTTTTGAGGCATTTACAGCTTTTGAAACCGTATCAGGATTGGTATTGGTCAGAGTAAATTAGATAGGAGTAGGTTCGGTGGTGGAAAAGGGATTTTGAAATCTCGGAGGCTCTCCCAGACAATATATGGCATAAAACAAATACTACTATGCTCTGGGCTGTTAATTGCAAGGTCAGCAGTTCAAAACCAACAGCTACTCCACAGAAGAGAGAGTTTCCTTAATATCCACAATCATAGATGATAAAGTCACAGCTGAATTTTTAAAATAAATTTTACAAGTGTTGCATGGGTGTGCGATGTTATGAAATGCACATAATTGTATGTAACATGCTTATACAATTATCCATACTGTGTGTACTGTACAATTCATCATAGGTCATATTCCAATTAAGCAGGCATGTGCTATGATTTTTTAAAACTAGATTTTATGGTATAATTTGGGAGCAAACATCTTACTTATAGAATAGTGCTTTAAGCTAAAAAAAATTAATGAAACTACCTATTATAATTGCTACTTGAAGCTAAATTAAAAGATGAAATGCTGTTATAATATATGATATTTATTATGGCTTATTTATTGTATGTGACTCAAGAAACTTGAGAAACAGAACCGGTACATGTATGATAAATAATACAGATTGAAAACATGACACCATATAAGATTTGGATGCCACCTCACCTCAGATCCATTTTTCCCCTCTTTTTGAGCTAACTTGATTTAAGTTAAGAATTCGGTAGCAATTCTATTTTGTTGGAAAAGGGAAAATTGAGACAGGCAATTGACAATAAGGGAAAAGATTATGTATTAGTTAAGATTCAATGATAGTGGATGCTTTCAATATCATTAAATAAAACTTTCCTACCAACATGCACGTTTAAAAAATAAATATATTTCAAATTCATTGCCATGGAATCAATTCTGACTCATAGGAATCCAGTAAAGCAAGGCAGAACAGCCACTGTAGGTTTCTGAGAATGTACATCTTTAAGGCAGTAGCATCATCTCTCTCCTGTGGAGCAGCTGTGGGTTTTGATCTGCTGGTCTTGCAGATAACAGCCCAGAGCATATTAGTATTTGTTTTATGCCATACATTGTCTGGAAGAGCCTTTGGAATTTCAAAATCCTTTTTCACCACCCAACCTACTCCTATCTAATTTACTCTGATCCATACCAATCCTAAATAGGATTTTGAAAGCTGTACATCTTTATTGGAGCTAATGGAGTTACAGCTTTCCCTTGGAAGATCTGGTTGATTTGAACAGCCAACTATACTATTAGCAATTCAACCCTTACCAAATACTGTCACTTCTAAGATTCCCCATTATTTATATTTCATAATGGGCAGTCTTGAGGAAAGACGCAATCTCATATTGCAGCTTCAGAGATATTCACAATTTAAAATTTGTGCTGTAAAATTTAGTGTTTCAAGATATATTGTCATAGAAAAATTCTTAGATGTTTTTAAAAATATTTTCTCATATGTTCATTAGAAAATCAAAGTTTTCAACTAATGGGCATTTTAACATTTTGCATCGGTAACCAGTTCACAACAGAACAGACTTCTTAGAAAAAGTAATAACCAAGCAATACATTTTGTGCTTCTATTAATATTAATTAATAACCAAGCAATACATATATTGAGTTCATTCTGTGCTTCTATTTGCAGTATCTGAACTTCCTGTATTAAGTTAAAAATAGTACAGAGACAAATCACTTTATTTTTTTCATTAAAGAAAATAAATGTTTTCTCATGAATTATTTTACACTTAAGAGCTAAAATTTTCATTGCTTAGCAACTTGGCATCGTGGAAAGTAGTATATATTTGAGATATAATTTGCCTTATTCTTACTAGATATAAAGCCAAACCCATGGTCATCTATTCAGTTCTGACTCATAGGGATGCAACACAGAAGTTCCAAGCGCCAATCTTTACGGAAAAGAGAGTCTCACCTTTTCTCTCACGGAGCAAATGGTGGGTTTGAAACTCTTATCTTACAGGGTCACTGTGATTTGGAGCTGATTCAATGGCAGTGGGTACATTTGTATAGGCTGTTATGTTGATCTAATTGAAGGACCATAAAAGTTTTTATGAGTACATCAAAAATAAAGACAATGAAGCCACTATGTAGAAATAAATATTTTTCTCAAGTTTAAAAATACTTTAGATGTAATTTCAGTACATTCATGAAGAGTAGAAATTTCAGTCTGAGCAATAAAATAAAAATTGTTCTGTCCATATTGTTAGACTACCAATTAGAACATGGTCCATTAATTTATAAGACTTTGAAAATTGTTTCTACCAAAATAAACCATGTGGATAGAGTTAAAATCTATTAAAGGATGTAAAATTTTAAAAATACAGCAGCAACATTCTCTAACCTCATCTTTATGCTTTCCCACTCCCCAAGAGCTATTTAAGGTGTTTATAATTAATTAAGTTGTTATCCTTCATGTAAATTTTCATGGTTTGCTATTGATTTCATTTTGTGGTAGAGGAGAATTCTTCACTCCTATCTCCTTCTATATCTCCTATTTTCATTCATATAATATAATTATATCTTAAGTTTTGAGAAATTAATTTTCAAGGTTTAGATCCTTTGTCCGTATCTATGGTACACTGTGATTATTATTCATTTCATGTTAAAATGTTTTTAATGATAATAATTTGATAAATTTTCTTATTTCTCTAGTTATTTGTATTTGTACTTCTAATATTTTCTGAAATTATTTTCCAACAGTTAATCTCTCGGCTGCTAATTGAAAGGTTAGCATTTTTAACCCACCCACTTGCCTTGAAGGGGAAAGACCTGAAAATCTGCTACTGTAAAGGTTAAACTCAAAACACCCTACGAGGTAGTTCTAGTTTTTCACATGGTCTCAACCTGAGTCACAATCTACTCAGTGGCAGACCAATACATGAACAACAACATTGACCATCTAACCTAACATGGCAATGACATCGCTTACTCTTCTGTTGGCATGGATGTCGTCTTGGGTCCTTCTATTTCTTCCAACATGATTACTCTGCCATCATATTGAGATGCTTGTGAAGGTCATTCATTTTGGATTTCTTGTTTACTGAATGTTCTCCTCTTTCCTGGTTTGTATTTGGTCTTATTTGATAGGACTAAGATCTCCTCTCCATTCAACACCTGTTGTACTCTGGTGCCTTGAATGGCTGTGGGGTTTCAAATACCAGCACGGGGACCCAAAGTGAACAGGCAACAGTGGCGCTTCCAGGTTGAGAACAGACTATCAAGAAGGAATAGGCTGTCCACTTCTACAAGGAATAGTCACTGAACACCTCATGAATAGCAGCAGAACATTTGCAGACGTAGTGTCAGAAGATGACCCTCATTCCAGAAGGCATTTGAAATGTGACGGAGGAAGAGCTTCCTTCTCCTAGTAGATCATACTCCATGGATGCAGGGAAGTTTTCAGGGTCTTCGTTTGTGGATGGGCACAACTCAAAATGAGGATCAACAGCTGTAAATATCTATTCATAATTGGAACTTGGAATCTACAAAATATGAATCTAGGAAAATTCAGGTCATTAAACGTGAATAGAATAGTTCTTGGTGGCCATTTTAAAGATGATGATCTTATGATTTACCATGATGGGAATGATAAACCCAAGAAGAAAAACATCATATTCATTATGAAGACATTTTGAGAGAGATTTCTAAGTAATGCTATTGGTGATAGGATAGTATTTATACACATACAATGAAATTCAACTTATAAAATTATGATTCAAATTTACACACTAATGACTAAAGCTAGCAATGATGATATTGAAGAATCTACCAAATTTTCAGTCTAATATTGATTAAACATGCAACCAAGATTCATTGACAACTATCTTCAATTCGAATGCAAACGTTGGAAATAACAAGGGAGAAGAGTGATTAGAAAATATGACCTCGTGCTCGCTTCGGCAGCACAGATACTAAAATTGGAACGATACAGAGAAGATTAGCATGGTTAAAAAAAAAGAAAATATGGCCTCAGTGATAGAAAAGGAGTTGCAGATAATATAATTGGACATCTTCATTGCAAATACCTTTTCCTAACAATATAAATAGCAACGATACATGTGAAATTCAGCAGATGAAATACACAGAAACAAAATTGACCACATCAGTGGAAAGAGACAAATTGTTGGCAGTCAAAATAAAACTAGGGGGGAACGGTAGAACAGCCATCAATAGCTCATGTGTAAGTTCAGGTTGAAGTTCAAGAAAATCGAGTCAAAATACAACCTTGACTATATCCCACCTGAATATGGAGCATCTCTGAAGACTATACATGACTCATAGCACACTAACAATAGAGCTGAAGAGCCATGGGATGACATCAAGAGCATCATATGGGAATAAAGCAAAAGGTCATTAAAAAGACAAAAAGAAAGAAAGACGGAATCAAAGTGCATGTTAATAGAAAATCTGAAACAGAAACCGCAAATGGAAGAAATGGTGACGTACAAGAGTTGAACGGAACGTTTCTAAGGGCAACTCAAGAAGACAAAGGAGAGTATTGTAAGGAACTGTGCGAAGACCTAGAGATAAAAAGCCAAAGAATAACACATTCAGTGCATCTTAATATGAAAGAACTGGAGGGAAAACTCAAGTCTCAGTTTCAATATTGAAAGGCTATATGGACAAAATATTGAGTGATACAGGAAGTATGGAACACAGAGTGACAGGAGAGAGGCACCGCAGAAGCAAAAGACAGCTCAAGCAACACCGAGGCTGGTGCCTTCTGGAAGAAAGCATCTGGGGACATCTGTGAATCAGGCTACTGAAAGGCAGTTTATAAGAATCTTTGAGTTGGTTTAGAGGAGAATGTTCTAGAAGGAAAGACTCCAGTCAATGATAAACATGCAAAGAAAAAGTATTCCATGGGACCTGAGGAAGATATAGGGGTTAGGGGGTGAAGTACAAAATATCCTGGGAAGATTTTTGAGCTAAGATTAACAAGGCTTTTCTTGCTAACAATTTTTTTTAAGTTTAGAAAAGTCTATTAAAACTTCTCTCAAAAGCAGTAGGCAGAACATAGGAAATAGTTGGGAAAATACAAGAGCAAAGCCCGTAGCTTAACCAAGAATATTCTCTGCAGTTTCTGATTTTGTTTCATCAGTGGAACATGGATATGCAGAAAACTGATATGCAGAACAAGAAGATACACTTGCTAGGATGGTTCAAGAGCAACAAAAATTGTTTTTAGCAATGTAGGACTGTTCAGTCAGAGACTAAAAAAATCATTAAATCAGAAGTTCTCAATTTGTGGGATGTGGCCCCCTTGGGGATCAAAGGACCCTTTCACAGGGGTTGCCCGGTTCATAACAGTGGCAAAATTGCAGTTATGAAGTAGCGATGAAAATCATTTTATGGTTGGGGGGGGGATTCACCACAACACGAGGTCTGTATTAAGGGGTCGGGCATTCGGAAGGTTGAGAACCACTGCTTTAAATGATTAAATCATAAAGAGTATGGAGGACTTGGAAAAGAACCATAGCAGTCTTCTTAATGGTGTGCTCAAAACCTTGCAAAAACATGGTGATGGATAGTCAGCAGCAAGGGATGGCAAACTTTCAAGTCTCTTCAACCCATGTTATTCTGACGACTCTTTGAACAAAGAACTTGAATCTAAGCATTGTGAAATAACTATAACATTAGCTAAGGGGCATGTAGTGGTTCCCAAAATCTAGTTTAGATGATGATAAACAGCTATTCATTTGGTTGTTAAGTAAAATAACCTTCGTTGGTTAGCCCTAAATTAAACCTAAACAGTTTTATGTGTAGCAGCAATTCTGAAGTTACATTTATCAGACTTTAGCTCTTTGGTAGTAGTAGTGACGTTTCTAACACTAGCAATTGATTTCAGCAATATGTCTGATTTACATTAAAAGAAGAAGTTGGAAGGAATACAAAAATAATTTATCACTATTAAACCATCAAGGCTCTGTGGTACTGTAAGTAGTCTAAGTTGAACTGAAGGTATTAGTGATTAAAAAAAAATTCTCAGGAGTTGATGGAATTCCAATGGAAATAGTCAACATGCTGATGGGGTGCTGGAAGATCTTATGCACCCATGCCAAGAAATTTAGACGATAGACATATTTGTACATAGCCCAAAGAAAGATGACCCAGCCGAATGCAGAAATTATACAATATTAATATAACATACAAATAGTATTTTTGCAGAAAATCATTCAACGATTGCAGCAGTTCATTAACAGGGAGCTGCCAAAAATTCAAGCTTGATTCAGAAGAGGAAAAGGGGATAAAATTGCTGATGTCAAATGGATCTTGGCTAAAACAGAGAATACCAGAATGTGTTTACATAACTTTTTATTGGCTACGCAAAGTGTGTAGATTGTAACCCTCTGGGTAAAGTAAGGAAACAAATCCACAGAAATTCATATGTATAGGAGAGAGTTTTATATAAAGGGTAAGCGTACACACATTGCGGACGAATCCTGAGTTTACGTGTGTTTCGCACGCCATCTGTTATGGACTGATCACAACATAACTCGTGATTTCTACACGCTACGTTCAGATACCATCCATTTGGATATATTTTAACTATTTTGTCTATTTAGGTGTTTACATCAGTAGTGAATGTATCAAACTCGATTGTCTTCATGTTGTTTTTGTTTATTTAGTTAGCATTTTAGCACATTTGGGTTAAATCAAATAGTTACTACTATTTGTTTGAATTGTTTTGCAAGGAGTTGTACACTTATCATGATCAAACCTCAGTGAAATGTAAAACATCACCTAAATCGCTAAGGGTCTCCCGTTACACAAAAAGACATGAAGAAATTCTTAGCCCTAATTCTTCTAATTTTTCAAAGTAACATGGATTATGTTGATTATTTTTACAAGAAGTGTATAATTTCATGAAGATAATAGTTCATTAAAGTAATAAAATTCCACATACATTGCAAAATATTGTTTCATAATGTGAGAATGTTATTCACTGGAATCATACAGTAAATGAACTTTTTAATGGCCCTTTTGTTTTCCACTCAGCATGGCATTAAAAAGGGAATATTAATTTTTAACTGCTTAAGAGTATGATATGGTGATATGTATTGAATTATAGCTTCTCAAATTGTGTGCTTTAAATCCTAATTTGTATACCTGTGGTTCTAATCCCATTTTGGAATGGTTTAAATTTGTTGCATTTTTAGGTGGGATTATTGTCGTGTGTATCATTACACCCAACCAATATCCCTTGAGATATAAAAAGGCATTAAGCCAGCCAGCAAGCAGAATGAGATGCGCTAAAAGAGATGCCAAGACACATGGAGATCTCCGATATACCATGGAAGGCCTTCAGCGCAGGAATGGACCTTCCTCTAGGACTTTCTCAGTTAGATTGTTAGAAACTAAATTTCTGGTTTTTAAAGCCATCCACCGGTGATATCTTAGTTATAGCACTATGAGCTAACTAAGGCACCTGGTAGTGGAGAAATGGTTCGTTTGTCATTGTTTGTTTTTAGCCAATCTTACATTCAAAGACACTTAGGTTGTTTCACTCTTTGAGAGAGGTTCAACCTCGGGCACCAGAAGGAGCAATTCCCACTCTGTGGTGGAGTCACTGTGAGTTTACATTGAGTAGATGTCAGTGGGGAGAGCTACGGCTAGCTTGGGGCTATTATAAATAAAATTTCTAGGAACTATCTTGCACAGGTGAGAAGATGAGTTTCATTTGTCTGAAATAAGTCATGTATTAATTCTATATTTAACTCTTACAAAACTGACAACTGTTCTCTAGAATGGATGTTCTTAGAACACGCACAGCCACTCTGGAGAACAGTTTTGGAATTCTGAGGATTCTTTCTATATTCCAGCTATGAGTCCCTTATCAGATATGTGCTTTGTGAAGACTAGATCGAGTATACATATCTCTATATATCTACTGAAAAAGGAAATAGGTAATTTTTAAGAAGTACAACATATTGAGTTCACTCTTTCTTTTATGAACCTTGTTTTCGTAACCTATCTAATAAATATCCACCAAGTTCAAGACCACAAAGATTCCCCCCTTATGTCTTTTAAATGTTTGAAGATTGTATATTTTACACATAAATATATGGTTAATGCTGAGTTAATGTTCTTTAAGGTGTGAAGCTTAGTTGGAAGGTTTTTGGATTTTTTGCTTTTGGAATAGTCAATTGATTCAGCACATTTTTGAAAAGATTACTAATTCTCTACTGAATTGCTTTTGCTCTTTGTCAAAAATCAGATGGCAGTACATGTTTGGCATTCATTCTGGGTTCTCCATTCTGTTCCATTGACATTTTTGTGAATCCTTCTGCCAGTAGCACACAGTCTTATTTACTGTAGCTTCATAAAAAGATTTGAAATTAGCTAGATTGGATTTTCCTGTTTTATTCATGTTTCAGTATTATTTGAAGCATTCCAGTGTATTTCTATTTCCATATAAATGTTCTATCTTTTTTAATATGAAAAAGTTATTTCTGAGATTTTTATAGGAATTGTATTATACCTGTATATCAAGTTGGGAAATGATTGATATTGTCACTATGTTGCTCCTGCAATTCAATTGAACATCTCGTTATATTTTTCTAGTATCCATGTCTGAAATTATTGTGCTATCATTATATATAGAATTATGCACACCAAGACTGATGAGTTTCCCCATCTCTAATGAATATTTGCATTTTATTTTCAAGAAAGCAAGGCAGCTTCAGATAGACCCTGGTAGGATATGACCACATGCTCATTTAAAAATATATTTGTGGAGAAGGAATAAATTACCACGACTTCTTCATTCATAAGCTTTTAGTTTTTCTTGGTAATTATGAAATATATGAAGAGTCAGTGAACATTTTTCTAGAATATTTTTATTAATTGTTTTAAATACTGTATTCAATTGGTACACCCAAACACTTGTTTTAAATGACAGCTTATTGAGTTGAACATATCACTGCTTTTCCTAATTTTAAGTAGCTTATACATCCAAATGAATGTACTTCATCTTCTTTTAAACAGTTTTATTTTGCACATAAACATGTGGCGAGTTCTGAGTTACTTTTAAATGCAATGCCCACATCTTGCTGGTTGATTTCCTTTACCTCACTCAGGTATTTAAGGTCTCTATCTCTCCTTTAAATGTTTGGGGCCTATTTCCAGAGCTAAGTTACCTGTCCTTATGCACCTACATGAATAGCTGCTCCCCCTTGTCACTGCTTCTACTCCAATCTGTTTTTCCCCCTGCTGCTCTAAGCTCAGTCTGGAACCACAGCTCACTCTGACCATTCTGTGACTCTAAGATTTACATCTCTTCCCTGCTATTAGCTACATTCCAGCTTTCATTGCAAATGCTCATTTCTGTAGCTTTCCTCACTCACTGCAGACACTTACCTAGTTGCAGCTGATCAGTCGTCTTGGTATTTCACATTGGTGTGATGATAACCCACTCATGTAAATCTCTGCTGACCATTATGCCTACTTGGACTTCCAGTTCTCAGTCTGTGGTGGATCACAAGATGAAATATATTTATCTCCTTTGTGTTGAGCTTCTTAAAGATCCACAGAGAACTGTGTTTTGGTCCTGAGGTATTAGAGAGTTTAATAAGCTGCATTCTCAATTCACGCAGAGGCATATTTTTTTCTCTGTGACTAGCACATCAGGTGGCTATGTTGGAATGGAATCCAGACCCAGAACCATGATTCCTTTTGGATCCTTATCTTCACACGGCATTTTCATCTTGGGATATTTTTGGGGAGATGTCTGAAGATATTTTTGAGGGTCACTTTAGAATGGGGATGCTACTAGTGCCTACTGGATAGTGACCAAGAATATTGTTAAATACATAAAATATATAAGACATCTTTCTGTAAGAAGAGTCATTCATCCCAAAATGTCAGTTGTGCTGAAGTTGAGTAACACGATCGCAGACTAATGCAATAGAGTAATCGGTCCGATTATAGTCATGCCTCAGAAATCCTGAGATTCGAATCTCCCTGTGGATGATGTGAAGTTGTTTCCTAAATAAATGAATACCTTTTGATATAGTCCAAAACTAATTCATTCTATATCTATTTCTGCTTTGAGCAGAGTAGGGTGGTAACAACGCAGTTCAATAACCACAGTAATATTTGCGCAAAGACATGAAGGGCCACGATGATTCAAATTTTAACTTTTTGAAGAACTATTTGATATAAACTTTCACCGTGGAAAAAATATTTGCCATTGTTTAAAACAAAGCGATGTAAAAGGAGAGGTAACCAGGGGTTAAGATGGTATCTGAAAAAGGACCGGCATGCTTCCTTTCAACATTTCATAATAGATGTAGAAAAAAATTTTTTTAATGTGGAAAAAACAAGCATAATAAGAGAACTATGGCAACATATCCATTCCAACCTAAGCGGGATGAATCGAAATGGGAAGCAACAGCGTTTGATATCACAATGAGTTCAACAAGCCTTTGACGTTCCTCATTCATTGCCTTAGTCTGGAGGCACAGTGTCTACATCACGGTCTTGCTTATCTAGTCTTGCTATAACACAAATATATGTCTTTAACCAATGGAAATCCATTCACTCATAGTTTAGGGGAGAGAAGTACAAACTAAGAGTGCCTGATCTAGGAGAAGACTTTACCTTTATTGGCTCTTGAGGAAACTCCTTTTAACATATTGGGCCTGTGTCTCTTGAAGATCTCTTGAAGATCTGGCATCAATTGCCCCTGGGTCTAGAAGTTCCTTAGAGCAGGTACACTTGATCCAAAGGATATGTTCTAGTCCAGGCTATTTTTTCTTGGTGGTAGTCTGGTCCTGCCTTCACTGCTCATTTCTCTCTCCCTTTAAATTGTGTAAGATAAACTGCAGGGACCTTGGTGGTATATAATGCGTTAGGCTGGGTTGTGTAGAGAAAAATCATCCAATGGCACTTTATCTATGTGTAAGAAAGAGTTAAAAATCAGGAAATGATCATATGCTAAGAAGGCTTCCCAGCCCAGTTCAACCCAAGTCCATGAGTTCAATGCTAGTCTAAAAATCCTTTTTCAGGCTCTTATAGCCATGTTAGTGATGCACAATGGTGAAAGGGAAGCAGGACGAACATAGGCCAGTGGGTACAGAGTTTTGTGGATCCAAAGTCAGTGGAAATGTGTAAGGATGGCCACAGCTGTCAGTGTCGTAGGCAGAGTCCCAGTAAGCAAGTAGGCAGAGTGGGAGAGAAAGAGAGATTCCAGGAATCCCTCACTCATAAACAACAGGCTTCTGAAATCAAGGAGGTGTCCTAAGGCTGCAACTTGATTGACAGGTGTGACTCCACCCCTAGCCAGGAATGGCCCTAATTACCACAGAGCAGGCACCCTTGGTACAAAAGACATGTTCTATTCCACGGTATTCTTTCTTGGAGGTTTCTCCTCTCTTCATTTCTCTCTTCTTTTAAATATTGAAAGGAAAAAGTTGGGGCCACAAGGGGTATAGTGGCCTATCCATTGGGTTGTTAACCACCAGGTCAGCTGTTCAAACCTACCAGTCACTCCAGAGGAGAAAAGTGAAGCCTTTTATGCCTATAAAGATTTACAGTTTAGAAATCCACAGCGTCAGTTCCATTTAGTCCCATCTAAAACCATTGCGTCCATGCTAACTCATAGCGACCCCCTGTGGATTTCTGAGACTGTAACTGTTTCTGGGCATAGAAGCCTAGTCTTTCTCCCTTGGAGCTGCTAGTCGTTTTGACTTGCTGACTGTAGAGTGCAGGCCAGTGAGTAACCACTACATCATTAGGACTCTCTTTCTGTCCTATAGGGACACAATTGGAGTAGCTTGATGGTAGTGAGTTTGTAGATGTTGTGGTTGGAAGACAAAAGGTGCACTGAGTCACATCCCAGGGAAACGCCCCTTCCTGTATCCCGAATAAAGGTGCTGTGGTAGCCCACCTACTCCACGTCTCATTGATTAGTCGATCACATCAGATCACACCAGGAGGACTAAATACAGCATTACATAACGAGTTGCCAAACTTCTGAGAATCATGGCCTCTCGAGGTGATGCATATCTTTTGCAAACATAATTCAATTCATGACTGCTATGGAAAAAAGCCTAGAATTATCATTCCTTTCCACGATATGAGAAACAGCCAGGAATATGTCTTCCTTCCGACTCTCATCACCACTGACTAAGTGGTGGTCTCGCTTATTTCCTTCTTGTTGCTGACTTTCAGCATGTAGAATTCCTACAAAACAATAGAAACTTATATTTAAAATAACTTGAAACAATTGCTTGTCAATATATCCTCCAGCTGGGGCCTATATAATTCTGAAAATAGTGTTTCTAGTTCTCTAATCCTTTCCCAAAGAATCTTTCTCTCTTTAATGTAAAACATGCCAAAACAGCAGTTTGGGCATTGTTAAGGGGCTAGAAACACATTCATCTTGACCATTCTTTTCAGTTTTGAATCAATAAGAAGTCTGAAGAGGAAGGTATCAGGGTGTCGTGCAGATGGCGTAAAGTTTCCCCGTGAAATCCTAAAAAAAGAACAGGTTCATTGTCATGATTGGGGGTGGGGGTCTTCAGTGAAACTTGTCTGCCTTTTATTCACCACTGCAGTTTTCCTTTTCTTAAACCTGCTTCATAATAAGCCCCCGTGATTTTCCTGTGTCCATAGAGAAAATCTATCAAGATCATTCCTTTGGAATCCCAAGAAACATTCACCATAACCTTCTGAATTTATCACTCTACCTTAAATTTGACTGGCCTAGCAGATCCCTCAGGATGTTGTGTGTGTGTGTGTGTGTGTGTGTGAAGGCACTTTAATGACGCTAAGAGAAGTGTATGCCTAAGAGAACTTGTCTGCAGTCACCCACTGATCATAGAATCCTATCTACATAAGCTTGGCTTGGAATAATCCTATACACGAATGAACCGGAATCCTAGTAGAAGTAACTTTTGACTTCAACTATCCAAACCCACTGGCATTACAGGGTTTCTGAGCCTATTAATCTTCCAGGAGAAGAAAGTTTCATCTTGATCTCACAGAGGGGTTGAAATGCTGACCTTGTAGTTAACAGATCAATCTGCAATGCACTCTGCCATCAGGCCTGCTTTCCTCTCCGCAGGCAAGTGTTTAGCATATAACTGCCTCATAATTTCCAGGGCTGGAAGTGTTTGTGAAAGCAGACTTCCCCATCCGGATCCCAGAGTGGCTAGTGTATTCGAACTGCTGGTTTTCAGTTACCAGCAAGCACTTTGACATTTTACCACTGGGGTCTTTCACAAGACCTACAAGTTACAAATTACAGAACACAAGTGAGGTTCTCAAATTCTTACCATGGGCTTGCTTATGAACAAACTCCTGTGAATTCATTTCTTTTTCTATCCTGGTTTAGGGAGAATACAACTGAATCTTAAAGATGTAAATAAACTCCCCCAAAGTCAGATATACTTCAATTATAAGTCTAGATATAATTCTTTATTACGTTGTATTTGAGGCCCACATGAGAGAAAGATGCATGAGAGTCCCACCATATCTGCTCTCAGAAAGACTTAGATATTTTAATGACAATCTGATGCTTATCTCAGAATATGTGGTACATGGGAGATATTAACAGAGCTGTCTTACCTAAGAATTCTCTGATTTAGTCGACCAGGAAACACTATGATGGCCACTCACACACAGAGATGAGAAATGCATAGCCCCAAATATCCCAGGTTCAATGCTCTCTTATGCTTAAGTCCCAAGAAACCTCAGTTCTAACATCAGCCTCCTTTGTCCCACCAGACAGGATCACTGGTGGTGTAGTAGCTACAGGATGGACTGCTAACTGAAAGGTCAACAGTTTGAAACCACCAGCTGGTCTATACTTAATAGAGTGACAGTCTCAGAAACTCACAGGTGCAGTTCTACCCTCTCCTCTAGGGTCACTATAAGGTGACATCATCCACCCAATGACAGTGAGTTTGTTTGTTTGTTTTGGTTTGAAGTCCTGAAAGAAGGAACATGATCATTCAATAACTATTTACTTTTCATCTTCAATGGGCTGTATAATCTTTCCTGAAAGCTGGCAGTATGTAAAACAAAACAAACAAATCATACCTTGAAATTTTCATTAGAGTGGAATTGGGTTACACATACAATAAATAAAACAAATACATAAAGATGTATAATGTGCCATATTGTGGTACTATTGTAATTGTTTAATGTCCCTAAATGGTACAAATAGCTAGTGTGTTTGCTTAGCCAAAAGGTTGGAGATGCATTTCACTCAAAAACACCTCAGGAGCAGCCCTGTCTATCTAGTTCCAAAAAAGCAGTTATTGAAAAGTCTATGGAGCACGTTTACTCTGGCATATTTTGAGTTGTTATGAGTCAAAATTAACCTCCTAGAAACTTAATTTTAGTGTAGTACTTAAAAGCATATGCTTGGTAACTAGACATATCACTCTAGCAAACACTAATTGATAAGTATAACCAAGCCACTTTTCTGTACCTCAGTTTTTACATCTGTAACATGAAGCTATCAACAGAATGTGCCTCAGAGATTATAGTTGACACTTCAATCTCAATCTGGCACATACTACATGCTAAGTCTTATTATTATGAAGAAAAACAAAAGTAGAAAAAAAAAGGAAATTGTAGGTGTAGAGGTGGGGGGCTCAATATAAGAGATTAATATTTTTTAAATTATTTTATTGGGAACTCATACAGCTCTCATCACAATCCATACATAAATCCATTGTGTCAAGCACACCCTCATCATTCTCAAAACATTTGCGTTCCACTTAAGCCCTTGGCATCAGCTCCTCATTTTCCCACTGCCCCTTCCTAATGGACCCTTGATGAGTTATAAATTATTATTATTTTGTCATGTCTTACACTGTCTAACATCTCCCTCCCTTCACTCACTTTTCTATTGTCCATCACCCAGGGAGGAGGTTATATGTAGATCCTTATAATTGGATCTCCCTTCCTACCCCACCTTCCCTCCACCCTCTGGTATCCCCCTCTCGCCATTGGTCCTGAAGGGATCATCTGTCCTGGATTCCTTGTGTTTCCAGTTCCTATCTGTCACAGTGTCAATCCCAAGAGATTAATCTTAAAATGACCTGAAGATACTTCAAGGTAATGTCAGGATGTACATATACAAGATAATAAATTTATCTGCTTTAAAAAATTATCTGCTTTAAAATTATCTGCTTTAAAAATGTTTATTTGAAAAGTATCTATTTGATGAATCACTGATTAATTATACAAGGTACAGGCATTCTTTTGGTATAATCATTATCTGTTATTTCTAGAATAATAACACAAAAATGTGCAATTATTACCTATCCTCACGAGGCAGAATCAACTTGATGACACTCAGATTTTATATCTAATGGAAAGATAATACATTTTAAAACAAATAATAACAATAAAGGCAATTATTTTTAAGTCCTGTGCTTAGTTATATATGGGGAAAACATCTCATTGTATTTGTCTCAATATTCTTTGAGCATCCTTATTAAATTAGCCCTGAAATAGCACTAAATAAGGACAAATGAAAATATCAATTACACAAATCGTTAAGACACTTCTGAAAAAAATATGTTTATATACTAGTTGATGTTTAAACACTTATCTAAGTAATTTTTTTGGAAATTTTAAAGCCATTTCATGATTGAAATAATTGATTTAAGCACATGCTGTGAAAAGGTAATTAAAAATAACAGTTATTGCTGTTCCAACATATACATGAATGAGTTTATTCCAAATAAATCAGGTTTAAATATCTCTTGTCATTGAATGACTGCAGACAACTTCTTTCAGTAATGTAGTTGTCTTAGTCAGATCCGGTGGGGTCTCCTGGTGGGAATCTGTTAGGCAAGTTGAATTAAGGTGGAAAAGTTAGCTCAGCAAGTTATGGAGACTGTTTCCTGCCATTTTAAAGAGATAAAGGAGACTGGGTGAGACCGGAATCTTATTAGGAAGAAGTTTAAGAAAATTGAAAACTCTACTGGTGAGAAAAAGGGATAGGGAAATTGCACTAGGGGTCCCCCCCAACTTTTTTGGTTTCCTTTCCTTGTTTGGCAATGAACCTGCTCGTTCTTAGAGGGTAGCAAGGAACCCCCTTATGAGAAATTCATGGAGACACCTTATCCTATCCACTCTACAGCCTTAATTTCCTCTTTCAGATTATTTTTGTTTCCAAAACTAAAAGAACCTTAAATATAACTTGATTTCTGTCCATCAAAGATGCTAAAATTGCCTTTTTGAAATGACATGAAGCAAAGATAGCAGAATTCTTTAGGGAAGGTTTAGCGAGACGGACACATTACTTTCAGAAATGTACAGAGGTGGCAACATGGTAAGAAACAATAGGTTCACATTTTTATATGTTTGTTTAATACAAGTTTTTATAATTTTGTAGCAAAATTATTTTTTGAGACATTCTGCTACCTCTCTATGAAAAACAGTTTCATGTTTAGTATCTCACACCTACACGCCCCAACACACGTCAACAGGCACTATTGTTTCACAGACACTATTGTTTAACATGTTGACTGGAACCTTACAGGAAAAGTACACAAACTCTTTTGTTATAGGCTGTTAGCTACTTATTACTACTGTTTAAGGTCAGAAAGTTACCATTTGAATAGCTAAACTTTCCCTTCTATATCATATTTTTAACAACCTTTATCATTATGAAATATAATTGACTTGATGGAAGTGAGTTTGGGTTTTGGGGTTTGGCGATCATTTTGTATTTAAAAAGATAGTTATCAATTCCAACCATTCCTACTTCATAAAGCTCTTTTATCTACTTCATCAGAATCTTTATTTGGGCCATTGTTTTGATTCTACCTTGATATGCCCCAACAATTTTTAACAAAACAATGGTGAACTAGGTGATCATTAGGACACTGCATGAAGATAGAAATTCTATATGTTTGGTTCAGTATCCTCATGTCCCCAGTGGTGTTCTATAACACATCTTGTATTATTTTAATATACAACCAGTACTGATAACCAAAGATAGTGAAAAACATTGTTTTCTTGAGTGCTTACTACAAGTCTAAATATTACTTTAGACTTTTAATTATTGACAACCATTAACAAAAATTATTCACATTGTAGAAATTTGAAAACAAAAATAAAAAGATATTGAGTAAAGTGTCACAAATATCAGCAGAAACAATTGAAGCTAGAACTGGAACCCAACCCATCTTGTTTAGTCTGTTTTGTTGCCTGCCCAGCACTTCTTAGCCATCCAAATGCTGTGTAAGTGAATGTATCAAGGTAAATACAGTTAATATAATGAATGATTGAATCCAAACCACCACAGGAATGGAACACGCCATCATAAAAGTATGAGCGAACAGAAAAAGACATCGGCATCACCTTGATAATAGATGAACTTTGTCATCAAAATTGTGTTTATATTCTTTTTCTTCAATACCACTGATAATTAAAACAATTGAAATCTTAAAATAATAGCATTCACATCTTGCATGGTAAAATATTGCATTGAAACCTTGCTATATGAAGATTTCCAAGCATCATTTATTAATGTGATGCTCGGTGTATATTTATTTGGGATACACAGATCTACAGGAATTACTTGAGGTAGAGAGAGAACAAAACAAAAATGTTATGCTCTTTGATAAATCAAGAGACTTCTAAGCAAAAAATGACTAACATAAATAAAAGCCCAGGAATGTGAACAAATAGCATTTTCAGAACTTAGAAATAATTGAAAACTGAATTACAATAATCATATTATGTAACTCATGTGGAGTTCCGAGAACAACCTACGGCATGGTTTTCTTGGGTATGGTTCACTGGTGAAGTGGCCTTCCAATTCCCCTTCTCTGCTCTGCTTTCAATGAGGCTACCTACTGATGGTGATAATTTGTGGGAGATGCAGAGTGCTTTTTATTTTCTACAGTAATTAAACATTCCTCCCTGCCAAACAGAAACATGGGGCCGAGTGTTTGTGTCACAAATGTATTATAAAATAACAATCAGTACTTGGCTTTGTACAGCAACCCTGTAGCTCATAGTCCATGCTTATGGTACAAATTTAAATAGAGATTATGCAAATGCACAATACAAGGATGCCAGTATGAATTCCATGGTTTTTTCTCAAATCAGAGCAGTACCAGAAAAGACATGGTTTTCAATTTAATTGCATTAGAATTCACCTTTGGGGGATATATTTTCTTGCAAATGAAAGGGAGATGAAATAATTTTATCTCACCCTCCCTTTTCCCCCAGAATTGTCTGTAATTATGGAAACAACTCACCCCTCATATAAAATAGACCCAAATGTATTTCAAAATATTTCATAGATGTGAAAAACTATAACTACTATAACCTTGACTTAAATTCAGTAAAATACGAACAATCTATGGTAGGGCATATAATTATTGCTTATACAAAATAGAACAGTGTCTAATAATTAAACTCTGTATCTCTGATCTGTTCTTTTAAAGGAAAACTAGTCGATATCGACTTTCCACTTTTATTCTTCAGATAACTGATACATTTTCTGAAAATATCTTTTATGTCTATTTTCATTGCTTAGTTGTACCTTAGCACTCTAAGACAATTATATATATATGTATATATACATAAATATATAGAGAGACTTGCCTTTATGCATCAAAATGATATTTCAGTTCTAATTTTTAGATCTCTTTCTGAAGTAAAGCATCATTATATTCTTCACTTATTTTAGAACAGTATTTAACTATTTAAAATGTAAATTCCCCAAGAGATGTTATGGCACAGTGCTAAGGACCTCAAGAGATGAGGGTCTCTTCCTTGTATAGCACCCTCAGAAACATTTTTCATTTACAAAATACCATCTCATAAAGTGAGCAAGCTTGGTTTGTTCAACAATAGGTCACATTCTTGTTTTGCTCTCAAAATATAAGGAGCTCACAGATAAATGTGGGAACAATCATTTGCTTTGAAGCATGTAGGAAATGTGATTTTCTTTTCTTTCAAAGATTAAAAACTAAATAGAAAAGTTTTAAGGGCACATTATGGAAAGCATTTCCCCCTCCTGTTGGAAACTCTACCCTGCCTTATTGGGTGACTATGAGTTGGCATTGACTGCGTGGCTATTTTTACTTTTTCTTTTTCCCCTTAAGTATAAAGCAGAAATTGAGACAGCTATGGACCTACTAGGACATACCACCATTTTTAAAGAAAGCATCTTATTTCCTTTTATAAGGCAGAGCATTAAATAAAAGCCATCGTAATTTTCATTTTAGTCAAATGCTACCATGGTGGCAGTCTGAGGTCCTCTTTTGGCAGCTGTCCCTTCTGGTGGGGTTATTACAATACATGTTGACTCATTCAGCAAGAGAGTTAAACAAAAGGACATTTTACCCTCACCATGCTTTTGTTTTCAAAATCGATTTACTAAGCCTTGACATTTCCCTGAGAAGTGAGCTTTGTCTTAGGTGCTGTCAGAGAAATGTCTCGGCAGTTGCAGTTCTAATGACTGGTGCTGATTCAGTGACAGGGTCTTTTTGATGGACCCATTCAAACTAGATTGGAAGGCAAGGCCTCCGCCACGCCTCCATGCTCAGTCGCTTGGTGACCACCTCAGTCAAGGGCGAAGAATTGCTCGTTATGTTTCAAGTTTCCTGGACACAGGCAACTGTAGGCTCTCAGGAGATGGCTAAGTGAAATTATTTTAAGATCAACATAACTTGTCCGGAGAAGGTGAGTTTTGCACAAGTATATCCATCAATGAACCAATAACCTGCGTTATTTCCCTGCCTGGAAAGTATATGATTGTATGAACACACGTCCACACACCTACACTCACATGCACAGATTGCTTTGTTTTCATCATACTTGATAATATCCTCAGATAGGAACAAACATAAGGGAGATAATGAATTTCAACCAATAATTCCTTTAAACTGGCAACAGAGATCATTTACGTCAAGAACCAAATCAAACAGAGCCCACTGTCATTCAGCTCTTTCGGACAGAGTTGCTGAGATGAAATTTTTCGGGGAACAGACAGCTGGTGGGTTTTAACCGCCAACCTTATGATTAGCAGCCTCACACCTAACCTATGGTACCACCAGGGTTTTTATTTTAACAAGGGTCAATCATAAAATTAAAAAGTTGATCCTGTCCACTATATTGTCTTGAAATGGAAGCCCCCACAAAGGATGGAACTCATAAGAAATTAGAATGTATTTGATTTGTTGACCATTGTGCCATTAACACTAGAAACGACTGGCATACAATAAGTGCACAGTAATCATAAGCAGAATCAAAAATGCTACAATTTACTTAATGCATTGAAAAATCCTCTATGACAATGTTAAGCAACCTGCATTTTTAAAATTTACGTTGTTTCCATATATTTGGCAAATCAACTCAGAGTGATCCATTTCATTCTCTTTACATTTGCATAACATGTCATAGCTGGTATGTAGCATAGTTTATTTAACTATTGTCTTTCTCTAATAATTTGATTATATAAACAATGCTACAGATAGCTTGAATTTGTGAATATATATCTTTAGACATCCTTCTAGAAATAAGTTTTTGGATTAAAAAAATACCTGATGATTTTTCAGAAAATTAGAATTATATTAGAAAATTTCAAAAGGAAGCAAAATTGGATTTATTGTATTTTTCCAAATCTCCATTTATTGAGGGATACCCTTTTGTAAGCACATCTAAGAAAAATATCAGTACCTATTTCCTCACAGTTATCTGAGAGTTTTCTAGCATGTTGGGAGGTTGGTTTATTATGAAGTTTATAATTAATTTATTATATAGTTCATTTGAAAGAACAAACAAGTTGTCATTAGTATGTGCCGTGGAATCAACCCCAACTCAAGGTACCCATGTGCCACAGAATAGAACTTCTTCATAGGCTTTTCTTGGTTGTGATTTTATGAACACCATTTATTTGTCAATTTATGAACCTCAGCAAATAGGATACACGGAAATCAAACCAGTTACATTTGTGAGCAGAAATAATGAAGAAATTCAACATCGTTAGTCAGAATAAGACCTAGCCAGACCATAAAGCTCTCATATGCAAATTCAAATTGAAACTGAAGAAAATTATACCTCGTCCATGAGATCCAAAGTATGGCTGTGAGTATTTCTCGACTGAAATTAGAGATCATCTCAAGAACATATTTTGCTCATTGACTGGAGACTAAATGATGTGTGGGACGACACAAAGCAAAAGAACCGAAACAAAAGGCCCTATTGGATGTCAAAATCAACTGTAAGTTTTGCTCTTGGGTTTAGACCAGCTAAAGTTTATGGAAGAAATAATAAATCCAAAGACCTAAAGAGAAAGCTTCAAAGGGCAGTTCCAGAAGGCAATATACATTTTTATAATAAAACATGCAAGAACCTGGTATTAGAACACGGAAGGGAAAATTTGAAGAAAAAAGTCAAGCTCAAATGATCATACCGAAGGGTTCTATGGGCAAAAATATGGACTCGCGTAAGAAGCATAAAATAGATGGAAATGATACAAAGTCTCAAAGTACCAGAAATTGGTCAGCCTTCAACCATTTTAAAAACTCTGAACATGATCAAGAGTGGAAGAGATCGGATAAAGGAAGAAGACCGTGTTGCACTGAAAAACAAGGACACTGGCAACTGACTGGCAACACTGACATCACAGACCTGTCTATAGTAAGAAATTTATTGGTCTAATGGAGACTAGAAACACCCAAGACTAGGACCCTTAGGCACTCTATAGGTTTGGAACAGAACTTACCCCAAGTTACAATAATCAACCATTTAAGATCAAAATAGTAGTTTTCACCGGGACAAAGTTCAGGTGCCGGGGAACAAAGGATGAATAGAAACAGGAAACACAAGGGGAAAGTTGGATGAGTGATCACACATCGAAGAGCTTGTAATGGGCAAGCTTAAAGAATATGTGTATGTATTGTTGACTATAAAAGTGATGATCTGTAATCCTTCACGTGATTCATAATGAAATGCTTAAAAAATAAATTTAAAAATCTGGGAGATACCACTTGGTCTTCTGACTAAACAGATCTTTATATGTGCATGTTCCACAGAAAACTAACAGAGTACAGAATTATCAAACAATACAACAAATATAACATGCAATTCAAATTATGCTGAAGATAATTTTTTTAAATGGTTACAGCGATATATTAATAAAGAACTGCCAGGATTCAGTTCAGACTCACATGGGTACTTGAAGCAAGGGATATCATTGTTGATGTCAGATGGATCTTTGCTACAAACAGAAAATCACCAAACCAAAGTAAATCTCCTGCCACTGAATTATTTCTGACACATGGAAATCCTACACCAAGTTTTAGAGTCTATAAATGTGCACGGGGGAAATAACCTTATTGTGATGGATTTGAACTGCGGACCTTGAAGTTAGCAGCCAATATTTAAGTCGTTATGTCACCAGGGCATTTTATTGTTGATTAAAAGTTATTCATTTGTGAAGAAACCAATTATGGATAACTCTGTGTGCATTAGGTGTTCTACTTTTACTGTATTTATTCATTCCATATACTGGGAACTATATGAGGGAGGCTGTGATGACAGAATCAGAAGAAGACTTAATAAGAACCTGCTATATGCAGATGACACAACCCTTTTTACTGAAAGTGAAGATTTCAAGAACTTACTGATGAAGAATAATGAGCACAAACTTCACTGTGGATTACACCTCAATGTAAAGAAAACAAATATTCTCACAAATGAGACTACAAGCAACTTCGGGATCAATGTAGGAAATATAGATGTTGTCAAGAATTTAAATTTGTTTAAGTCCACAGTGACCATGGATGCAGCAGTCAGGAACATGCATTACATTGAATAAATATGCTACCAGAAACCTCTTTAAAAAAGTTTTAAAAAGCAAAGATGTGATGTTGAGAACGAAGGTGCCCTTCATCCAATGGTATTTTCAATCATCTCCTAAGTATGTAAAACTTGGACAATGAGGAAAGGAGACCTTAGAAGAATAGTTGCCATGGATTAGGATTTTGTGAAGAACATTACATGTAATAACAGACTGCCATAACAATGAATAAACCTGTCTTGGGACAGGAGCAAAAGGAATTCTCCTTAAAAGGAAAGATGCTAGCATTTTGTCTCACATACTTTAGATATGTTGTCCGGGGGGGTCCACTCCTTGGAGAAAGACATCATGCTTGGTAAAGTAGAGGCAAAAAAAAAGAGGGAAAAAAGAGGAAGTCCCTCAACACAATAGTTAGGTGTCGTGGCTGCAACAATTGGCTCCACCACTTCAAAGACTGATGGGGTGATGCAAGACAGGTTGTGCTTTATTGTATGGCACATCGGGTTGCTGTGAGTTGGCATCTGACAAAAGCAACAATACTTTTTAAATAGCATTATTAAAATATAACTCAAACAGCATTTGAATTGAATAGTTCAGCCATATTAAACGGGCTGTGAAATTCTCACTAGTGACTCAGAGTCTGAGAATGGTTTTGTGAACCCACGAAACATCTTTCTTTATGATATACTAAACTCTTGAACCACTGTTCATCAACAACTTCGTTATCAAATATGTCCATGGGCCACAGTCATCTCTAATTTGAATATCTAGAATAGCCTCACCTGCTGCCTAAGGCCGTTGTTTAAGATGTTGCTCCGCTTCTATTGTAAATACAACAGATAATATGAGCCTTTGAAGACATAATATATACCTATGCAAGTAGCATGTACCACATCTAAGAAATCTGATAAAAATATACTGAAATAAATTTAAAATGGGAGAACTGAAAGTCTATTGTATTAGAGAACTATAAAATATAAAGATCACCTTACAATTTGACAGTGTTATTGAAATTCTTGAAATTAATATATGAGAGAGCTTGCAAAAGTTTATGGAAAATTTAAATGCAAAGTTAATGGAATTGTTCAACTATCTTTTGCAGGGGCTGAAAACTATAACAACTAAATGCATAGAATAAAAAGTGGTAGTCAAGAAGATATAGAACTGGGTCAAACCTGCACAAATTCATGCATTTAGTGTACCAAAGTTGTAGTTCAGAACATATCACAGATATTTCACACAAAAAAAAGGCAAACGGTATGAGAGTGTATTTGAATTTAATGTATGCGATTTACATGTAGTCCAACTAGCTACACTAATTAAAAGTGTAGCATCGCCAAACTGGATTTTAAAAAGGATATCATGTGTTGCTTCTAAGAGATAAAAATTTCAAATGATTACAAAAACAGTGGAATTAAAAGGATAGAAAAGTACACTATGCAAACAAAAACCAAGATGAAACTGAAATGACCCTACTATTATGAGCTAAAATGGACAGTAAGGCAAGATTCATGGTTATAGATAATATATATATATGGAATGGAGTAACATTCATGGGAATGGAGCCCTGAGTTCTTCTCTTGCTGATGGGGCATAACTCAAGAAGAGACAGTTATTTTAAAAATTGCTAATGATCAGAACTTGGAATATGCAAAGTATGAATCTAGGAAATTTTGGAAGTCATCAAAAATGAAATGGAAAGCATAAAGATCGATATCACAGGCATTAGTGAGCTGAAAAAGGCTAGTGTTTGGCCATTTTGAATCAGAAATTCACATGATTTAATATGCTGGGAGTAATGCAATCAAGAAAAATGGCTTTGTATATATTGTCAAAAAGGACATTTCAAAATCAATCTCAAAGTACAAGGTTATCTGTAATAGAATTATATCTATCCGCCTTTAAGGAAATCCAATGAATGCAACAATTATTCAAATGTCTATATCAAGCACAAAAACTAGTGAGGAAGAAATTGAATAATTCTACCAGAAATTTCTGTCAGAAATTGATTAACCATGTAATCAAGATGTATTGATCATTACCAGCTATTGAAATTCATAAATTGGAAACAAAGAGGAAGGAGTAGTGGTTGGGTAATTATGGACTTGTTGAATGAAATGAAGCTGGGGATCACATGATCGAATTTTGCGAGGCCAATAACTTGTTCATAGAAAATACCTTTTTTTCAACAAAATAAGGGCCACTGTGTACATGGATTTATGAAGATGGAATACAAAGAAATAAAATGGAGTACATTTTTGGAGAGCGAAAATCGAAAAGCTGAACAGCAACAGCTAAAACCTGGCCAGGGGCTGACTCTAGAACAGATTATCAATTGCTCATATGTAGATTCAGGTTGAAGCTGAAGAAAATTAAAGTCCTAAGAACCATAATATAATCTTGGGTATATCCCACCAGAATTTCAAGTACATCTCAAGAATAAGTTTGACACATTGATCACTAATGACAAAACATTTGATGAGCTATTAGAAGGCATCAAGAACATGATTCATGAAGAAAGCAAAAGGTCATTAAAAAGACAGGAAAGAAAGAAAAGATCGAAGTGGATGTCAGAAGAAAGTGATACGATTTTATCTTAATTGAATAACAGCTAAAGTAACCTGAAGAAAGAATGGATAGAAAATTTCAAAGGGAAGCTTGAGAAGACAATGTCAAATAGTATAATGCAATATGGAAACCTAGACTTAGAAAACCAAAAGGAAGAACTTGCTTAGGATATCTTAAACAAAAAGTGCTACAATATTGAAGTCTTGATTTTCAATAGTGAAAGATTCCATAGGGAAAATATTGAATGATGCAGAAATCATCAAAGGAAGATGGAACAAACACAAAGAGTCACTTTACCAAAATGGGCTGATTGTCGTTCCACCATTTCAAGAGGTAGGTTATGAGCAACATCTATGATAGCTGTCTTAGTCTGGGTAGACTAGAGAAACAAATCTATAGAGACTCATATGAGTATAAGAAGAGGTTTACATATAAGAGCAGTTGAATATTGAGAAAACATTCTAGCCCAGCGCTGATCAAGTCCACACGTCCGATATTGGCCCAGACGCCCAATAACAAGTCTATGAAGTCCTTTTCGGTCTCATGAAACACTTGCAGTGATGCTGAATGAAGGAACATCACAGGCCAGTGGGTGCAAAGTCAGTGGTGGTAGAAGCTTCTTAGCACTGGCAGGGGTCTCCATGTGGCTCCTCCAATTCCCAGGGCCACATCAGAGTAGGTCCATGAGCCTTCTCCTCGGGGATGTCTTGCAGGAAGTCAGCAGAGAGAGAGAGAGAGAGAGAGAGAGAGAGAGAGAGAGAGAGAGAGAAATGTCTTCTGCCTCCCAGGAGGAAATACAGGAGTTCCCAGAATTCTCAGAAGAAGGCCATGCCCACACAGAAGCCTCATTGGCTATTATCTGATTGACAGGTTAGAATCGACCCATACACACTTAATCCTCAAATTGACAAAAGATTATATAACTACCACAATAGCTAAAGAAGCAGTCCAAACTGCATTGAAAACATTAGCCAAAAACAAGGCTTCAGGAATTCATGGAATACCCATTGAAATAGTTCAACTAGCTGAGGAAGCACCAGAAGCACGTATGCATGTATGCCAGGAAATTTGGAAGACAGCTACTTGGCCAACTGACTAGAAGAGATCTAGATCTGTACCCACTCCAAAGAAAGGTTACTTAACAGAATTTGCAAATTATAGAACAATATCACATGAAAATGAAATTTTGCTAGAGATCATCTGAAAACAGTTGCTGTAATACATTGACAAGGTTAGAGGTTCAGCCCCGATTCAGACGAGGACTTTGAACAAAGATATAACTGCTCATGTTAGCTGGATCTTAGCTGAAAGTGTATGATACCAAAAATTTATTTACTTGTGTTTTATTGACTATGCCAAAGCATTTGACTGTATGGATCAAAGCAAATTTTGGATAACCATGAGACGAATGGGAATTCCACAATACTTTATTGTGCTCCTGGATAACTTGCATATGGATCAAGAGACAGTTGTGGAAGCAGAAAAAAGGAAGATTGTGTGGTTTAAAATCTGGAAAGGTATTCAAAAACGTTGTATCCTCTTGTCATATTCAATCAGGATTCTGAGCAAATAATCAGAGAAGTTGGTTTATATAAAGAAAAATGTAGCAGATGATACAACGTTCCTCAATGAAAGTGAGGAGTCATTGAAACACTTGCTGATGAAGACCAGGGATTGCAGTTCTCAGTATGAATTACAACTCAATGAAAAACAAACAAAATCTTCACAACTGGACCAATGGATAAAAATATGAGATTGGATCTACTATCAATGCTCATGGAAGCAGCAGTCAAGAGATCACAAACAGTTACGTTAGATTGAAAAGCAAGGATATTACTTTGAAAGCTCCAATTCTTGATCTTCATCAGCAAATTCTTCAAGTTCTGACTTTCAGCAAGAAATGTCAACTGTATAAAGCAGGTTGTTTATAATCCTGCTTCTATTCCTGATGCCACATTCCTCTTCATATAATCCAGTTTCTCTGATGCTTTTCTCCACATACAGATTAAGTGTGGTGAGGGGCTACAACTCTGTCATACACCTTTCTAGAATTTAAACCATGCAGTATTCTCTTGTTCCATTTAAACAATGGCCTCTCGATCCATGTAAAGGTCCTCATGAGCACAAGTTAAGTGTTCTGGCACTCTTATCACAGGCAGCATTGGACTTCAAGATAGATCTTCAAATGTCCTTTTGATGATGGATGTGATGCCATTCCTCCTGAACCTGTCATTTCCAGCACAGTAAACTACATGACTTGCTGATTCAAAATGGTCAATACCAGTCCACTTCAGTTTGCTAGCAACCGGAATGTTAATTTTTATAAATTCCATTGCATTTTTGATGCCTTCCTATTTTCCCGGTAGTGTCCCATCAACAAATGGAAGTAGTGAAGACTTTTCTCCCACAGGCTTTACTCCATCCACATCATGAAGATTGACTTTTCTTTAAGCAGGCAGTTCTTTGAGTGCAGTGTGACCTGAAGAGCCCATTTTATGACACTGTTTGTGACAATGTTCTGCTTCCACCTTGAAGGTTTTCATTATCAGATAATTGTAATGCCATCCATAAGATGTTCAGTGGGTTTTCCCTCTTAAGCCTCTTCATTCTTCGTAGACTGTTCTTAGTCAGGAAGCTCTGCTGAAAGCTATTCATTTTTGGTGAGCCTGCTGGTATTTGAAATACCAGTGACATAGCTTCCAGCATCACACCAACATATCAAGCCTCCACGTATAACAAAGTGACAGATAACTGGTGGGGTAAACTCTGATGCGTGGTGACCAGTGTGTGCCAGAGTAGAACTATGTTCCACATAATATTGAAAGGCATGTATTTGGGAAGTAGATCACCAGCCCTTTCTTCTGAAATGCCCCTGCATGGACTTAGCCCCGTAACCTTTTCATTCGTAGCTGATTGTGTTAGCAATTTGTATTATACTGCAATTCTGATGCATGTATCAGACTGCAGTATAGTCCAGAGAAATCATCTTCTTATCCTTTCCTTTTAGTAAGCCTTAGGTATAAGAAAGGAAACATCAATTAATTCACCACAGAGAGAAAAAAAAAGAAGACGTTGACCTAATTCTTGTGAAACAAGGTCCTAAAATCCTTTTTCTAGTGACCATAAACGCAAAAAAAGTAAATTCAAAATGAAAGTAGAATACTTCTCTGAGGTATCTCCAAGCCTTCAGCACTGTCTCTCGCAGTGCTTGCGTGAGGTACGGAGGAAGCAATCATTCTTTTGTAATGTACATAATGAAGCCTAAGTGTAAGGATAGAAATGAGCAGGGAAAATTATTTATGGTTGTCTCTATATCTGAGTACACCAGCACCTCACTTGTCAGTATGGTTAGGCTCCCCAAATTAAATTCTTTTGGGGGAAAATGTGTTATATGAAAATGGAGGGTGGACACGTCAGATCACAAGATGGAAAATAGCTACATCATTACAAAACAGATTGTAGCATAACATGAGTGCCATACCACTGAGAATCGTGGCCCAACCTGGTGGACAAATAGCCTTACCTATCACAGCTAGTGCTACTCTGGCCTTGCACCTTGGGGTTTGTTCCGCCCTGTCATATGGCATCAATGTGCAAAGTAGGCAGATAGTAGATGTTTTAATATTGTTAATTTGAAATGTTGGATAACGGGATTGTGAATAACTGAGGAGTAGCTATATTTGTTGTGCAACTGAAAGTGAATTTGATGATCTGATCAATCACTTGTATTTTCTTTAATATTTTTTCTCATGACATTAGATATTTGTTCGTCTCACAAGTATTTCCTATAGATTTCCCAAACCAATATTGTCTTTTCTATGTGACTTCAATCCAGTTTATTATATCTTCTTATATGATAAAGCATTCTTACTAGAAAATTTCCATAAAAGTAAAAACCTTAAAACAACTGGCATTAAACAAATAAGTCATATGTAATTCTCTGAAGTGAAAATGCCATAAAAGATATACATTTTTTTTCAGCCAAATTGCTGCCATAAAGCTGTGTCATACATAAGAATAATGTTTTTCTGCAGTGGTATTTAGGGCTGTGCAAATGCAGTTTAGAGACATTTTGGTTTCTTCCACCTTTGCGGGATAAGACATTAAGATAAATCATTATTCTATATTTTGAAGATAAAACTGTTGAGCTATAACATTTTTAATATGGTGAGCTTATGCCAAATATTGAAGCTAGCATTTATGTTATTGCTTCTGACAAGTCTTATTTAAAGGCTCTCAGAAATGAAATTTTTCATTGAAAGCCATACTGAACTTTATAGATATAATCTCTATAAAAATTCATGTCACTTTATTTAATGAGAAGACAGGAAGTGAAATCATTCTCTGAACACATTTAAATGGCTAATCAGGCATTATTTAAGTAATGCCTAGATATGGGAGATTGTCGGATATCTTTTCAGGCGAAATGCTTTGTGGGTGCTTTTTATTTCAGAAAGTATGTTAAGGTAGTTATTACAACATGCCACTTTACATTAATTATAATAAAATAGTTCACTAATATAGATTTAATACTTTTTAATGTATAAAGAATGTACTTATTTCTGGAGTTGTGGTAAGAAGGCGCAGATTTAGGATCACCCTCATGAAAATCTCAATCTGGAATACCAGATTTTCAGGTAATGTGTTGGGGGGCTGGGATGTGAGACTGAGTCTCTCAGCACCCCTAGGTTCTTTTGTCAGATCTCCATGAAGAGCAAAGCTGTGCTCATCACATGTGCGGTCCTTTGCACAGTACCTGCCTGTGTTTTGCCTCCTTTGTCAGTTTGTCAGTAAATTCTGGTCCCATCCTCTTCCCTCCTACTCCCCATCTGGTGGCTCACCAGCAGGGGGAATAGTCAAGGACAGTCTATACCTCAAGATATTCCAAAAATGGCCTTGTGGACTCCTGGAGTCCTTGTATATTGGCAGTTGGGGTAGCCTGTGGAGTAGAGTTCCCATTGGTGATAATACCTAGCCAAGGTCCAGCTCCCTCCCCTGGGAGCTCTGCAGATAGTTGGAGAAAGATCCAGCATACAGGAAACAGAGGAACTGCTGGAATCCACAGTGCAGGAGGTTCCAGGAGGTTGGTAACATTGTTTCTATTTTGTTTTGCAAACAAAGACACAAAACTCTTCACCCTGCCAGAGGAAACAGAACCCAGCATTTCCATGTTTCTCAGTGGCTTTCTTGCTTTCTGGTCAGTAGCCCTTCTCCTCTGGGGCAGCTGCTATAGTAGCCTATTTATACCCTAGGACCACATATAAGAAACAGATAGTTCTGGGTTGTGCAGGAATCCACTGTAATAAGCATAATAACAGAAGATTTCACTTCCCTACATAATCCACAGGGTCAACAAGGGACTCTGGTAGATTCATTATACCCCTCCCTCACCCCAACAATGATAACCTCTAGAAGATCTTTCCTATACCTCAGCAACACACAATACCCTATAACTTACCAAGTAAAATTACTTCTCCCATAACCCTCTTCTCCAACTCATTAAAAATTACAATACTTAAGAGGCTTCCTATGATTAAGACCACCATTTAAAACCCAGCACCCAAACCCTAATCATCCTATCTACCCAACTAACAAACCCTTCTCCTCTAGGCACAAGTTTTCCAGCACCTATCTTTTCCTCCCTTAACTCGCCCCCACATAACAGAAGATTCTGCTCTACCATCAGCCGACCCAAGATGAGACACAAGCAACAGTCAGCAGCAGCTGCCACCATAAAAATATCCAGAGATACAAAAGTCAATTACTGAAGATGATCTAAACCCATTGGTTACACAGAAGAACCAACCCTTGAACTAAAAGTGAAAGAATGTCTGACGTATTGTTTAGTGCTGTAGAAGAAATTAGGGGCTCAATCCTGAAAAATAGAGACATTAGAATCCCCACACAGAAGGGTAGTACAAGAGTTAAGGAATAACATAGCAGACATGGATTAAAAAGGTTAATGATCTCAACAATAGAATGGAAGAAATGGAAAACCAAAACAGTGATCTTGAAGGTAACCAAGCAGAATTCAACAAACAAGAGAAATGGTCAAACAAAAAAGCAAAAGAATCTGAAGAAAACCTGAGGATTCTAATTACTGGGATCCCTGAACAGGAAGAAATAAATAATTCCACAGTAAAATAGTAATGGAGCCAGTCCACAGAGAGAACAACATGGCTGGCCCTACTATGAGACATGATGCCCCTCAGTGACTAAGGGCGATACAGGGGACAGCACCGGAGACACAGTGTGGGAATTGCACCTGACCTGATCCCACCACACCGAGGCAAATCACTGGGGGAGTGCAGCGGAACAGCAAGGGAATGGAGTGGCAAGGTCCGTAGGGAATGCTGAAAGTGGACTTTGGGGCCAGGGCATGGTGCCCCAACAGACTGGACTGGAAAAAGCTCCTAAGGGCCAGCAAACGATCCCTGAACTAACTACAAGCTTTTCTCTTGTGAACTGTTTTGTTCTGTTCTTTGTCAGTGGTTTGTTTTTGTTGTTTTGTTGTCTGGTTGTATACTGTTGCTTTGTTTTCCTCTGTCTTGTTTTTGTGCATGTTAGTGACTCCACAGGTCTGTCTGAATAGGACAGGCTGGATGAACTATCTGGAGGAAAAACAACGGGACCGACAGTTCCGGGGGGACTTGGGGTGGGGGGGGTAGGGGGTGTGAGGAAGTGGTGTTAACAAACCCAGGGACAAGGGAAAAACATGGGACCGCAAATGGTAGAGAAGGGGGAGTGGCAGGCATGGTGGGAAATGATCAAGGGTAAGGTTGCTTAGAGAAGAGGTATACTCTAGCCCAGGTGGCGATGAAGCATGGTAGTAGGGCAGGAGGAAAGTCAATGGAGATGGAGGAAAGAGCTAGGAGTCAAACGGCATTCATGGAGGTCTAGACAAAGACATGTACATGCAAATATATATAGGAGGATGGGGAAATAGATCTATGTGTCTATATTTATAGGTCAAGTATTAAGTGGCGGAAGGATCTTGGGCCTCTCCTCAAACACTCCCTCAATGCATGAATACCTTCTTTTATTAAATTGGAACTCTATGATGCTCACTCTCCCGACACAACGGCTGGAGCCAAAGTGGGTGAACAAGTAGATGTGGTGAAGAAAGCTGATGGTGCCCGGCTATCAAAAGAGATAGTGACTGGGGTCTTAAAGGCTTGAAGATAAACAAGTGGCCATCTAGCTCAGAAGCAACAAAGTCCACATGGAAGAACACACCAGGCTGTGTGATCGAGTGGTCCCAAAGGGATCAGTTACCAGGCATCAAAGAACAAAAAATCATATCATTGACTGCACACCTCCATGATAGGATCGCTGAAGACAAATGGGTGCATAAGCAAATGTGGTGAAGAAAGCTGATGGTGCCCGGCTATCAAAAGAGATAGTGTCTGGGTTCTTAAAGGCTTGAAGGTGAACAAGCGGCCATCAAGCTCAGAAACAAAAAAGCCCACATGGAAGAAGCACACCGGCCAGTGCGATCACGAGGTGCCAAGGGACCAGGTATAAGGCATCATGCAAAAAAAAACAACAACGATATAAGTGTGTGTATGTATGTGTATATATGTGTATATGTATATGTATATATATATACCATATTAAATGAAGGGGGAAATGCAGAGTGGAGACCCAAGGCCCAAGTGTCAGCCAATGGAGATCCCCTCATAGAGGCGTTTAGGAGAGGAGATGGGTTAATTAGGGTGCGAGATAGTACCAATGAATAACACAGCTTTCCCCCAGATCCTGGATGCTTCCTCCCCCCAACTACCATGATCCGAATTCTACCTTGCAGGCCTGGATAGGACAGAGGCTGTACACTGGTACATATGAGGGCTGGAGGTACAGGGAATCCAGGGTGGATGATACCTTCAGGACCAAGGGTGTGAGGGACGATGCTGGGAGAGTGCAGGGTGAGTGGATTGGAAAGGGGGAACTGATTACAAGGATCCACATGTGACCTCTTCCCTGGGAGAGGGACAGCAGAGAAGGGGGGAAGGGAGACTCCGGATAGGGCAAGATAAGACAAAATAACGAGGTATAAATTACCAAGGGCACATGAGAGAGGGGGGAAAGGGGAGGGAGGGAAAAAAAAAGAGGACCTGTTGCAAGGGGCTTAAGTGGAGAGCAAATGCCTTGAGAATGATTGGGGCAGGGAATGTATGGATGTGCTTTATACAATTGATGTATGTATATGTTTGGATGGTGATAAGAGTTGCATGAGTCCCTAATAAAATGTAAAAAAAGAAAAGAGGAGAAAAAATGATTAGGGCAAAGACTGTACAGATGTGCTTTATACATTGATATAAGTATATGTATGAACTGTGATAAGAATTGTATGAGCCCCTAATAAATTGTTAAAATTAAAAAAAAAATAGTAACGGAACACTTGGAAGACAATTTCCCAATATCACAAAGGAGGAGATGGTAACCATTCAGGAAAAAGAGAGAATACCTCCCCCCACCTACCCCCAAACACCCCAAGAACTATAATAATCAAACTATAAAATTTCAAAGAAAAGAAGAGACTTATGAGAGCCACTTGTGGTGGTTACGTAATCTGTTGTCAACCTGAGACTATTAAGAGTGAAAGGGTGGAGTTTAGCACGACAATCAAGTTGCAACTTGATGATCTCATTTGGAGGCTCTAGGAGATAGATAGCTCACTGCAGGCAGGCTGAACACACACTCACTCCCTGAAATACATTCCTGCTGACAAACCACATGGAACTCTGCTGATGGCAACCAGAGCCTTGGAGCTTGAGAAATCACATGGAGCACACACCAGCACTAAGATGATTCCACCACCACTGGATCCACAAGAATTTCCATTCACTGGTCTGGGATCTTCCTGCACTCGGCGTCATTGGATGTGTTGTGTGATTCTGAAGAGGATTTACAGACTAATAATGGACATATGGGCTTATATTGGACCTATGGACTTTTTCTGAACCGGGCTTGGATGTTTTCTTAATGTATAATTACTGTATATACTCAAGTATAAGTCAATCCAAATATCAGCTGAGACACGTAGTTTTACCACAAAAGCTGCATAAAAATGTGCTGAAAAACTCGTCTTATAGAAGAGTTTAAATGGTACTTTTTATATAAAGCTCTTTGCTATACACATGAGTGTCTATGAATTTGTTTGTCTAGTCTACACAGACTAACACATTATGGTACTTTGGGAGAGGGGTACTAGAGGAACAAATCATAAAGATGGAGTGGAGAGTGGGTGGTTGTTTGACCCCTGCCTCATGGTAGTTTTTCTTCTTTAGCTAGCTGGAGGTCAGATATGGCCATGCAATTTACCATGTTTTCTGGAAGCAATATGGGAAGTTAAACTTTTTATCATGTTTACTGTTGTTGTCTTCGGTTATTATTGTTTGAAATGGCAAAAAATGTGATTAATGTGTATTTTGAGTTCAGGGGATGAAATTGCCCTTTGAATTTCTCAGGGAACCTTATTGAAAATGGCTGAGTGAAGTTAAAATGGCTGACAGAAGGTCCCACCCTGGCTTGAGACAGAAAAGCCAGAGCCCTAAAGTCAATGGAATAGTTTAATTAATTGTGGGATACAAAAAGGCTTTTCCCAAGTTTGTCTTCCCTAGGACACTGCTTGCAAAAATAGTAAGTGATTGTAGCACACTCAGAAGCAAGCTTCTTACAGGTTATCTCCCTGAAGGTATCTGCTATCCAGAGCAATCAGACACTATTGCTTATCCCCTGTAAGTGGGCTCACATCCTACTGATAAGGATAGTGATTGTTTACCTGGAAAGCCCAGAGTAAAGGTCAAGCCCAGTCAAGGACAAGTAAGGTTAGACTGCAATCTTGAATCTAGGATCCACCCATCTTGTCACTGTGTACTCTTAATCTCTCCTCTTCCTATTGCATGTACACCCCTAGCTCATCCCCCTCCCATTGCTGCATTGTCTATGGTATCACCCCTTCCTGTGATGTATGTGGTTACCTGTAATTAGGGGGGCTTGGACACCCCTAACTATATAAAAGTCTTGGTTAAAAATATATTCGCTCTCTTCTCTTATCTTCCCACTCTGTGCGGATCTGGGTGTTGAGATCACGGCCGTTCAGGTGGTGAATATGCTACCATGAAATGTGTCTGACTCCTTTATTTTATCTTCTCTCCCATCTCTCTAATTCTATAACTTTACTATAATATTTATGTGTTATGGCCGTACAGTTGTGCCTACGGACCCCTGATTTTGTCAGAGGCTGGTTACTCTGACAGATCATGATTAAGATAAGATAGATAAGGACTGAACTTGATTGTTTTAAGAATTGAGTTTAGTATCTGCTTCTACTTTGTTTATACTGATTCCTTCTGCTTATTATTGTTGATATAATGATTGATATAAATGATTATTGGGAAATATGAAAATAGAGAACTTGTGAGCTCACTTGCCTTGAGTCATTGAAATTTGATCTTTAAATGGGTTTACCACATGCCTGCAAAGAAGACTCTGAAAAGCTAAGCCCCACCCAGGGTCACGAGTGCTAAGGATTTTTGAAGGTGAAGAGATTTGCTTGGGGGGCTGTTGACAGATTGAAGAGAAAGAAAAGGAACTCATTGGATTTTTGAATTCTGAACTAGTGCTTTGTGCTCGTGCCTGGAAAAATCTGGACTCATGAAAAAACTCTCCTTTGTAGGACTCAACATTAAAGGGAACCTGTGGGCAGACTGAAATGCTAACTAGGTGACCACCTGTATCTACTTCTTGAGTGGAAGTGAGAGAAACGCAACAATAAACAGATGGGTTGAGTCTGGTCTCTGACTCTGGAAGACATGGTTCACAGGAACTAGAGAAGAAAACGAGACTGGGTTGACTGGTCTGAAGTTGATGACCTAGCACAAATGGGCTAGGTTTGTTGAGAATTTATGATGGGGCTCATGTTCAAAAGGCAAGGCAGCCAATGGGCACCCTGGTGAAGTTAAGTGAGGCAGTTCACATTGCATTGACCACAACCCAACCTGGTGAAGAGAAGATATTTGGGCCTGTGAACTGGTGCATATTGATGCTGACTTTGTGCACAGGGTTGATGTAAGTGGGCCATATAGAAACTGGATACCTTAATTTGGGAGGATAATGGCACGAAGTGACTGGCTTATAAACTTTCACAGGTGGGGACATGTGTTCATAGGATTATGGTGTAGGTGTTCACGTAAGTATAGAATAATGTTCGTTCCTTTATAGAACGTTATATTTAAATGAAAAGAAAAAACTGGAAAACCTTCAATATCTAGAATTAGGGATGAAAGAGGTGAAGTTACAACAGACCATAATGAAATAAAAAGATTAGTTATGCAGCACTACAAAAAACTGTAATCCAAAAAATTATTAATTTGGAGGACATCAACAAATACTTGGAAAATAATTTTCTCCACAAATTATACATGTGGACATTAAGAAGTTTAATAGACCCATAGCAAAAATGGAATTGACAAGGTCATAAGAAACTCCCAACTAAAAATTGCCCTAGTCCAGTTGGCTTCACAGGAGACTTCTACCAAGTATTCAGAGAATAGCTGACACCCTACACAAACTCTCCCTGAACATAGACAGGTATAGCAAAACACCCAAACTCATTCTATGAAGCCAACATAACCCCATCAACTAAGACCACACAAGGATAGAGAATTACAAATTGATATTTCTCATAAACATAGATGCACAAATCCTCAACTAAATCTTGGCCAACAGAATCCTATAGCACATCAAAAAATAATGCATCATGATAAAGTGGGATTCATACCAGGGATGCAGGGATGGTTCAATAGTTGAAAACAATTCATGTAATCCAGCACGTCAACAAAAAAAGGGACAAGAATGATATCACCATGTCAATTGAAACAGAAAAAGCAATCAATACCATCCAACACCCATTCATAATATAGATCCTCCAGAAGATAGGATTAGAAAGGAAAATCCTCATGTATTAGACAGGGTTCTCTAGAAAAGAAAACCAGAACACTAATAATTTTATATACATTTATATAGATAGATAACAAGAAATAAACAATTAATCTATAAAGCAGTAAAAATGGCTCAGTGCAATTCACTCCCATGAGACAGCTGTGAGACACAGCAGTCCTTTAAGTCTTGAGGGCCGCCAGGTAGTCCTCTGTAGAGCAATTCAGGCTATTGGAGAACAGGCAGCAAACAGCAAGGCAGGTCATCAACAATCAGCCAGATGACAGAGTCCGACAGTCCCCAGCTCAAGAGATGTAAATTCCAATGGTGTGGCGAAGCAGGTCTTGAGGGAAACTCAAATTATAGTGACACAGTCCATGGTTTAGGTGTCCGACAGATAGTTTAGCTTGCAAATTGAGGCACAGAACAAGCAAGGCAGCTGCACGCTGGTCCAATGATCAAAGAGAAAGAGACAAGAAAGGCAAGGCTCGCCAAATCATTTATCTCCCCGCCCTTCAATTAATCCCACATGTGTTTATTGGCCAGGTTGGCAAAATAAACTAACTACCTCACCTGAATACAATAAAAACCATATATTAAAAACCAATAGCCAATATTACACTCACTGGAGAAAAGCTGATAACATTTCCACTGAATAAGTGAACCCCAAAAAATGCCCCTTATCCCCACCTCTGTTGAACATTATGCTGGAAGTCCTAGCCATGCCATAAGACAAAGGCCAGATAGCATGAGTGTATTCTTGGGTAAAGAAGAAGTGAAACACCCACTATTTGTATATGGTATGATTTTAAATATTGAAAATCCTAAGGGGTCCACAATAGGATTGCTGGAAACAATAGAGGAGTTTAGGAAAGTAGCAGGATACAAGATTAACAAACAACAATAAATTGGATTACTATATACCAGTGATGGGAATACAGAAAAACATATCAAGGAATCAGTACCTAGGAATAAACCTAACCATAAACACAAAAGACTTGTATGGGCAAACAAAACAAAACAAAACAAAAACCGCACAGAACATTACTACAAGAAACCAAAAGGGATCTAAAGAAACAGAAGCATATTCTGTGTTCATGGATAGGAAGACTCAATATTGTGAAAATGTCGATACTACCTAAAGCAATCTACAAATTCAATGCAATCCCAATAGAAATTCCAGCATAATTCTTCAAAGAAATGAAAAAAAAAATGATTACCAACTTTAAATGGAAAGGGAGAAATCCGAGATAGGTTAAGAACTCTTCAAGAAGAACAATTCAAGTGGTCTTATACTAACTTATCTAAAAACCACTACATAGACAATTTTCAAAAGCAGCCTGGTACTAACATAATAATAGATACTCAACCAATGGATCAGGACAGAAAACACAGAAATAAAAATGACCATTTACAGATAGTTATTTTTGCCAAAGACACCCAACACATTACATGGGAATCAGATGTCTCTTCAATAAACGGTGTTGCAAAAACTGGATGTCTATGTGCAGAAGAAACAAGAATCATATCTCACTCCATGCACAACAACAAACTCAAGGTGGACCAAAGACCTAAAGCTACTAAGATCACCAATGAGAAAATTGGGACAAAGCTAGGAGCCCTAGTGCAGGGAATGCATGGACTATTAGAAATTAAGAAAACAAGCCATGAAAGATTAAATATATGAATGGAACCTATGAAAAATAAAAAAATATTGTGTACACCGTAATACTTTATTAAAGAGTAAAAAGAGAGGCCACAGATTGGGAAAGATACTCAAGAAGGACATAATAGACAAAGGACTAATAACTAAAGTCTACAGAATTTTACAAGCTCACAAGAAAAAAACTAATGGCCCTTTGAGTCATGAACAGATGATTCACAAAGGATAACATTCTAATCGCTAATAAACACATGAAGAAATGCTCCCAGTCATTAGCCATTCAAGAGATGCAAGTCAAAACAATAATGAGATACTACCTAATACCCATAACTGGAGCCTAATTAAAAAAAAAACACCCCAGAAAACACCAAATGTTGGAGCGGGAGTGGTAAGATAGGAATTTGTATCCACTGTTGGTGGACTTGTAAATACACACAGCCCTTTGTGGAAGGCGATATGATAATACCTGCAACAGATGGCATGTGAGTTACCATATTATCCAGCAACACCATTACTAGGCATATACCCAAAAGAAATAAGAAACAGATCACGAACAGACATTTGCTCCCCCATGTTCACTGCTGCACAGTTCACAATATTAAGAGGCTGGGGATGGCCTAAATTGCCCTCAATTGTAGAGTGGATAACAATCTCTGGTACATACACACTTGGAATACTACACTTCCCTAAAAAACAGCAATGAAACCACGAAACACCTCAATGCTGAGTGAAATAGGTCAAGCACAAAATGACAAAGACTGCATGAGTCCCCCATGGTAGTAACAAACAGCTGGAGGGACATAAGCTCAAGCTATCAGGCTCTCCAGTCTCTGGCTGGAAACCAGACAGCTTGGTAAAGAGGCGAAACAGTGCCAGTGAATCACATCATCTGCTCCAGGTAAGTGTCATGTAGGTCACTTGGGTGGAGGGCATCTCAGGACAGCTGGGATCAAATGGCCATGTGTGTGGGGGCATGCTGTCTGCTGAGTGGTAACCATGTGGATCTGGGGTGCGGTCCCCCAAGGGGGAGAGGGATGAGGCTAACTGAAGGGAGGGGTAGCACAGGAGAGTGAAGAGGGAATAGCCAAGCTTAGGGAAACATTGGTTCATGTCTGTTGGGTGGTGGAGAGCGAGGCCTGATCACCAAGTGGGGAGAGGAGAGACTGAGGATTCTTTTGCAGAGAATAGGCAGGGAGGGTTTTTAGTGGCATGCAGCAGGTGGGAAGAATTGACCTAGAGACTCAGGGGGTTCCCAGAAAATCAGGCTGGGTTCTGTAGAATTCCAGGACACTGAATTCGGGATCTTCGGGGTACATGTCATGCTCCAGAGGCTGCATCAGTGAGACCACAAATAGGAACTCTACTAGATGAACTGGGCTCTACCTCAGACACATTTGTAACCTGAGGATGTTAGCCAGAAAACACATGGTTCCTGAGGAAGCAGAAGACATCTGTAGCTCGAAGTGTCTCCTGTTTGTTGGTGGACAAACAAGGTCTTGGTACATCAATGTCTTGTATGCTGTGTTAAGATATGTATTATTCTGTGATAGCCATTCTGCTATAGTTTGCTTATGCTTGTTCATAATAGGGTGCGTTCCAGAGGTGCGTCGCCATTGACCCTCACCCTGTTGAAGCTGTGTTGTTTCTTTGGTTTTTTTTTTTTTTTGGTAAATGAAGCAGTGAGCCTACAAGGAAAGAAAACAACAAGGGTTTGAGGGGGGTGGGGACATAAAGGGGAGGGGGAGGGGGAAAAAGAGGGAAATGATGACAAGAAGTCCAGGAAGGAAAAATCTTCCGGGGACTTATTATGGAAGTAATTGTACAATTATGTTTTGCATGATTGCACTATGGAATGATAATTAATATTATCATTGATTATCATTCCATAGTTACTGATATATTAACAACATAATCTATTAACTCCAAAGTTACAGCAAGTTAAAAAACAAACCAAATATAGATTCAGGAATGGTTTGGGGGTTTCTACTAAATCCTAGCTCCAACCCAAGAACAATCAGTTCTTGCATCATGGCCTTGCTCAATACTCACCTTCATGAGATGATCGCTGAAGATAAGGTGCTACAGCAAAGTGTGGTGAAGAAAGCAAATGCTGCCTGGCTATCGATTGGAATCGTGTCTGGGGTCTTAAAGGCTTGTATTCAAGCAAGCAGCCATTTAAGGGAGGAGTCCGCTAAGTCCATCGAGAAGCACACCAGCTTGTGTGATCTAAAGATGACAATTACATGACATGTATGTGGCGAGGAGAAAAGCATCAGAGGAAAAATCATGACTACCAAATTTGTGAAGGACTAGGGATCGGTGAGAACCGAAAACTCATCTACAGAGCATCTAGTCCAGTGGTTCTCAACCTGAGGCTCGCGACCCCTTTGGGGGTCAAACGACCCTTTCACAGGGATCACTGAAGACTGGAAAACACGTATTTCTGATGGTCTTAGGAACAGAGACACCACTCCTCCATCTGATACCCCATTTACACTTGCCAGGAGCCCATTCACAGTCAAAATTGAAGATGTTCCTGAGACAGCACACGAGGTGTTCATTGAACTTATCAAAAGCGATGCAGTGAGACTTATTTCTCTACAATGCCAGTTATAAAATTCGGGATCAAGTGTTTGCAGGCATATCCTGTTCTGTCTAAGACTGGGTTGTGCCTTCTTCCATTTCCAACATTTCTTTGTGAAACGGTTTTCCAACCTGTTGGTCATCAAGTCCAAACACAGAAGTAGACTTGTGAAAGATAAACTTTGTTGTGCTCTTGCAAAGATTGCCCCGAGAATTTCTGATCTGAGGACAAGCTATCTCAACCTTCACACTGATGTTGGCTTTTTATGCGCACTGTCACAAAATGGACTGTTGTTATATTAAGACTGTTACCCATGCTATACCATGCCTCAAGACAAAATTTCATTTATTTGTCATTAGAAATAAATATTTCATAACATATAATTACATATTGTTTTGTGATTAATCATTATGCATTAATTAAGTTTAATTTTTACAATGAAATTACATCCTGCATATGAGATATTTATATAATAATTCATAACAGTGGCAGAATGACAGTTATGAAGTAGTGATGAAAATAATTTTATGGTTCAGGGTCACCACAACATGAGGGATTTTATTAAAGGTTCATGGCAATGGGAATATTGAGAAGCACTGATCTAGGCAGACTGAGTCACTGGCAGACCAGTTCTAGCCACAGGCAAGAGTCTTACTATCATGTGGAGAACATATTATTTTTGATTATGCTAGATTGAACTTGATACTTGGTCCATTGAGCTCCATATACATGTGATCTGAATTTGTTCTGGAGGCAAGTTATCTCTTACTGGTGCCATGACAGACATATCTTCCTGGGCTTTTTGAATGTCGATGGGAATGGGGTGCTTTACCTTCTTACACATTATTTGTTTCTTTTGTTTTGTTGTCTTTATACTATTATAATTTTATCCTTAACATCTTAGTGTGATTTTGTTATTTATTGTTTTCTGTTGGTTTCCCAACTGTGAAGGACAGGAAGAGTGGAAACATACTGATAATAACTGATACAAGGAGATCTAGGGAACACAGCGATGAGGAATGGGTAATAGGGAGGGAAAGGGGATTCTGGGAGTACATAATGAAAGCAGGATGTGTTAATCTGGGTAACCTAGGGAAATAAATCCACAGAAACATATTTATGAGAGGGTTTTATATAAAGGGTAAGTGTACATTAAGAAAGCATCCCAACCCGGTACTATCCAAGCCCATAAGTCCAACATTAGCCCATATGTTCAACACCAATCTACAAAGTCATCCTCAATCTCACAAAACACATTAATGACACCAACTGCAGGAGGAAAACCAGATCAGTGAGTGCATAAGCATCTCAGCGCTGGCAGGGGTCTCCACACGGCTACTCCACCACCCAGGGTTGCATCAGGGTAGGTCCATGTGGCTTCCCCTTGGGGATGTCTTGCAGGAAGTGAGCCTTACCAGCTGAAGGAGAGAACTGGCTAAGGCAGCTGAACCCTGGTCCAACCATCAGAAAGCAAGAGACCCAAGAACTAGAAAGGGAGGTTTACTGAGCCATTGATCTCTCCTCCCTTCAATTAATCCCACAAATGTTTATCTTCCTGGTTGGCACAATAAACTTTAACTATATCATCATCATCCCTATAAGAAACTTCCAACTGATGGAGAAGACAAATTTCACTTAAGGTCATACCGAAACTTATAGATACTATCGCTATAAAGTAATAACTTCATTAAAAATGTATGTCACTGTATTTAATGAAAAGAAAGAAAGTTAAATCATTCTCGGAGACTCTTTGAAATGGCCAGGCTGGTTTATTTACCTCTTACCTAGATATTTTTATACTATTAGAGATTCCATTATTATATTTTTCCAATTTATAGAAATTATGGGCAATGCTTCTATAAACATTCCTGTACATGTTTATGTAGGTCTATGTTTTATTGTTTATTTGTTCTATACCTAGTAGTAGAATTTCTGGGTCATATTATAACTTATGATACATTTTTTAGAAAAATAGGTTAAAATTTTATGGGACATTAGATTAAGCATTGGGTTGCTAACCTGAAGGACAATTTCTGCAAACCACCAACCGCTCTGTAGGAGTAAAAGGAGTTCATCTGCTTCAGTAATAATTGACAACCTTGGGAATCCTAAAGAGCAATTCTACTCTCTCCTGTATGTTCACTATGACTCTGAATCAAATCAACAAGCTTACAATTCTAAATAAAGCAAAAGGTAATACAAAAAAATAATCCAAGAGAAAAAGAAACTCTTAACTGGCTAAGAATAGATAACAATTTCCTCACCTCATTCTAAGGTATCTGTAAAACATTCAGGAATCCTGGTGGTGCAGTGGTTGCTTATTACATGCTAATCAAAAGATCAGAAGTTCAAAACTACCAGTCACTTTTCCAGAGACAGATGTGGTTCTCTACTCATGTGAAGAGTTACTCACTCAGAAATTCACAGTGGCAGTTCTACCTTGTCCTATAGGGTCACTATGAGTTGAAATCTGCTCAATTTCAAAAACTAAAAAACTAAAATATTGAAATTTGGACAAAGGTTCCCATGGAATATTGTACTCATTAGAAAAGGGTTAGGATAAAAAATAAAATAACAAATGTATTGGAGCTCATAGTTTGCTGCCTAAGTCAAAGTTTACATTAATCCTCTTTTGTCCAGAAGTAGCTCATTTTTACATGGTGTATCTACAAAGATACTATGCAGGTTCTGTGAGACAAGTAATTTCCTGCATAAAAAATATTGCAGCATATTATATAACTATATGACAGCCATGTGCATTTATAGAAATAAGAATATAATTTTAAATTGAAAAAAATGACACCATATAAGTGACTTAATTGATTTAGGTTAAAATGATTTGGTAACACATACACAATCAAACTTAAAATTTTTATTAAAATCTCAAACAAAATATGGAGAACTATATCATTTTTATCATCAAGAAGATTCAATATTAACTTGTGTCAGAATTCTGTATGTTCTAAATAATCAAGAGATTCTCACATCAGAGACTGTCACAGTATTCTATGGATATGGAGTTGATTCTAAAATTTTATGAAAATCCTATGTCCTAATAATAAAATAGGAATTGAGGTTTATTGACCTCTCTTATATTTAGACTAATAATACAGTTAAAGTTATTAAAATTGTCTGAAAGATAGTAGGATCATATTAGATTGATGGAACTAAGCAGAGAACTGTGAAACATGTACAAATTTATATACTTGACATTTCTGAGTGTTTGCATTTTAAGTCAACAAGGAGCAAGTTGGTTATTTAATAAATATTGCTCAAACATTGTCTAACCACTTTAAAAAGCAAACAATTGGGACCCCACCTCAAATTATAATCCTAAACCAATACTTAAACCATTAAAAATTTAAGTAAAATGAAAGAATCATTCAAATTAGTCAAAGAAAATATATGAGAAAATTTATGGCCACAAATAGGTGAAAACACTAGCTATAAACTTGGAAAATATTATTATCAATGAAAAAGCACCCCAACAAAATAATAGGAAAGAACAAATAAACAAGGAATTCTCAAGGAAATTGAATAGGTGTTTTGCAGAAGAGAAAAATGAATCGATCTAAAAAGGCTCAATCTCTTAATGCTTAATACAAAATAGATGAACAAAATTTAAATTCCACTAATTATAATCATGCTTAGCAAATTTATTCAACTTACAAAGATAAGTATTTAATGCCTCCATTGTTTTAAGCAAAAATGAAAAAGACATGTGGTTTATACACCAAAAGAAAAGACTTTGATGACTATGAGGAGGCTAAGTACAAGGTTGAGAAAAAGGGAGGGGAGTGATGAGGGAGGCCAAAAAAGAGGGGAACCATCTTTGGACTTCTATTACATAATCATTATCATTTCTATCACCAAGATCATATTTTCCAACTTCTACTTTGTTTGCAATGTTTGCATTAAGCTACTCAGTAATTAGTGCATCTTGCTTGCATGTTCAATAAGTTGCAGACTACAGAAGTTGGTAATAGGTCAGTGGCAGAATCAGAAAAATAAAAGAAAAAGAAAAGTTGGTAATAATCTACAATTTTCTCCTCGTCGGCATAGAGCAGTGGTTCACAACCTTCCTAATGCTATGACCCTTTAATACACTTCCCCATGTTGTGGTGACCCTCCCCAACCATAAAATGATTTTGTTACTACTTCATAACTATAATTTTGCGACTGTTATGAATTGGGCAACCCCTGTAAAATGGTCATTCTATCCCCAAAGGGGTTGCAACCCAGAGGTTGAGTGCCGCTGGTATAGAGTTTTGCACATACACAAAACAAGAAGTCTTCCAAACTAATCTTTTTTTGTCAGTGAATGATGTTATTATTATCTGTGCTAGTCTGGGTATTTTAGAGAAACAAATCCACAGGAACTCATGTACAAGAGAGAGTTTTATGTAAAGTTAAGTGCACATCAAGAAAACAACCCAACCCAGTGCTGCCCAAACCCACAAGTCCAACATTAACCCATATGTCTGACACCAATCCACAAAGTCCTCCTCCATCTCACTATGACACTGACTACAGGAGGAAAGCCGAATCAGTGAATGTTTAAGCATCTCAGCTCTGGCAGAGGTCTCCACACAGGTGCTCCATCACCCAGAGCAGCATCAGGGTAGGTCCATGAGGCTTCTCCTTGGGGATATCTTGCAGGAAGTGAGCCTTTCAGCTGAAGCAGGGAACTGGCTAAGGCAGCTGCACCCTGGTCTGACCATCACAAAATAAGAGACCTGAGAACTCAAAAGGTGAGGCTCATGGAACCATTTATCTCTCTGCCCTTCCATTAAACCCACATGTGTTTATTTACCAGTTTGGCACAATAAGCTTCAACTAACTCAATCCACCCCTTGCCAACTTGGCACCTGTGCATAATTCTTTAACCTCAGTATTGAATTAAGTAACACGTATTCCTTAATCCTGTGTTTTCTTGATGTGTTTTTAACCTTTATATAAAACTCTTATACATACGTTTCTGAGGATTTGTTAATCTATAGTACCCAGACTAACACATCATCCTTGTATTATTCTATCACTAATAGTGCTGTAGTTCAGGATATATCTTGAAATGTTCGTTTAACAATGAATGCAAAGTAGTTCTTCTTTAATGTGTCATTCCACATAGTAATTGATATGATCCCAAATGACTAATATCACTCGATTTCTGGGAGGGATGTAATCATATTTATAATATAATATGTTATATGATATATATAATATGATATAGTTATTTAATATTATATATATTATACAAGCAATCAATATATTAAGGAAATATAAGGTACTTTGAATGGGCATAAATTCAACTTCCAAGCAAACACTCTGGAGGAATATTCTCATTTTTATCAGAAGACTTATTTAAGAATGTTTATAACCACATATTGCATAAGAATTATGGACATTGTTGTTGTGTGCACCTAGTATCATAGTCATTCTGTAAAATAGAGTTGACCCAGAGAGCCTTCTAAGACGCAGTCTTTCCAAGGGCAGACTACCAAGATTTTTCTCCTTTATAACTCCTGAATGTGTTCAGGCTACTGAGATTTTGGCTAGCAACTAAGTAGTTGACCATTACACCACCAGGAAATTCTATGCAAGTTAAAATTTAACTATACAGACCATAAACCATAATTGAGCTGGTCTGAGCAGAGTTTTTGGAGTACATATTTTCCCACTAGGTGAGCATTGAGCAACTTGCTGTGATTAGTGGACCCAGTTCGTAAAAGCAGTTTTGCTCGAACCTTATTTTTTTGTGAAGAGAACAGCTGGCAGCTGTGAAATTTTGTTTCCTGCTCAGGGAAAAATGGCACAGAAACTGTTGTCATGTTGAACAAAGTTTACAAGGACAACGCTGTGGGAAAACTGAAATCTAAGCGTGGTTTCCTCCTTTCAAAAAAGGTGAAAAATATCAATTGATGACAAACCTTGTGCTGAACATCACCAACTTCCCAAACGGATGAAAATATCAACTCCTAGTGCATTTATAATTCATTTCACCAGGAAAAACTGTTAATCAAGCTTTCTATTTAGAAGTTCTGAGAACATTGTGGAACAAATTGTGTGAGACAAAAAAAGGCCTGATTTGTGGCAGATGGGGTCCGGTTTTGCCATTACGACAATGCACCTGCTCATGCAGCTATCTCACTGCCACCTTTTTTGGGCAAAAAACCAGCTTGCCTCTCTTGCCCCACATAGTTTACTCACCTGATCTTACTCTGGGTGACTTCTTTTTGTTTTCATGAGTGAAGAGGGACTTGAAAGGAGAGCGATTTGATGCCATAAAAGAGGGGAAGGATAAAAAAAGGGAGGTGCTGTCAGTCATCCAAACAAATGAGTTTGAAAAATGTTTCCAAGAATGGAATCGCAGATTTGACAAATGTATTAAATATAATGGAGAGTACTTTGAAGGTGATAAGGTTGTTTTATAAAAATATTAAATACATAGCTTTTGGAGTTTGAGGAATTCTATTTGGGGGGGTACCCCCTCATATGCACGGTTCCACCATTTTTCTGTCAGTTCTTCATGCTGTGGTGGTTCTATGCATGTTGCTATGATGTTGGGGGCTGAACCATTGGCATTTCAAATTCAAACATTGTCCTCATGGTGGACAAGTTTCAGTGGAGCTTCCAGACTAAGACAAACTAGAAAGAAGCAAGTGGTGGACAATTTTTGAGGAATTAGCTCCTAATACTTTTATGAATTATAGAGGAAAAGTGTCTAATATACTGACAAAAGATGAACCCTTTAGTTTGAAAGACACGTAAAATACTAAAATACAATTGTAGAAAATCTGACTTCTTGTGGTAGTTCCATAATCTTGTATAAACTTGATGATATTAAGAGTGAAAGGGTGGGTTCTAATCTGTCAATCAGGTCAAAGCCTGATAATGCCTCCTTGTGGACAGGACCTAATCATGAGGATACTGGGAAGTTCCTCTCTTTTACTCCTGAGAGGCTGACTACACCCTCTCTGCTTCACCTTACTGCTGGGGAGACATACTAAGGAGATAGAGAAGTCCCGTGGAGATGCTTCTACCACCACTGAACCCACAAGACATTCCACCCACCAGCCTATGGTCTTCCTACATTTATCATCAATGCACATGCAGTGTGAGTCTGAAGTGGAATTTATGGACTAGTATCAGACATATGGGTTAATGTCAGATTTATGGACATGATCTGGCCTGGACTCAGATGTTTTCTCAAAATACAATTGATCTTTGGTATATAGCTCTTTCTTACACACATATGAGTGTCTCTGGATTTGTTTCTCTAGTCACTCCTCAAGGTAAAATTGGTCTTAATGATGTGGATGAACAAGAACTTTATTTACTGATGTAAATGAGAAGAAATAGCTACAAACGCTGATTAATATTAGAATAAGGGAAGTCCTTATTAGCATTCTAGGAAAGTTAGAAGTAGTGCAAAATGAAATCAAGCATATAACGATTGATATACTAGAATCAGAAAGTTGAAGTGGACTGGCATTAGCCATTCTGAGTCTATCAGACATATAATTTACTATTTCAGGGATGGCAAATTGAAAAGAAATAGTATCATATGCATCATCCAAAAGAATATTTCAAGATCTATCCAGTAGTACAAATCTGTAAGTGATAACATATATTGATATGCCTACAAAAAGACCAATTAATTATGAGTATTATTCAAATTTACACCCCAAACATTAAAATCAGTCATGAATAAATTGAAGAAGTCTATTAACCTCTGAGGTTTGACATTTATGAAGTTTGCAATTAACTTATTGTTAATTATTGGTGAATAGTTGGAAAATATGGTTTTTGTGATAGAAACAAAATGAGATTATATGACTGGATTTTACAAAACTAATGAAGTCTGCATTGAAAATAACTTTTCAACAACATAAAGCATAACTATACATGTATGTATCACTAAGTTGAATACACAGGAATCAAATAAACTGTGTTTGTTGCAAGAGATAATCAAGAATTCAATATTGTTGGCCAGAACAAGACCAGGGGTCAACTGTTGGACAGAAAATCAAATATTGTATTTGAAGCTAAAGATGCTTACCAGAAGTCCAAAGGAGCCAAAATGCATCTTTGAGTAGATCCCTCCTTAATATAGAGACCAACTCAAAAATAGATTAGCTACATTGCACATTAATGACAGAAGACCTGATGATTTGTGTATGATATCTTTAAGATCATATATAAACAAAGCAAATGGCCATTTAAGGATAGGAAAGAAAAATTAGAAAAAGATGACTATTAGAAGTATCATTGAAACACATTCTTGGACATACAGTAATACTTAGCATGGAAGAAATAATTAAGTACAAGAGCTGAAAACAAAATTTCAAAGAGCTGCTCTAAAAGACAGAATAAGCTATTATAAAAGAAATGTGTACAGATCTGGAGTTAGAAAAACATAAGGGGAGAGCTTGATCAGCATGTCAAACTGAAATGAAGAAAAATTCAAGCATGAAGTTGTAATATTGAATGATTCCATGGTCATAAAATTGAATGAGACAGGAAGCATCCAAAGCAGATGAAGAGAATACAGGACATAAAAACTGTCAATTTGGACCAATAAACAACATCTTGATAAATGGAGAGAGGACTGCAGTTTCCAATAATTTCATTTTATTATTTGAATTATCAATGAATGCTCAAGGATGTACGGTAAAGAAATCCAAAAATATATTGAATTAGACAAAGTGGTGCAAAATAACTTTTGAATTTTTAAAGATAAAATATGTCACCTTGAGGAGCAAGATGTGCACGAACCCAAGTCATGGTATTTTAGACCATCTCATATACATGTAGGAGCTGGACAATGCATAAGGGAAACTGAAGAGGGTTGATACATTAGAATTGCGGTATTGACAAAAATATACTGTGGATAGACAGGGAACAAATAAGTGTGCGTTGGTAGAAGTATAGGAAGAATACACCTTAGAAGCAAAGATGGCAAGATTTCATCTCAATTACTTTGGACATTTTGTTAGGAAAGACTAGTCTCTGGATAAGACAACAATGCTTTGTAAAACAGTTGGGCCGTGATAAGGAGGAAGACCCTTAATAAAATGGATTGAGATGTTTGCTGCAACAACAGGCTGAAATATAGCAATGATTGTGAGCTGGCACAGGACCTAAAGTGTTTCTCTCGCTCCTTCATAGAGTCGCTATGGTTCAGACCCTACGCAACGGCATCTAACAGCAGCATGCTTGTTGTGATACTAAACGGTTATTAAAATGTCACAGGAGCATATATATTGTGCAATTTTACTTCACTTTCTTGTTTATCAAATTAATCTTAATAAAGAATAAGAATACAAAATTAAAATGGTAATTATGCCCAGAAATTAAGGACTGGAATAAAATCCAGGAGATGCTGAGAGAGATTTTTCAACAATATTAACAATGTGCTATTGAGTCAGGAAATAAATTCACATGTCTGAGCACTTGTTGATTGGCAATGTATATACTATACTCTCTATATAGTGTATCATAGATATCATATCTATAGGCCAGTATAATCACTGTAATGAAATTTTTAGGAAATATGCCTTTCTTTAAAAAATACAAGCATATATCCCTAAGACGCAGATAATAAACTTTGTGTTTTTTGCTTGGAATGACTCATTTGAAGAAGTCTGTTGAAACTGTCATACTGAAGCAATGTGGGATTAGGGATAGGAGATTTTTTGAAAGTTGACCTTTAGAGTTTTGTGTGTTTTGAATGTTTTCCATGCTGTAAGAATTTGTCAACTCTTAAAACTATCACTTTTCTTTTTGTTGGAGTGTTTGGTTTATTTATTTATTTATTTTTAACATTTTATTAGGGGCTCATACAACTCTTATGAAATTCCTTTGCACTTTCATCTATTTATATTTAGCCTCTAGACAACATCTATATTTTCTGAAGACTCCTGCCTCAAAACAGAATGGTCTACTGAAGATCTTTGACCATCACTTTAGGAATCCTTCGACCAAATTACAAAGTCAGTGTGTTCCTAAAGAGGTAAACAAAGCCAGAAGATAAATGGTAAGTAGTCTGCATCAAGATACAAAACTGAGTTAATCACTTTAGCTATAGACGGTCCATCACCTGCAGAGCCGGGCATAGTGTGCTCCTTTAATAAATATGCTTTTGCATTTTCTTGGCATTAGTCAGTTTGCTTGAATGACTTAGAAATTTCCAAACTGTTTTGTCCAATGACATGGCAAATTTATAAATGGATATTAGAATGCTAATACCCTGATAGGCCTAGCATTCACCATACCTTTCCTCCCTGATGCTGTAAGCCAAGGGTGAGATATCACACAAAGGATTAGACAGGAGATTCTGAAGTTCTTGTACAAGCCTGGAAGTTGTCATGCAAATATATCTAACAAAGTGCACTGGGCATAATATTCAAATCATGGAAATATGAGGTGACTCAAAAAGTGAAAAAAAGTAGAATTGAAATATAATTGCATTTCCCCTCATGAACTTTCACGTCTCCTATTTTGGCAGGAGGAAACAAGAGAAAATCTGAAGCAATGCATCTTGTGTCCCTGCTCCTTAGTTTTTCTTTACATCGTGTCTGCACAGAGGTAACTTCTCACCATTATTTGTGCCTTTAGTGGAGATTTGCCAACAAGTAGATTAGAACACAGGATAAGATAATACAAATCTTTTTCAGTAGCATGACTCGAATTAACCCCAAACCAAACAAATTGATTCTGACTCATAGGGATGCTGTCTAGGAAGTCTGCTTCTGAAACGCTGGGGGAGCAGGCAGTGTCGTTTATCTCCTAAAGATTGGAGCTGCTGATCCCGGGCTGTGCCCACAGCACCACCAAGCCAATCTAATTAAGTTGATAAAACAAAATTTTAAAGACATTCTCAGCTGTTAGAATTCAGTAGGAAAAAAGATCAAGGGTCTTCAAAATGTGCATGTGGGACACTATTTTTAAAGAATATCTGCACCTAAGGCCTGATCTGGGTTTTCAAAATTTTTTGTAATTTCGGTTGTTATTTTTGTTTGCATGTACTGGGGCTTCTCTCACACCTGTTGTCATTGGGGGGTACTCTCTTGAATTTTTGTTATGTGTTTTGCTGGGTTGAGTGTCTGAAAGCCAGGAATGATGAACCTATAGGGACAGCAAGTAGAGTAAGGGTTTCTGGGTGGATGCAGTGGGGGGGGGGTGTTGTGATATGAGGGGCAGATTTAAAAGGAAACTGGTGTCGAGATCAGAAAAGAAAAGAATGTTTTGAAACTGGTTGTGGTAGCAACTGTACAATATTGCTCGATGTGATTGAACTAGGGAATTATAGGATAACTCCCAACAAAATGGTTTTGAAATATATATATATCATTCTAATGACAGCAGAGAAAGTGTGGATGATTTTTTCTTGATTTTTTTTCAAAACAGGATAAGGAACACTTACTGTCCTACATGCTTTCTCAGAACCTTACTACGATCCCATAAGAAATGAAGTCAACATTCTTTCTCAAACATGGATGGGGTTTTGTGTCATCCTTTAATAACAGATAAAGGACACGTGACTGATTTAGGAGATTGAATGATAACAGGCAACACAGATTTCCATTTGCTTCTTGCCATTTAGAGATACTCACTCTTGGATCCTATTTAAGAGGAAGCTCATGTTACGCAGAGAGTATCAAGTCAAGTATAACTGAGGCTCCCAACCCTCCATCCTGCTTCAAATTCTCAATGACAACCTGGAAGGACCAACTTGACAGCTTTATGCATGACCCATGCTGGAAACAGATCTTACAGTCCTCGGCCAAAGCAGTGCTGAGGAGAGCTGAATGATTTGCAACAAAATCACACAAATTGAAAATTGTGAACAAAATAAATGATTCTTATAATTTCAATCCACTACATTTTGGACTGTCAATTTGACAGTAATTAGCAGGAGCAGAAATTCACAAACTAACCAAGAGGTAAGTAAGAAAGAAAAAGCTGTTTTGCTTTGCTTTGATGGAACTCTACAATCAAAGGTTGTTTTTTTTTCAAGTCCTTTAAAGAAACGATTCATTGAGAAGCATTATTAAAAGTTAGCTTTGAATTAAAGAAGCAATTAATTTCATAATTAGATGATTATATTTATGTTTCAATAGATTTTTAAGCTGTTTGAATCACTGTCATAACGTCTTCTCTGACAGGGATAAACAGTACACATAAATCATTCTAGAAGTTCTTGGCAAAGAAGACACTAATAACGACAGAGACCCAAACTCCTCTTAACCTTTGGAAGACCGAAATTAAGGAACTTCCAAATATAATGTGTAAATTACATGTGTTAAGTGTGTTTTTGTATATGTGCTAGTCATTTAAAACACTTTGTGTCAATGGAAGTCAAAGGTGACCTTGTTCTTGAGTAAAATCCATGTCTATAAATTGAAAGTGCTAACTACTGTTAGTGTCCACAGACCTTGGACATGTTATAAGGAGAGACAAGTCCCTGGAAACGGATAGCATGCTAAGTAAAGGAAACGGGCAAACAAGAGAGGAAGACCCTGGGCAAGCTGCATCGACAGAGTGGCTGCAACCATGGGCTCAAAGCTAAAATCGATTATGGGATGGTATAGGATCGGGTGGTGCTTCCTTTTGTCGTCCAGCGGGTCACTATGAGCTGGAACAGCTGGAACAACAGCATGAGTGAATGTTGGAAAATTCATTTTTGGAATGGTTATTTGTACAGTTAGTAAATTACATAGTATTCAGAAATGAAAATATAATTCCATTGATAAAATAGAATGCTTTCAATGAGTGTGTTTCTTTTTCAACTTCAAATATTCTCTCCTTGTAAACTATCCCTTGATTTAGTGGATAAGAATTAATATGAAATATTTAAAGTTTTGTAGCAATACATTAATATTGAATGAAATATAGAGAATATCACACATACAGTCTTTACACAGTTGCAGTTAGTTTTCTTTTTAAATTCTGACTAACTTTAAAAAAAGTTCAATTATTTGGGAGCATTGTTTAGTTTCAAAAATAAATGTGCTAAAGAGCATTTTATATATTTATGCATTTTTCAAAATGCTAAAGTAACTGATTTATTCATGAAATGTTGAGGGGACACAGACAATTCCCCAAAGTGATGCTAATTTTTTAATTAAATAGACATAAATTAATCCACATTACTACAGGAGCAAAATAATTCTTAGAAAATATACGGAATTCATTATGAACCATTAAAGAAGCATTCAGTAATTGTTAGTAGTGATAATTTATAGAATAAACCAGCTCCTTTTTTTATTTGTAATGATGAAGCTTACTTAGAATCAGGGAATTGAATTGATTTTTGAAGAACTTGAAAGAATAATTTTATATATTCTGTTTTGCTTATAAGGAAAAATCACCCTACATCTGCAATTTATCATGCTTTGCATAGAAAACTTTTTACATGATATCATTAAGGGTGAAGCCAACTTATAACCTTGATTGTTCTTTTATTACTTAAAATAATTAACACTCTACAACGGATTTACCTAGTATAGGCAGCCTCCAGGTTACACGTGTCTGACATATAAACAAATCTTATGTACTATTCAATGCAGAGTTTCAACCAGTGCCTTCCCTGCTGAAGAGAAACAAGAACAAACTGCAGGTTTTACAATCTGGTGACTCATCGTGGTAACCAGTACAGAAAAGTTAGGGCCCAAATCCCTCGAATGGAAAACTTGAAAGAAGTGTAGTGGCCCTGTTTCTGAAGTCTGATGCACGTGATTGAATGATTGGCAGGGCTGTGTGGTGTCCGAGCCCTGGCGGCACCGTCGTGCCAGTGTTGGACTTCTCAACTCAAGTTCAATGATGAAAATCCTCTGGCCACTCCTCAGGAGAAAGAAAGAAGCTGTTCCCACAAAGGTTTATAAGGTCCCAAAAGGCCTATGTGGGATTGCTGGGTTTCAGAATTGACTTGACAGCGGTAGTTTGGGGGGTGTGGAGTGCTGCCTACTTCAAAGAAGACCTGACAGCTATCAACTTTGACCAGGGCACCACCATCTTTGAAGCCGGCTAATTTCAGTAAATTAGCCTTCACTTGGAAACGATTGAACACCTGGCTATCAAAAGGTATCGCGTCTGGGGTCTTAAAGGCTTGAAGGTAAACAAGCGGCCATCTAGCTCAGAAGCAACAAAGCCCACATGGATGAAGCACACCAGCCTGTGCGATCACGAGGTATCAAAGGGATCAGGTATCAGGCTTCATCAGAACGAAAGAATTTTATCATAGTGAATGAGGGGGAGTGCAGAGTGGAGATCCAAAGCCCATTTGTTGGCCACTGGTGTTCCCTTTGCAGAGGGGTCTGGGGAAGGAGACGAGCAAGTCAAGGTGCGATGTAGCAACGATGAAAAATACAACTTTTCTCTAGTTCCTAAATGCTTTCTCTCCCCCAACCCCCACTATCATGATCCGAATTCTACCTTGCAAGTCTAACTAGACCAGAGGATGTACACTGGTACAGATAGGAACTGGAAACACAGCGAATCCAGGGTGGATGACCCTTTCAGGGAGAGCAGTGTGAGTGGCGATACTGGGAGGGGGGAGGGAGGGTGGGTTGGAATGGGGGAACCGATTACAAGGATCTACATGTGACCTCCTCCCTGGGAGATGGACAACAGAAAAGTGGGTGAAGGGAGATGGATGTCGGACAGGGCAAGATATGACAAAATAATAATTTATAAATTATCAAGGCTTCATGAGGAAGCGGGGAGCGGGGAGGGAGGGGGTACAATGAGGAGCTGAGCCAGGGGTTTAAGAGGAGAGCAAACGTTTTGAGAATGATGAGGGCAACGAATGTACAAATGTGCTTTACACAATTGATATATGTATGGATTGTGCTAAGAGTTGTATGAGTCCCTAATAAAATGATTAAAAAAAAGAAATGATTGAACGAAGCCCTATTCACAACAAATTCTTCATCAAAATCTTTTTTACCTATTGCCTGTGCCGCTTTTAATCTTTGAAAAGGCTTTGAAACTTTTCTTGTACTAAAACCAAGAAAAGAAACCCATTGCTGCTAAGTCGATTCTGACTCCCAGGACCTCCACAGGGGCAAGTAGAATGGCTCCTCAGAGTCTCTGAGTCTGTAATACTTGGCTGAGCAGAAAGCTGCGTCTTTCTCCTTCTGAATGCTGAGCTGCAGAGTTGGCAGTTAGTAGTCTGATGCATAGTAAATCACCATGGCTCTGTCTACCTAATCATGACCGGAGATAATGTCCATAGTATTGTTTGACACAAATCACATAACCTAAAGTTCAAATGATTTATTATCTGGTTTGTTGCATAAAGTTTGTCGATTTTTTTTTTTTTTGGTCACAGAGTGAGAAATCCCTTTGAAATGCAGCGTATTCTGATGCTAAGTCAAGGCTGTTTCCACCAACTTGTGATGTCTTTCAAATAGTAATAAAATAAGGCTAAACAGGGACATGAATAATTACCTTCCTCCTTTTCTAAGAATGTTCCTTAAAAATCTGGGATAATAAAATAAGATATTAAATTTAAGTTCTGTTTGAGAAATATGAAGTTGGGGATTGAAAATCTGCCTTAGAAATAGATTGGCATCGTGACTCTAGGCTAGCTTCCTAATGTTTTATGTACTCAAATATTTCATTTTAAAAATTGAGCTCATTTCTGACATCCTTCACTCAAAGGTCTGGAACAGGTGGGCTCTTTTTAACTCTATCATCATTTATTCTGCAATTCTGTCCCTTAGTCAGATGTGTGGCAGCGTTGAGTCCCTGCACGCTGTCAATTGTGGGTTTCCAAAAGGAACTCTTTTGCAGTTGTAAAATGAACGATGACATTCTTTCCCCACTGAGTCACTTAGCTTAAAACAATCTAACGTTGTTGGTAATATTGTTTTCAACCTACAATGTAAATAAACTATACTTATATTTACAAAATAATAGATTTAGCATACTCATAGGATGCATAGTTGCTCATTTTCTACCATTCTGAAATATAACCCACAGTGGTTCAATTCAATTTGAGAGTTCTGAGAATTTCCCCAGCAATTCTGAGGTCCTCTATGAGGAGCTATTAAAAATATTTGCATAGCTATTATTTCAATATCAGTCATATTAACATACATTAAGGAGTAGAGATGGTATGCTTGGTTACATTGGCTTGCTAGCCACAAGGTCAAAAGTTCTAACCCACCAAATGAGGATTTCTGCCTCTATATAGATTTATTTCTTCAAAAACCCAGAGGATTCGTTCTATTATTATTGTGTTTGTTTGTTTAATTACGCACATGCAAAAACACACAAAATATACAATCTTAAAATAATTTATCTAGTTAACATTTGTTAAGCAGCTTTGTTTTTTGCCATCAAATTAATTCAGTCTCAGGGTGAGCCTGTATCTGGGAAGTATAATGGGAATCCACAGGCCTTTCAAGGCTGTGACAGTTTGGAGATAGATTCTGTCTTCAAAGGTGCCTCAGAATACATTCGACCCCCAACCTTTTAGCTAATAATTGAGCACTTAACTTTGGTTCCATCCAGAAACTCCATCAAGAAACAAAAGTATAATGATTACTATGCTACGCGTTAGCTGTCAAATGCTCACAGCCTTAAGAGGAAGGCAACATAAAACACGTTTAACAATTTTATATTATAAGAAGTTATGTAACAAAGAGAATTAAAACACTATGATCTTTTAAAGAAACAATAATTCCAGATTTAAGTAAGGGAATGGTATCAATGTAAAGATTCTTAAGCTCAGCATCCCAATATTGTTGTTATTTAGCTGTGTAATTCTTTATTGTGGGAGTCTATCCTGTTCATTGTAGGATGTAACTTCTCTGACTCCTTCCCAGCAAGTACCAGTGGTGGTCCTACCCATCCCTCAACTGTGATAGTTCAAAATATCTTCAGACACATTCATATGTCACCTGAGCGCAAAATCACTCCAGGATCAGATTTTTAATGTCAATAAGAGATAGGAATGAACAAAGTAAAACAAAACAAACAAACAATGAAGAAAATAAGGATAAAATACTATTGTAGACATTTATAGACAAACAGAGCAGAAGAGGAATATAGATGTACGTCAGAAGTTCAAAACCACCCATGGCTCATCAGGAGGTAGATGAGACTTTCTATTCCCATAATGAGTTATAATCTTGAAAACTCACAGGGGCAGTTCTATCCTGTTCTATAGGGTGCTTATGAGTTGGCATGCCAAAAACCAAGGCTCCAGGAATTGATAAAATGCAGAGGGAAATGTTTCAACAAGCTAATGAAGCACTGGAAGCACTTACTCCTCTATGCCAAGACAGTTTGAAGACAGCTATTTGGCCAACTATTTGAAGAAAACCATGTTTGTATCCACTCCAAGGAAATGTTAAAATTATAGAACAACATCAGTGACAGCACCTGCAAGTACATCTTTTTGTCCAACCAATTTATTGGCACATCATTTACATATCATACAATTCTATAGTTTGAGCGTTCAGACATATCAAAATACAAAGTACAATCATTGCCACATCAATTTTAGTGTCCCTCCGCCCATGGTTACATGACCTTTAAAGTGAGTTATGCAATTATAATCCCTTCGAGTGCTCCCACTCCTCCTTCATTATTTACTCCCCCAATCCCCTTTCCCTTCCTATCACCAAGCCTCCACCTCTGTATTCCTATATCTCCTTTTATCAGTTATTGTCATTATGCTTCCACTCGTCCTGTGCTTCACACCCGGGAGATCCAACAGAAAAAAAAATACAAAATCACACTAAAAAGGTAGTAAGGATAAACTCATAATAGTACAAAGACAAAACGATCCCAAAGATGCATAGGAAGAAAAAGATCAACATTCCAAAAGCCAGGGAAGAAATTTCTGTCATGGAACTAGTAAGAGATACTTGCACCCAGAACAGATTCAGGTCATGTCTATAGGGTGGCCAACAGGTCAAGTATCAAGTTTGATCCAGCGTCATCAAGATTACATAGGCCTCTGCCTGATAGTGAAGCTGTTGGAGACCCTTGCTTGTGGCTAGTGTGGGTCTGCTAGTGGCTCAGTTTGATCAGATACTCTGCAGATGGGATCTGGGCTCCCACCATCCCCGCAGTCCTCCACCACTTGGGTGTTCATAGTTCTTGCTCTGATGCATTTCTCCTCACCGTATTCAGATTTTGTAATTGTGATCTTTGGATCACACAAGCTGGTGTGCTTCTTCCATGTGGACTTAGTTGACTTCTTACTTAGATGGCTGCTCGTTTGAATACAAATCTTTTAGAACCCCAGACACTAATCCAATTGACAGCCGGGCACCATCTGCTTTCTTCACCACACTTTGCTGTAGCTCCCCTATCTTCAGTGATCAATTCATGATGTTGAGTACCAAGCAGGGGCATGATATAAAAACGGATTTTTCTTAAGTTGGGGCTTTTTTTTTAATTTGCTGTAACTTGGGAGTTAATCCATATGTTATATCATTCCGTAGTTCGATCATGTCAAACATAATTGTGCAATTGCTTCCATACTCAATCTCCAGACATGCTTTACTGCAAGTAAAATCTTGCTCAAATCATCCAACAGTTGCAGCAGCACATTGGGAAGGAACTTCCAGAGGACCATTCAGTACTCAGAAGATAACATGGAACAAGGGTTATCATTATGGATGTCAGGTGTTTCTTGGCTCAAAGCAGAATGCCAGAAATATTTTGACTTGTGCTTTATTGACTATACCAAGGCATTCCACTTTGGGGATTATAAAAAATTATGGATACACTTAAGAGGAATCAGAATTTCAAAACATTTTCTTTGTGCTTTGGAGGAACTTGAAGATGGACTAAAAGGTAGTTGGGTGGACAGAACAAAGGAACACTGTTTGGTTAAAACCAGGAAAGGTGTGCATCTGGGTTGTATCCTCCCACCAAACTTATTCAATATATGTGCTGAGCAAGTCATCAGAAGCTGGATTACATGAAGAAGAATGTGGTATTAGATTTAGAGGAAGACTTATTAACATCATGTGATTTGCAGATGACACAACTTTGCCTGCTCAAAGTGAGGTGAACTTGAAGTACTTACTGATGAAGATTAGTGGTCACAGAGTTCAGTAAGGATTACAACGCAATGTAAAGACAATCCACAGCCTCACAACTGGACCAATAAGCAACATTATGATAAATGGAGACAAGATTGACGTTGTCGTGATTTTGTCTTGCTTAGATATATAATCAATGCTCAAAGAAGCAGCAGTCGAGAAATCCAAAGACACATAATATTAAGTCACTCTGTTGCACAAGATCTCTTTAAGTATTGAAAAGCAGGGATGTTCTTTTGAAGGCTAAGGTATTTTCAATTGCCTCATATGCATGTAAAACTTGGACATTGACTAGGGAAGACTGATTAAGAATTGATGTGTTTGATTGGTGGTGCTGGAGAAGAAGAATAAATGAAACCTGGATGCTGAAGAGGACAAACAGGTCTGTCTTGGAAGAAACAAAGCTAGAGTGCTCCTTAGAGGCAAGCATAGTGAGACTGCATCTTCCATATTTTCTACATGCTATCAGGAAAGACCAGTCTCTGGAGACGGACATCATGCTTGGTAAAGTGGAGGGGCAGTAAAAAGAGGAAGGCCTTCATTGAGTTGATTGACACAAAGTCTGCAACCCTGAGTGTAGAAACAGTGGTGAAGATGGCTCAGAGCCAGGCAGTGCGTCTTTCTGTTGTGCACAGGGTCACCCTGGCCTACAGCTGACATGATCACACCGAATAATAACAATATGAGTCAGCATCTAGTTGATGGCACTGAAACTGGGTTTGGGTATTTTTGAGGGTCAGTTTTATAAAAGTTGATGAATTTAAAGACATTTAAAATCTTCAGGAAAGCTTATTTTAAAATACATATTATACCAATTCTGATCAATTTTGGTATGACCAAAGAAGAGAGTTTTTTAGCAAATGTGATAGCAAAACTTTTGGTCAAGTTTGCTGGGCCTGAATTATCACTAGTTTGACAGTTAAGATGCAGTATTTCTCCACCATTCGCTCTAATATAATCATCTGCATGATGAGATAAGTTTTGGTTATCAATCAACTAAAAGGAAATGTCCTCATGGCCTGCTCCCCATATGTGTGGACACTGAGGAAAAATTGACTCAAATTTTGCTGAATCTGGACTCTGTATCTGCCTCATGCTCCGACTCCTGGTTCTTTGGAATTTAGCCAGTGACCTGCTGTATTCCCTGCCTGTGCTGAGAATAGTCAGTGGTATGCTGTCTGACTAGCAGATCTGTGCTCTTCATCTCTGCAGCTACATGAGCCAGTAGAAGACTTCACCTTGACGTCTGATCAGTGGCATTGGCACTTCTGCACATCTATAATCGTGTGACCCATTTCCTTAGTATAAATTCCTCTGTGTATATGAATAAATGGCCTTGACTGGTTGTACTTCTCTAGGGAACTCAGCCTAAGACAGCGCATAAAGGAAAGCCATGAGAATACGGGCTTGGAAACACTGAGAGAAGACCCATGTCATTGTAACCTTAACTAAAGTACCTGGTCAAGAAACAGGAGTGGCAGCTGTGAGAGATATCGGCATGGGAAATGTGTGAATCATTTCTGGCTTTAGGTAATTAAAGCAAGGATAACTTTTGTTCAGATGTTACTGAACAGAAAAGAACTCGTTTTTCCTTTTTCTCTGAATAAGATAATTTATTTCATTCTCATGCAAGATTGCAGAGACTACAGATATGAGATACTTCTTTTGGGAAATCTGAAAAATAATGACATCTTCAATCAGATCAAAAATGGTCTAAATCTGAATTATCATGCTAGTTTCAATAAGTCCAAGTATCAATAAAATCTAACCTAAATTATAAAAAACAATATCCTAATACTGTTGTTCTAACGGATATGGAGTAAAATATTTGGGGAACCATTTCAGGTTCAGCATTTGTAAGGTTTAAAGATCTGGTATAAGTGTCAAAGGAAAGGGTTGTTTTGAGATTTGCTGGAAGGACAGTGTTGTCTAGTCACAGACAGGTTGCCACTTGTGTTTCCCACACTGGACACTCTTGAAAGATTTATTTTTAGTCTAATCCCAGACCACACGGCACTCCAATGTTTTCTATGGTTTATTACTCCGGGACACTATTCAAAAGCCTTGTGAGATGCTTGTGAGATGAGATGATGTTGGACAAGTAATAACCTTATATTTTAAAAACAAGTATTATGCTACCAAGATTCAGTTTGGTCTTTAAGATCTCATGGAGTTATCCATAGTGACAAGTTAATTACTTACTGTTTGTTATAAATATCAAAGAGCTGTGTTGGCACAGTGATTAAGCACTTTGCTGCTAACCAAAGGTCAGTAGTTTGAAAGGTCAGTGGTTTGAATCCACTTTCCTTCCTTGGGAGAACATGTGGCAATCTGTGTCTGTAGAGATTCCAACCATGAGAGGTAGGTTTCTTTATCCTCAATGGTTTCTAGAGGAGCCATGTTGAGCTGGTCACCAGGCTAAACCTTCACCACCCACAGCAGCTGCTCTGTGGAACCAGCAATGATATTCCGTGTCAGAAGCCTACTGGGGCAAGTCTACTCTGTCCTATATTGTTGCTTAGGTCAGAATGAGCTTGATGGCTACAGTTTGTTTTTAATCAATGAAATACTTTTTTTTCATACAAAGCAAAGAGGGTCACTTTATTCTATTCAAATATTTAGTGCAGTTTTAAGAAGCCGCAATGTCATATTTAAAAAATAAAGTCAATGGGAATTTAGAAATATAGGTTTGAACTCTGTCGACCTGCAAGGTTTAGCAGAATTTAGCTTTCACTAAAATCACTATAATCTTGTAATTTGTGAATATTAATAATTGTCTAACCAACTGTGTTGTTTTGGGAAAATATTATACCCTGTCTGAACATTAATGTCCTAATTTGTCAAATGAGGAATGACAGTACCCAAATTATAAGATTATTATTGTGAGGAATAAGTGCAATAACAAACAGAAAACATTAGCTCATGAAGTGGGAGTTGCCCAGTGCTAAAAGTGAGAGTAAGAAGGTGTTATAACAGGATAGTTTAAAAAAATGAATTATTATTTTAATACATGAAAGATACTGGGTCCTTCCCCCTTAATTATATGACTTTCTCCAGCAGTTCTAATTTACAAAATAGATTTGTCCAATGTTGTTTTAGAATAAGTTTATGTCCACATAGTTATAAGCCTGTTAGCATTTAAAGTAACATTCTCAAAACTGAAGTGTTATAGTTCAATTAATAATTAAAGTGCCACATAAAGAAAAGCCTGAGTGCTACATTTCTACCTGGACTATATATTTTCTAGGCAAGCTGAACTCTCAAATCATGATTCAAAGCCTTCATGGCCAGCTGGAGCATCCACAAAAAAATTCTAATGTATTTTCTCCTGATAATGGGTCACAAGCTGAATATTTCTATAATAGATCATAAGCAGAGAATAGAGATGTATCTTTGGGCACATGAGTTTTTTTGGACACACAGAAGATTCTAAGTGTAGAAAGACTCATTCAATTGTGTATTGTGAACACAGTCTCCTTATGACACCCCTTCACCTTCCCACACCCCCACATCTCTACCCCCACCACCTACCCCCACCCCCTCATATGGTTCTCTTTGAACAACCTTTTCAGGCTCTTCCTGGGACTCTGTGACAACTCCTCAGAGATTGGGGATCCAGTAATCATGCATATGCTGTGATTTCTAGTTGACATTATATGAGTCTCATCACCTTTGACCTTCAGATTCCAGATTTCTTAAAGGCTGGAGGATTTATGACTATATCTTTAGGACTACCCATTCATAGCAAGGGTTGTCACAGCATAGTCCATGCCAAGATATTCATTAATACACATAAATAACAGATTGACTCACAACGTACAGAATATAACTTGTGAGCAGGTGCCCCGTTAACATCAACTATGTCATACCAAATGGTCAACGATTACTTAAAGGCAAATTGGAGAAGGTTAAGGGCCAGGGAAACTGTATCACTGGAGACAAAATAAGATTCATGAGAATGTTAAAGTGCTTTGTCTAAGTCAAACAATATCAGTGAATAATTTAAGAATGAATTGTTACATGGGAACTTATTCACTGTACAGATTGTTATCAACAGAACAATGAAATATAATTTTTTAAGAAATAATGAAAAAGAATAGCATCGCTTTATCTAAAAGAACCATTCTTAAAATCTTGTGCAAAATTTGCTAGTATTTAGTAAACTAGAGAAACCTGGCAAAACAGGATGGTGTCAACATTTTTCCTAAGTAAAGTACTTGGCGCATTTATAGACCTTTTGTACAGTGTGTTAGTTTACTTAAATTTAACCAAATATTTAGTATGCTATTTGCCTTTTATTATAACTTCATAAATCCTAGTTAACATTTGTATTATAATGGAATATGCAGATTTTTAACAACCACAATATTTTGATTAGCAAGCTAGACGTTATTAATGATTTCATGTATATTATATTGATGTAATAAAGGCATTTCCATATTTGCATGAACAGTATATAAAACTGTAAGTGCTTCTATAAAAATTGTTTAGATTAATGTATACTGAGGTATAGAGCTCTGAAAAAGAGATCAAGAAAATAATGCCAATGACAATAGCTACACAAAAGATAAAGTGGTTAGGCATCAATCAAACCAGAGAACAAATGCCCTATGCAAAGAAGACCATACACCATGATTACAAAGAGCACAAATGGAAGACTGTCCCTTATTCATGGATTAGAAGACAACATAGCAAAGATGTCCATGCCACCCAAAGCAATATATAAAATAAACACGATTTAGTGCCAAATCCCAACTTCATTCTTTAAAAAAAAAAAAAGGAAAAACGTTTTATTAACTTCATAGAGAGAGGGGAGAGATCCAGAATATGCAAGGAACTACATAAGAAGAAAAGAAAAGGCAGCCTCAGCACTACCAGATCTCAAAATCTATTACACAGACACAGTAGTCAAAGCACCCAAGTACTGGAGAAATAAAGGGTACATAGACCCAGAAAATAGAATAGAGAAATTAGTAACAAATTAATCCACCATCAGGATTTTTTATCTTTAACAAAGGACCAATAAATATTAAATGGGAGTAAAGACTCTTCGCTAAAGGGTGGTGCAAAATTGGATCTTCAACTGCAAAAGAATGGAAAAGGACCCACACTACACCCCATATACAAAATCAAATTTAAGATGGATGGATCAAAGATTCAAATGTAAATCTGAGAGCTGTAAACATCATCAATGAGAACATAGAGGAAAACCTAAGTGCCCTCTTTTATGACATAGACCTACTATCTCACATAACCAGGAAGCACCCATAGTAGAAGGCAATATACATGACTGGAACCTACTAAAAATAAAACATTGATGAGCCCTCATGGAAGAAGCACACCAGCCTGTGTGATCACGAGGTGTCAAAGAACAAAAAATCATATCATTGTGATGATGGGGAGTGCAGAGTGGGGACCCAAAGCCCATCTGTAGACAAAGTGGGGACCCAAAGCCCATCTGTGGATATTCCCTTACTGAAGGGTCACGGGGAGGAGACGAGCCAGTCAGGGTGCAGTGTAGCAATGATGAAACATACAACTTTCCTCTAGTTCCTGAATTCTCCTTCCTCCCGTGTCCTCCCCCACAACTATCATGATCTCAATTCTACCTTACAAATCTGGCTAGATCAGAGAATGTATGCTGGTACAGATAGGAACTGGAAACACAGGGAATCCAGGAAAGATGATCCCTTCAGGACCAGTGGTGTGACTGGCAATACTGGGAGGGTGGAGGGAAGGTGGGGTGGAAAGGGGGAACCGATTACAAGGATCTACATATAAGCCCCTCCCTGGGGGATGGACAACAGAAAAGTGGGTGAAGGGAGATGTCAGACAGTGTAAGATATGACAAAATAATAATTTATAAATTATCAAGGGTTCATTAGGGAGGGGGTAGCAGGGAGGGATTGGGAAAAATGAGGAGCTCATGCCAAGGCGTAAGTGGAGAGCAAATATTATGAGAATGATGAGGGCAACAGATGTACAAATGTGCTTTACACAATTGATGTATGAATGGATTTTCCCAAGACTTGTATGAGTCCCCAATAAAGTGATTTTTTTAAAGGAAAAGAAATTCCAACATAAAACAAAAAGATTTCATCAAAAGAGTAAAAAGAGAGCACACCAACTGGGAACATGGTCTTTGAATATAAAACAATGAACAAGAGACTAATCTTTAAAATCTATATGATTCCAATAACTCAATAAGAAAAAATATAATCCAATTGAAAAGTGGGTAAAGGATATGGATGGGCAGATCACCAAAAGAGACATTTAAATGGCTGACAACTTTTTAATGCTCACAATCTTTAGCCACCCAGGGGATACAAATCAGATGGGCCTGTAAACACGAACAATCACTGTGGAAAGAGAAGTGCCAATACCTCAAACAACTGGGGATAGAAATTCTATACGATTCAGCACTCCCTCTGCTGGGTGTATGCCCTAAAGAAGTATGAGACATTACATGGACTCATATATACACTGTTCTCAAACCAACACGTTGGAAAGCTTCCGCAAGGCCATCTGTAGAACAAGGAATAAAGAAACTGAACAAACACACAGTGGAATACTATGCATCACTAAAATAATTGAATCGCAAAGTACTTCAAGACATGGAAGGACCTGTAGAACATTATTCTGATCAATGTCCATCCATCTCAAAATGACAAATATTGTGTGAGACTAGTAGTATAAGAATAAATGCCAAGGACACAGCTAGCTTCTGTTCAACAGGCACAGAGTCACTGAATCTGATGTCCGACACAGTAGTGTGGGACGTCTTGCTAATGTTTCTGGACCAATTGCCACTCCCTTCTTTGGACACCTTTGAAAGTACTTTTTCAGAGGAGTCCCAGTCTAAGTCTGAGTTAGTTTTTCATTTTAGCAGGGACTGGGAGAGAATCAACTAGTTTTTGACAAATAGCCTGGCCCTGGGGAAAACGTTTAATCTTACTTGTATAGACACTCAATGAGACAGTGATTGTGTTGCTAACCATACATTTTTGACAGAATTACCTTTCTACCCTTGGTGACTCCGGTCTGTGCTATAGGCTACTAAGAATTTCAATATTGGTTTTTCAATGTATACAGCATTTCTCATAGGCCATATCATAAGATCTGTTTTAGCACTCCATTAAATGAATTGAACTTTACCTTATACCCACCTGTTGAAGCCTAATGGAGTGGAAATACTTATTTAGGATGTAAAGGTAAAACACACTAGGTGAAACAAAGGAGATGACTGCTATCCAATGTAGTAGACGTTGAAATCAGTGGACATTGGTTCAAATCACTTGCTTTCAAGTTTGCCAAATAACAGATCTGAAGACCAACATATATTTGCTATTTTCATATTTTCTTTGCTTTTTGAGCTGCTAATAAATGTAACTGATGCACTAAGATGTCTACCTGGAAAAAGTTGAATAGGAAAATGCAAGATATATTTCAACAGTGGCATCAAAAAGAAGAGTGACTGATAAGGCTACTCATATAAAATTAAATACTTCGTGGAATTTGTTTTCCTGGTTTGGAGGTTAGGGTCATGGTTTGAGGAAACATTCTGGGAAATTGATCTCATACCATTAGACAAAGTAAAAATGATTTAAGGGTATGAGGAAGGAAGAAAGGAAAGAAGGCAGGTAGGAAGGAAGGAAGGAAAGAAGAAAGGAAGGAAGGAAGACAGACAGGAAGGAAAGTTTTTTAAAAACACAGATTGAGAAATATTCTATTCTACCCTATTTCAGAGGGTCAGCATGAGTCGGCATTGACTCAACCAATGAAAGCGAGAGCTGACTCGCTAATCCAGAGGAAGTTTCTTCTAGTTTTATCAATGTCTCTGACTCCAGGCACAACCACCTTGCCATTTTCCACTGCTGTCTAAAGAAGGGGAAGGGTGACTTTACTTTGTACTTTAATTTATTTTGGCTTGTTTTTCTAAGGTTGCTGCTGAGTATTTAAAATGAATGAATCATATCTTTAAAAAATATGCAGTAACAATATATCAGATAAAGGGCTAATTTACAAAATCTATAGAAAACTATACCTGAATAAGAAAAATAACCCAACAACAGCAAAAATGGTCACAAGACTTGAATAGGCAATTTACTAAAGTTGACAATCAGGTGGCCAACAACCATTTGCATAAATATTCATGTTCATTAGCAATAAGAGAAACATAAATTACAACAACAAATGAAATACCACCTCAAATCAACACTCCTAGCAATTTTTTATCAAAAAGTAATAACTACTGGTGAGGATTCAGAGATATTAGAATGATCATATATTGCTAGTGGGACTGTGGAATTGTTCAACTATGAAAATAAGCATGCAACTTTCTTAAACAAATGCAAACCCGAATGAGCCTTCAATCCCTCTCCTAAAGACATAAAGAACTCAACAAGAACAGACAGGTGTGCGCCCATTTTCATCGAAGCTATTTCCATAAAAGGAAAAAGATGGAAACAATTAAAGACTCCAATTATAGAAGAATGGATAGACAAACTCTGGTCTATTCATACAATGGAATATTATATATTAACAAAAGACCATGGTGATTCTGTTCAACACTATAACCCAAGGACAAAACCAGAGAAAATGATGCTTAGTAAAGTTAGTCAATCTTATAAAGATAACTACTTAATGATGACATTATTATCAGGAAAAAAAACCAAAGAAATGGAAAAATGGTCCTCACAAGAAATAGAAGACTTTGACTTTTAAGACTACAAAGAGACAGGTGGTGATGGGGGGAGGGAGAGACGGACAGTAGGAGGAAATCATGGAGGGAAGGGGGCGTGGGGAAGGCAGTTATGGGGCATTGTTCCTGATTTGATTTGATGATATGGCTGTGCCACCACACAGAATGTGCTTTTTCTTTTAAAAACTAAAGAAAGATTTTTTTTAAAGCCTGTAAAGGCAAAAATCAAACAAAAACAATTTTAAAAGGTAGGAAAGGCATTTGTTTAAAGCAGGCAATTTTGAGAAGCGTCTGATGCCTCATGACCCTATGTACAGTCTAATAAAACACTGCCTCGTCCTTCCCCATCATTATAGTCACGGCTATGTGAGAGCGCACTCTTCCAGCTACTGTGTCCATCCATCTCCTCGAGGCTCTTTTGTTCTGACCCTAGCGCTGTATTTCTTGGAATTTAGCAATTTAGAATCAAGCACAAGAAAGCCGGGATAGCCACACAGTCTGTGCCATCTTCATTTCTTCACTTCGCTTCCTTCTGTTTCCGGTTTATTCCTCCTTCTTTGAAACTCAAATTTCTCAGTACTTCCCATCCATTTGGACCATTAAGAGAATGTATATTTACTATTAAAAATCACCCAGATTATGTGGTTACGATTCTTTTAAGATCTTCAGGGAAGAGAATGTGGTTGGCCAGATTATGAGTTAAACCATGAGGTATAGATATACAATCATAGGCTCAACTTTGGTGACAAAGGACTGTGGGTTACTCTTGAATAAAGGGCATCAGTGAGCTAGGAGTTTGGAAAATGTAGTAAAATACGTTTACCTGGTAATCAATATTCAAATAACTGATCATGAATGTTTACATATAGTCGCAATTTTCTAGGCTATTAAGAGCGGGGTTTTTTTTTCATTTAAAGAGTAATTTGACATGATTGCCAGTGGTTCTAGACTGATTCCAACTCATGGTGACCCCAGTGTGTCAAAGTCCAACTGTGTCCCAGAGAAATTCTTGTGACTTATTTATCAGAAATAGATCACCATCTTGTTCTTCCTAAATCGGCTAGGTTGAATTCAACTTTTCAATTAGAATCCTGGTATGTTGATCATTTGTATTATTCAGGGACTCCAAAATAATAACGGCCATAATTTTTTAATGCTTTTTATAGGTCAGACAAGTATTCTTACAGATATATTCTTATTAATCTCCACAAATCCACAGATAAGTAGTTTATTGTACTCAATACACATAAAGACATTTAGGTTTATAGAGGGTGTTGGACTTTCCTTATTTTTAACATCGTAGAATTGAGATTTTCATAACTCTAAATATATTAAAATGTCCAAATAAATATGAGCTCTTAATTTCAGGAGTATGCCTATTAGTATCTGAATGAGGAGTGGAGACATTTTTCCCTTGATATCAGGCACACGGCATTTTAAGATGAAGAAGAAAAGAGAAAATGACTTAAATTTAGAATAACAAATGTTTTGAAAGTAACCACAAAATGTTTCATTTTAATGACTATCATCAACCTGAAATCAACTTCAGGAATTTAAACTTATGTTCCATAAAATCTCATCTCTTTGTTTTACAATGTCAGTTAAGTGTTTCAGCCTTAAGCTGTGCACGTTTAAAGCTATCTTTAAATAGAACAAAGACATGAAGATGATGTGCAATGGTATTCATTCTTATCTTTATAAATTATAGCAGCTTAACTAATGCAACTTAAAAGCCAATTTGTCAAGGATATGTCAACCACATTTAGAGAATCATTTAAGGAACTTGCAAGCCCAATTCTGTACTTCAGGAAAAGGTGAAATAAAGGCGCCTTCCAAAAAGCAAGGGAAGCTTCAAGAAACAGGAAACAGAGAAAGGATGAAGGTGACAAAGGCAAAGTAAAAAACACTAATTACAATCTCTCATGGGAGAGCTAACTTTGAGAGTTAAACCTTGTCTTACAATTTTGTGAGTACAGAATATTTAGCTAATCTAAAGAGAAAGCGCATGTCAATTTCTACCTTACATTTCAAATACCTACAGATTTTCAGCAAATACATCTTCATTCAGGAAATAAAGAGCCCAGTTTTATATGGGTTGCAGTTCCTGAGCCAATTTTCTATAAATAACCCAATGATGTCAAGTGAATTACACTCTTCTCTAGATAAGGACACTGTAGGCAAACCCAGAAGCCTATTAACAAGGAAATGACACGCTTCAGGCCCCTAACCGCATTAGCTTATCACCAGTAAGACACCAGAAATCTAAACCGAATATGATTGGGGATTGACTAGAATGGAATGTACATTTGGATGTTGTTATTTCCACTTAAAAAGCTATGTGTGCTTAAATAAAAATCTTTTATTTGTTTGATAAAAAGACATTTTGTTTTCTCCTTTTACTGGTGAGCTAGATACATTCTTTGACATGTTTACTAATATTTTTAGTATTTATCTATAACTTGTAATGTGTTAAGAATTACCGCGGTGTACAACTACGTTGTAAGTTACTAGTTATTGGTGACAGTCATAAATAGAGACAGTCAGTTACAGAGATTTTTATTTTCTTATTTTCACTGTGTCAAAGCATATTTCTTCCCCCTTTATTGCACATAATGGGCTACCCAAATGGCTGCAGTCTGATTGTCAAGTAGCCCTCTTATCAGAATATGATCCATTCTCTGCTCAGATTTTTTTGTTGGCGGTTATGTATTCTGCAAATAATTCTGCTTGCCTACTGGAAATTCCAACCCACTAGCTATTCCACAGAATCAAGATATAGTACATTTCTGTAAGTAGTACAACTTTGAAATGCTATGGGGCAGTTCCATTTTGACCTACAGGGTCACTATGGATCATAATTTACTGGATGACAATTGGGTTCACTTTAGTATTATTATGCAAGCTGCTCTCGGTGCATTAGCCTCTAATCCATCATACCTGGAACCATTTAAAAAATACTCTTGCACTCCTGCAATCACCTAGTCCTCATACAAAGTTGTTCCATGACTGGAGTTTACTTCCCATGCACCTGACATTTGTGGGTGTGATAGTACGAGTAGAAAAGCCCAACACCCATGGCTTCAGTCATAAAGACAAAAAAGTAAAAAGAAACCTGACATGCTCATAGGCTTGCCTGCAGGATGAAGCTGAGATAAGAACTTTGCCCATAGTCACACTCTGGATTTACTACCTTCTTTTCCTGACCTGCTTCCTTTACTACCTGGATGGGTTCTCCCATAGAACTTCCTTAATAAATAATTTACACATACATTCTCTTTTCAGGATCAGCTTTGTAGGACTTGTCCTAAGCTACCATTCTTCTTCTTTTTTTTGTTTCTTTATTGTTATTCTCATTAATGCTGTATTCATTAAGTTAACACGTGTGGGTTAGACTTTTATTAAATACAACAGTGAACGAGAAATTTTCCTTTGCTCCAGGAGCTTGCAATTTATTTGGGTAAACAGGGTGTTTTTTTTTCACAAAGCCACAAATCAAGTTCATTTACTCAGAGTTTATGGCACTTCTTCCTGAGATATATTTCAATGGATTTATAAAGTCACAATGTAAATAACAGAATGTAGCTGGAAAATCTTAATTTTAAAATCTTGGTAGGTCTACTAATTTTTATATACTAAGTGTGAAATAGAAAGCACAATTTAAATTATAACCCCTCAAAGTCTAAAAAATACTACCATTATTAATATATTAGTATAAGAATATATAAAATATATCAGTGTATATTAGTATAAACAAAACTAAAAACACTGCTACAAGAAACCCAAGCAGACTTACATAAATTGAAGAATGTTACATGTTCATGGATAGGAAGACTTAATGTTGTGAAAATGTCAATATTACCAAGGCAATCTAAAAATGCAATACAATTCTAGTTCGAATTCTAGCTATATTCTTTAGAAAAACAAAAAGAAAAATAGTTAACAACTTTAAGAAATCCAGGAGAAGCAAACTATTACTAAAAATAAAAATAAAACAGAAGGCCTCACATTTTGTGATTTCAAAACTTATTACATAGCTTGGATGGGTGCAATGATAGACAGATACACCGATGGATCAGAATAAAGAACCCCAAAATAAACCAAGTCAGTCAAGCACCTGATTTTTAATAAAATACTGAAATATATTGAGGAAGAACTAGTCTTTTCAGCAAATATTTCTAGCAAAGTGGAACTCCATTTGCAAAAGAATGAAAGAAGACCCATACCTCACACCATATACAACTCAAGATGGATTAAAAACCTAAATATAAACACTATAACTATAAAGAGGGGAGAGGGTGAGGTGGGGGGAAAGAAGTAGAGAGTCAACCAACCCGTGGAAAGGGAACAATAGGTGATCTAAAAATCATTGGTGAGGAGAACATAGAATGCTGAGGAAGATAGTTGGGGAGGTGGAAAGTAAAAGGAAATAGAGAAAAGAACTAGGAGCCAAGGACATTTATAGAAGTATAAACATAAGCATGTACATATGTAAATATATTTATATATGACAATAGGAATATAGGTCTATGTGTATATATTTATATGTTCAGTATCAAGGTACCAGCCAGACATTGGGCCTATTCAAGTACTCCCTAAACACAAGAACACTTTGTTGTAATAACCTGTTATTCTACAATGCTCACCTTCCAGACATGATCTCTGAAAACAAAATGGGCACATACGCAAATATGATGAAGAAAGCTGATGGTGCCAGGCTATTGAAAGACATAGTGTCTATCCCTAGGGTCTCAAAGGTGGGGAAGCAACAAAGTCCACATAGAAAAATCACACCAGCCTCTGTGATCATGAGGTGTCAACTGGATCAGGTATCAGGCATCAAAAGACCCCAAATAAATAACCATATTGATGTGAAAAAGGGGACCATAGTGGAGACCCAATGCCCATCTGTAGACAATTGTGCATACCCTCAAAAAAGGGTCAAAAGAAAAGGATGAGCCAGCAAGGGTGCAGTATAGTACTGACGAAAGACACAACATTCTTCTGATTCTTTAATGTTTTCTTTCCCCCACTATCATGGCCCCAGTTTTACCTTACAAATCTGGCTAGACCAAATCATGTACACTGGTACAAATAAGAGCACCTGGCATATGGAATCCAAGGCAGACAAACACCTCTGGAACAATAATGGGCGTAATGATACCATTAGGGTAGGGAGAAACTGGGAAGAAAGGAGGAACTGATCTTTCTGTGGAGTGCTGAGTGGCAGGTAATTTCTAACTCCCACCTTCTGGTTAGGAGCAGAGTGCTTTAAGTTTTCAGATGAAGGGCCAGTTCATTGAAGGAATTTACTACCGACAACTTCTCTTTTCTGACAACCAAGAAATATGAAAGAAATGAAGAAGGAACTGATCACAATAGTTCACATATACCCCCCCCCCACACACACACACAGCGTGATGAACAACAGAAACATGGGTGAAGAGAATGGGAAGTGTAAGATATGAAAATAATAATATTTACAATTTATCAAGGACTCATGAGGGTGGGAAAGTGTGGGAGGGAGAGAGGATAATGAAGAATTGATACCAAGGGCTCAAGATTAAAAAAAGATGCTTTGAAAAAATGATGGCAACGTATGTGCAAAAGTGCTTAATACATTTGATGGATGGATTGTTATAAGAGCTGTCAGTGCCCACAATAAAATAATTTCTTTAAGGGGGAAAAAAGATCCTTAAGGACAAATTAGAGATAATCTTAAGGCCCTAACAACGCATAAACACAGGACCAAACAATGAAAAAGCACGTACACCACAAAGACAAAATGGAAGACTAGGATCTCTTAAGAATATGATAAATATGAATATCAAAAGAGTAAAAAGAGAACCTATAGGTTGAGAAAAAACTTGTCAATGATATACCAGATAAAACACTAATGTCTAAAATGTATAGATAAATGCACCATCTAATGAAAAAACAACAAATAATCCAACTTAAAACTTGTTGAAAAACATGAATAGACAATTCACCACAGCTCACATCCCGATTACCAAAAATCATTTGAAGAAATGCCCAAGATCACTAGCTATCAGCAAAATGCAAATCAAATAAAAAGTGAGATAACACCTTACACCTGCACTTATAGTATGTGTTAGGCCTGGCTGACTAAAAAAATAAATCCAGTGACACTAGTATATGTGTAAGAAAGAGTTTAATATCAAGGTCTAACTGGATATCAAGAAAACATGCCAGCCCGGTCCAGAAGTCCAATACTAGTCCATTGTGATAGGTAGGTTTATTGTGCCAACCTAGCCAATAGAAATATGTGGGATTAATAAGGTCACAGATTGATCAGAGGGCAAAGAGATAAATGGCTGGCAAGCCTGGCCCTCTTTCGCTTGTACTCAGATGATCCGACCAGCTTGAGGTTGCTTTAGGTAGTTCTCTGCCTCAACTTTTAAGCTACAATACCTGTGGGAAAGCCAACCCATGAAGTGTATTGCTCCAGTTTGAGGTTCCTATGAGACCTGTTTCACCACTTTGCTGGTATACATGGCTTGAGATTGAGGCTGTCAGATCCTGTTGTCTTGATTGCTTGAGCTTGATATCCCAGTCGGGCCTGATTCACTAAGCTCCTGAGCTGCTGTCTGTTGGTGACCCGCCCTGCTGTTTGCTGCCTATGGCTAGGTTGCCTGTCTTGTCCTAGGAAAGACTCAGCTGTCTGCTTCCTTGACCTTGGTACCAGCAGCCCTCATGAGTGAAGGACTTCCAGTATATTGACTGGTCCATAGGAGTGGGTTGAACTGAGCCCTCTGTCGTGCTGTGTGGACTAATTAACTGTTATATTCCTTCATGCTATATCTATCTATCTATCTATCTATCTATCTATCTATCTATCTATCTATCTATCTAGCCCTATCCCTCTCCCTAGCCCTATCTCTACCTACCTATGTATATAATCATAAGTGACCTGGTTTTATTTCTCTTGAAAACCCTATTTAACACATCTATAAATCCCTTTTCAGACTCATGCAACCACAAGAAATGATATAAAATGCAGAAAGATCACAGGCCAGCGGGTGAAAAGTGTACTGATTCAAATGGTGGCAGAAGTGTCTCAGGTCTCGCACTGGTCACCACACGGTGCCAACAGGAAGGTGAAGGCAGAAAGAAAGAGAGGGAGGTTCCCAGGATCCTCCTTATGAGAAAGTCATACCCACAAGGGGGCACCATCATCCTGGTACCTGATTGATAGGCTGGACATCACCCTACACTTCAAGTTGATACAAAATTATGCCATAGAGAACATGGAAAGATAGGAATACTCAGACACTGCTAATAGGGCTGCAAAATTGCACAACCAATAGGGAAAACATATGGTACTTCTGTAAGGAAATGAAAACAAAAAGACTGTATGACACTCCAATAGCCCTATTTGGTATATACTCAAAAGAATTAAAAATCAAGACATGCAGGATTCAGAATAGCACCGATGAAACATACAACTTTCCTCTAGTTCTTTAATGCTTCCTCCCTGTCCACCATCATGATCTCAATTCTATTTAACAAATCAGATTAGACCAGAATATGCACACTGCTACAGATAAGATCCTGCAACTCAGAGAATCCAGGATAGATAAGCCCCTCAGGGCCAACAATGGAAATAGAGATACCAGGAGAAGGTGCAGGGAGAAGGGAGAATTGATCACAAGGATAGATTTATAACCCCCTCCCAGGGGATAAACAACAGAAAATTGGGTGAAGGGAGACAGAGGACAATGTAATACCGCATCTACTTGAGTATAAACCAACTCAAATGTCAGTCAAGGCACATAATTTTACAATGAAAACTACATTAAAAATGTGCTGACAAACTCGGCTTAAACATGTGTATATAGGGTACGTGAAAATAATAATCTATAAAATATCAAGGGTTCTTGAGGGAGGGAAGGTGGGAGACTGAGGAAAAATGATGAGCTGATATAAAAGGCTCAAGTAGAAAGAAAATGTTTTGAAAATTATGGCAACATATGTAAAAAAGTGCTTGAAAATGGATGAATATGTTGTGGTACGAGCTGCAAAAGCCCCTAATAAAAGTATTTAATTAAAAAAATCTTTTGAGTTTCTTCTTATACATTGTAATTTTAACTTAGGCAAAAGCTGTACATCTTCTCTCTGCAGCAAAGATTAGAAAAAAGTGGAGAAACAGCAAAAAGACAAAGTTCTGGATCTCCTAATGAGGAGAGAGAAGCAAGCAGGCACTTGAAGGGAAAAATTGAAGAGAGAAACTCACACCGAAAGACTAAGAAACACAGCAAATCTTCAGTGTGCTGACTGCCTACCAAACAATCCCACTGATGGTGCAGGAGCCTCTCGCCCATTGGACTGGAATGACAGATGCAAACTCCTCTTTTGCTTCCCACACCTGCTGAGAGATTTTGTTTACTTTTGTTTATCAGTTTTCCCTACTATGTGATGGTGGAGTGTGTGATAAGTGCTATCATTCGTATGCACCCTTGTGTTGTTTTTGTTTTGTCTGTCATCAGTGCCTTTTCAGAATCTGCTATCAATACATGACCCAGCCACCCTCTTAGCTTCAACAGCTACAATTATTGGGCAGTATAAATCATCATGAGAGACAAAGAAGGACATTATATAATGACTAAAGGTACAATCAACAAGAAGATATATCCATAATAAATAACTATGCATCCACTGGAAACTTTTAAAATATACTAATAGAACATTTTTAGAGTAAAAGAAAGAAGACAATTGTACAATAATAGAAGGAGACATTAGTACACCACTTATGAGGAAATATAGATCAATTGGCAAGAAATCAATAGTGACACTGAATAAGAAAATAATATACAGAATACTCAACCCAGCAATAACATAGCATACATTCTTCTTCAACACCCATGGAACATACTCAAAAATACGTTCATTAACAGAGGTTTAACATTTAAAAACCAAATGCTATAAACTATTTTATCTGATCACAGTACTATTAGAATTCAACAGTAGGAAGATCAAGCAAAATAAATCAAATGCATGGTATTGAACACTACCTTGCTTAAAACCTACTAGGTAATGAGATAAATACTAAATAAAATTTTTGAAACCCTGGGAGGGGGGGAACAATATAAAAATTACAACATACAAAAAAATTGGAATGAAGCAAAAGTAGAATTCAGTAGAAAATAAGTGCCCACATCAAAAAATAAAAAAGAATCAATATCAACATCTTAAACCAGCATCATTCACCATTTGAACACAAGCAGCAAAATAAACCCTCAACTACCAGGAAACACAAACAATAAAGATTAGAGCATAAAAAGTTAATTGGAAATTAGAAAATTTAAAAAAATCAAGAAGCTGTCTTTTTGGAAGGATCTACAAAATTGAATTGAAACATCACTGGCAAATATAACAAAGGAAAAAAGGATACGATGCAAATGCCACAAACAAGAAATTAAATGACATAAACACTGAAACAGCTGGAATAAAAAATAGTAAAACATTTTAAAAGATTGAGCTCCAAAAAATTTAAAAACCTAGAAGATATGGGAAATTTATAGAAACACAGTACTCTCCTCCGTTATCAAAGAATGATCCAAAAACCTTAAAAGACCTATAAGATATGAAGAAATATGTCAGGTCATTAAAAAACACACACATACAAACAAAAGTTCAGGACTGTCACTGTGAAACCACCCGTAACCCCAGGGAGAAATCTGATGCTTTTAACTCCTATAAAGATTTACAGTTTTGGAAACCCATGAGGAGTTCTACTCACACCTATAGGATCACTTTGAGTCAGAATCAACTCAGTGGCAGTGAGAGTATGGTAAAAGAATATTTCAAAAGTTCACTGAAAATTTACATTATCACTTAATTTCATTCTTCCACTACCTTTTTGGAAGTGAAACATTTCATCTGTAAAGGTTACATGCTGCAGTATTTTGTGTATATCCTATTTTTCAAATAACACAATTACTGAGATGGAGACCATGGTAATGGTCAGCAGGTGTTTGGGATGGGGAGTAAGTGGGTTGGGGGTGTCTAGAATGGAGTCACTAGAGGGAGCTAAGTGATGATGGAACAGCTTTGTACCTTGGTTATTGTGGAGATTATATAAATCTGGATATATGGTAAATTGCAGAAAACTGCGCAAACATACATGTTCAGCTGTTCAAGATGAATGAACTGAAGAAACACTCAAGTTGCAATATTGAAGAACTGTGTTGCCAAAAATTAAACAGTACAGGAAGCCTAAACATAGATGGAAGGACTGTATAGTCACTGTATGAACAAGAATTAGTTGATATACATACAATTTTGGGGGTAACATATGATTTAAAAAAAACAACCTGATGATATTGAAAGAAGAAGTTCAAGTTCCACTAAAGACACTGACAAAAAACAGGGCTCCATGGATTGACCAAATACCAGTTGAGAGGTTTCAACAAACCCATTCAGTGCTGGAGGCACTTACTTATCTATGTTAAGAAATCTGGAAGACAACTACCTGGTAAATTGAATAGAAGGGATGTGTATCTCTACTTATTCTAAAGAAAGAGATCCAACAGAATTCAGAAATTATTGGATAATGTCTCACACAAGTAGAATTTTACTTAATATATATTTTAAATGTTGCAGCAGTGAATTTCTAGAGATCCAAGCAGGATTCAAAGTGAATATGGGATGAGGGATATCATTCCTGTGTCAGATGACTCTTCGCTTAAGTAGGCAAAACCACAAAGATGCATTCTTGTGCTTTATTGAGTATGCAAAGGTATTCAATTATGTGTATTATACAAAATGATAGATTCCAATGTCAAGAATAGGAATCCCAGAACACGTATTTGTTCCCATCTGGATCACTTACATTCAAAGAGAATAAGGGAATACTGAGTGGCTTTAAATTATGCAATATGTGTGCCAGGTTGTATCCTTTCACTATACCTAGCCAAGCTAGAGGCTGAGTATGTCACCCAGGAAGCTAGACCATGTGAAGAAGAATGTGGTACCAGAGTTGGAGGAATATTAACCAACAACCTGTAATATGAAGATGATACAAATTCATTTGCTGAAAGTGAAAAAGTCGCTCACTGATGATGATTCAGTATGGGTTACACTTTAAAGTTAAAGAAAATAAAAATAAAGAAAACAAAAATTTCACAGCTGAACCAGGAAGCAATATTATAATAATGGACAGAATAGCAACAGCAAACACAAGAAACCTTAGGTGTGCAATTGTTAAGCATTCAGCTGTTGGTGGGTCAAACTCACCAATGACTTAATGGAAGAAACGACCTGCAGATCTGGATTCCTAAAGATTACAGCCTAGGAAACCCTATGGGGCTACTTGCACTCTGTGCTATACTTACACTGTGTGAGTATAAGGCAGAACCACCTCAACAGCACATGACATTTACAACAATACTCCACACACACGTTAACACATGCATCATAGAAGACATATAAAAACAGATAAATTACATGTGATCTGTCCCAATGTCAATTTCTTGATTTTGTTGTTTTTACTTACATAAAATGTCATTGTAGGAAGTTAAGTGCAGGTTATACAGGACCTCAATACTATTTTTCAATTTCCTGAACCTATATAATTTCAAAATTTAAAGAAGGCCAAAGAGAATATAAACTGTAATGCTAAACAAACACTTTGAAATCTCACTTCTTCCACGAGGTGACAAGAAAGGAACCAGAAACAAATAGCAGATGGGATAAACCAAAGAAACAGCAAAATGATAGGCACAAATATATCAATCATGTGTGTGTGTGTGTGTGTGTGTGTGTGTGTGTGAAAGAGAGAACGAGAGAGGATACATATTGTAGAAGGGGTTGTAAATTAAACCAAACTAATATACAATGACATTATTTAACCCTTTGGAAAAGCTGCCAATTTCTTCATTTCCTGAAGGGGTAAAATTAAATAAAATATATTAAAATCATTTCTGTAGAATCACTGGCTAGATTTAAGAAACACTTTACCAATCTATAAGGAAATACATCTGGTTATAATTGTGTATCTAAAGATATGAACAATTATGCAAGGCAGTAGATTTTATCAGGTGCTCTTGAGTCAATTTCAACTCAGTGATCCTATGTACATAGTGATCCTATGTACATCTATGTAAAAAACATCGGTCATCCTATGAACAAAACATCAATGAACTGGTCCTGTGCCGTTCTCCCAACTGTTTTTTATATTTGAGCCTATTCCTGTAGCCACTGTGTCAATCTATCTCATCGAAGATCTTTCTCTTTTTCATTGTCCCTCTATTTTATCAGGCATAATGTCCTTCTCCAGGGATTAGACTTTTCTGATAACATGGCCACAGTATGTGAATTGAAGTCTTTTCATCCCTGCCTCTTGGTTGACATTCTTCCAAAGCAGTCCATGGTATTTTCAATATTCTTTGCTAACACCATAATTCTTCTGCATTGATTTTCTTCCCTCTATAAAACAACTTTCATTGTAAAATTATAAGTTTGATATGAAAGATATCTTGTTGGATTTCACCTTTACTCATGTATCCATTTGATTTTAATCACTTTAAGAATTGGTACTACATAATCTTTTGTCTTACATTTATTTCATGTGAGCTGTTCTTAAAACATGATTTCTATGACACACATTAGTTAGGATGCCATCTTCCTCCCCTATAATACATTTTTACTTAACTTGATGGCACATGCTAGAAAATTATTCAGCGAAACAGTAAAAGTAGAGTATATTATCATAGACATAAAGTATAGAATATTATGAAAGTATCTAATTTTCCTGAAATGTTTAAAAACCTATAAATCTGATAAACTGGATGTTATTGCAGCAATGTGCAGAAATGTCCTAATAACTAATGTAGAACCAATAACAATATGAATAAGCATTTAAAATCAAGTTAAAAGTACACCTGCTATGCCTAGATTATAGCAAGTTAGGAATATATAGCAATATTCTTAAAAGTTTAATCATACTCTTGGAATATTTAAAGTCCCAATTTTACATTTGTTGTTATTTCCTGATTCTTATAAATGAGTAATTTCTGTTTTACTACCCCAACCTCAGTCATGGTTTGAGACTTAACACTAGTGTATTAAAACCAAATAAATAAGTAAACACATTTATTGATTACACACTTTTCAGAACTCAGCAACTATTTAAAGGGGGAGAGAATTCTAAAGAAAAACATAGGTTCTTCCTTTCATAAGATTATTTTCTACTAGGAGATTAAGGACATTTTGTGAAATAAAGTAATGCATAACTATCAAGTCTACAAATGTGGAAGAGTGTAAGAAAATTAACAGTTATGATAAATGTGCAATTCCTATGCCCTGAATAGGGCAAATCCTCTGCTCTATTCCATTTACATATCATTTTATTTAATCCTGAAGCTGAACTTCATCCCTTTTTAGAGATCAGAAAAGGACACTCAGAAATACTAGCTCAATTGTACAAAGGCACAGTGCTTAACTTAAGACATACTTCATATATATTGAATTTTCTACTCAACCTGCCAGCTTATATTATTGCAATTATTTTAATTTAGTGGTAACTACAAACTTGATTTGAACATCACATTATTTTGATGCTCATTATTTTAATTATTCATATTTTGTGTGGTGAAATCTATTTAGATTCCACTATCAAAACAAAAATATTACTTCCTCAGGTAAGTCTTCCCTGACATTCGAAATGAACTCATATCCTTTGGTTATGTATTATTCTAATGCCAGATATTGCACCTTATACTACTTATAATTAATTATTTTCTACTGCTTTCGATAGATTATAATTATGGGTTGGGTGGGGGGAGAATGTGTCGATTTTTGCATAGCCATACAATTCTAAACTTAATTTTGAAGTTGTCAGGGATTTCATTTTATTCATTGCTCCACAACCAATGCTCATTGAAGCAGCAGTTCAGAAACCATTCATTGTATTGCATTGAGCAAATCTACTGCAGAACTCAAAAATTCACTGACATCAAGTAAACTCTATTTCAGAGGGACCCTATAGGACAAAGCAAAACTATCCCTTAGGGTTTCTGAGAAATTAAATCTATATCTGAGCATTCAACCCTTCTTTTTCCCATGAAGTGACTGATGAGTTCAAACAACTGTCCTTGAGGTTACAAGTTGAATGTTTAACTTACTATGACACCAGGGCTCAATTTAAAGTGTTAAAGGCAAAAGAAGTCACTTAAAGGACTAAAGTGCACCTGTGTCAAGTCATGATAGTTTCAAGAGCCTCATATACATGTAAAACTGGAAAATTAATAAAGACCCAAAAAAGAATTGATGAATTAAGATAAGGGTATTGGTGAAGAAGAGTGAAAGTACCATGGACTACCATAAGAACAAACAAAACTGTCTTGAAAGAACTACAGTAAGGATTTATCCATAGAAGTATGTATGAGGAGACTTTGTCTCACATACTTTGGACATGTTATCAGATAAATCACTGGAAAAGACATCATGCTTAGAAAAGAAAAGTATGAGCAAAAGAGAGAAAGATTCTTAATGCGATGGATTGACACAGTGGATGCCACAATAGGCTCAAACATAACAGCAGCTGTGAGGATGGATCATGGCCAGGCAGTGTTTGTTCTGTTAAATATAAATGAGAATGTATACATCTGAATTGACTGGACAGCACCTAGAAACAACAACTGGAAATATAAAATTTCATAGGCTTCACACTGATAGCAAATTATCAGTAAAATCTCTTGATAAAGTTGGTTAAGGCAGAGTTTGGTTCCTAAATAGAGATGGATTCTTGCAGAAATGTTAAAACATTCATTGTATATATATATACCTCATACATTCAAAAGTTAAGTGGCACGACATGAATTCTATTGTAGCTTTCTACTTTATCAACTGGCACAGGCATCTCATAAAATCTCAGGGTTACTTTGACCATGATTTTGAGTCCATCTTCTTGAATTGCTTAGCACAAAGTTGAAACACCATCAGAGAGGTTTCCATTTACCCAAATTGCTCTTTATTCTCTTAAAATTTCTATTCACAATGGTTACTTAGGGTAGGAGTGAAATCACAGGAAGATACAATGGTAGCAAGAACCCCTAGTGCAGCTACGTGCAGGAAGTTTGAAGAAGTACTCATATGAGTCTCTCAAGAGAAAGCATAGTGCTCTTTGACTCTGGAAGATAGTATAAGGCTCCTCTAAAACAGCATATAAACAGCAACCAGGCCTAACAGCCTCAATGAAAAATCAGG